>NC_139053.1:2423041-2922561 GCF_965140915.1 Aythya marila | reverse complement strand
GGGAATTAACATTATAATTTCTATTAACCTATGATCGGTTCACTGGATATTGATAAACTATGTTTTGTGATGCCTGACCTGAGAATTGAGAAGTTTTATTAATCAGTCACTGCTTTTGCTAAGTTCACACAAAATAAATAAATAAATCGTTGCAGCTTGTAAGAGTCAAAAATAGCTTTCCAAAATGAAAGTAGAGCATACTGTTGATAGTGTCCTTGTGAATAAATACAACACAAGTCTTACTTTTTCAGGGTAGCGTTTAGCCAACTTTTTACTTGCCATATGTTCTCTTAGCTGCTGCTGGGTCTTCATCTGTGTCGTCGTCTTTAATTTATGAAGCCTGTGTTTATTCGTACTATGCAAACCTGCTTACTTTTTTTGACAAAGCAAGAATTGGGATTATTGAAGTTCTCCTGAGACCTGAACTCAGTTTTTTCTCATGTTTAGAATCTAGTAATCCAACTACTAATTCTAAGACATCTTCTCCGTTCACCAAGTAACTGAAGAGTTTCATGTATGTTACTTGACTGTCATATGGTAGAAATCGATATTTTTGTCATAGGTAATGAGAGCTTGTTAATGCCAGCTCATTGTGTTTAAACAGTGTAACAGAGTGCCTAACCTTTGTTCGTTTTCTGTTGAAACCATTCCTTGCACTGTGCAAAATGCATTTTGTTGATTTTTTTTTTTAAAGTAGACTTTGATTATCCTGCAACTGATGATACCTTAAATACATTGCTTTTATGTCTGCAGAGTTTCATTGCACTTCTGTAGCTTCCAGTTTTGTATCTCACTTTTCTTTTAGAATCTGAATTTCTTTATTTTTTTTCCTCCTCTTCGGAATGTCACATCCTCAGATGCAGTAACTATGTATCACAAGAAAACTTTCAATGATGTATTTTGGTAAATAACCTCTTTACATAGCAATCGTCTTTTGAGCTCTGAATTGTGGAAATGTACTTGAGCTCCTGTAGTCAATGAAAGGACTCTTTAAGAATCTTAAGATGCAGGAAGATAATATATCTGTGTTCGAAATACTCAGCATATGAGGAATACTGTTATTACTCTGATCAGTTTGTGTGAAAAGATGCAAAAGCTAATGATATTAAAGAATTCTGAATGACCTTATCTAAGGAAGAAGTTGTTTTTGTGATAGACACACTTGAGCTCATCTGAAACGGGTACATGGAGATACTCTAAGTTAATTGCCACTTGGGTATTGAGTTCAAGGTGCATTGTAGAAAGTGTATTTAAAGGATAAACCTGTCTTGCGTTTTAATTGGTGACCAGGGATGCCTGCTGTTCAATGATACTTTTATCTTTTCTTAGTCCTATTTTTAAATATCTAGCATCATGACAGTTCTTTAGAAAAAGATCCTGTATAAAGGCTAAGACCATAGCTGTAGCAGTTTCCCCTCCTTATTTGTTATCACATAGAAGTTTGATACCACATGTGCTTTCTAAATGTGTAACTTTAGATAGTTCTCAGCTTTGCCATTTCTGTTCTTACAATGTGAAATACTTAGAAAAGTAAATTTCAGCATCAACTGCGACAGGAATTTCAGTGCTGACTATTGTTTAGTGTGTGGGGAGCTTCTTATTTTGTTCTTAATTTCATTTTGTGTTTAAACCCTTTTTTTCCTTCTTGGACTCCAGTTAGTATGTTTAATTTGCTCTTCTTCCAATTAAGATAGAAGATCTCACTGGTGAATCAGATGTAGCCTAGAAGTCTTTTTGTGCTGACACGCTGTGTTTAAATGCTTTTCTTTCCATGGAGATGTTAATACAGATTCTTTGGGAGGGTATAGGCAAACCTAAAATAAGAATTTTAATGTGAAGGAGTGTGTTATTAGTTTTTTTTAATGTTCGCATAACTTTGATTCATCTGTGAAAGCTCTTTACATCTGTCTTTTGAAGTTGTGATTCACATTTTCAAAAAGCAGCTGACATTGATTATTTTAATAATGCGTAATTATCTTAGTAATTTATTATAATCATCTCTGTCATGACCATCTCCTTGAACACCTGAAGGCAGAAAGTGACAAAAGAATTCTAATCATTTTATTACTTCAGAAGATAAATTTAAGATAATCAGCTTTCAAACAAACCTTTATTTTGTTTGAATATCAAACTCAGTTGTACTGGTTGCCTTCTTTTTGCCTGCCCCAGAAGGAGAGTGTTTTGAGTGCTGCTGTAGCAGGATTTTTTTCCTCCTTTTTTTCGGTTCTTTAGAACTTTAAATGAAAGGCTCACAAGGAAGAAGAATGAGAACAGTGCAAAGCAGTGAGGGAGAGATGTGAGCAAGCTATGTGCATGGTGAAATAAAAGGCATATGAATGTGCATTAGGATGTATTATATTAAACAGAGATGCCTGATGCTTATTTTGAATTTAAATCAACAGCAGAGAAAAGCTTCTTGGCTTTTATTTTACCATGCTGAGGAAATGTTTTTTCTCACCTCTTTGAAAGGAACTGTGAAGACTGCACTGATGGGAGGTCTGTAATAACACAGCCAGTTCACAATGTATATTCTCAGGAGAGAACAGTAGGTGCTGAAGGCATGAGGACTCTGTGGTGTATGAAGTGCCTTGCTTTGATGTAGCATCGGATCCAGAATTATGGAAGCTAGGCTGTTCTTTCTGTCTTAACGTGCGTACTTAGCTTATGTTTATCTCCCAGAGGGGGGGGGGGGAAGTTTTTCTTAATACAACTGGAATAAGTTATGAGTTTATTAATAAATTAATGATTTATTAATAATTGGATCATACGCCCGCCAACTTTATTGTTTTGCACCTTGGTTGTAAAATACCACTTTTTAACACCACTTTCTGTTTTAAAGGAATTTGACTATCTGAACTGAGAAATCTTGTTGCCTGTTTACTTCTGTTTAACGTGATAAACATGCTTATTTATAAAGCATCTGTCTGAGACATTGTGATTTTGGAAGAAGTTTATCAGGTATAGATCTTTTTTCCTTAAAGTGTGGAAGAACATACTTCATTAGCAGTCCTAAGAGGAAAGAAAATCAATTTGGTAGTGCAGGGTTGTGTGCTGTCTTCTATCAATTGCAGCGCCTGCTGGCTAGTCAGCCTACTTACTTTATAGATTTATCTTCCTCTTCAGTTAAGGGAAGATGCAGGTGGTAAGTTAGTTACCAAACGGAACTGACTGAGGCATTCGAGTGTGTGGCTTTGTTTGCTCTGCATCATAAAGGGTCTATGCTCATTTGGCTGATCATCCAGTTGGTTGAAAATGGAAGGGGAAAAATCTAATGGACCTGCTACAGCAATCCCTTAATTTTCAGAGTTGAAACTACACAAACTCCAGTGTCACCATAACAAATTAGGACAGCACAACACCTACATGTAGATGGGAGCATTTAGTGAAATGCTCAGGAGGATCAATGAGACCATCAGAGTAAATGCTTCTGTAGTAAACACAACAAATAATAAACACTATTTACTATTTGTTTTTTTTTTTTGTTTTAAAACATCTGTTTGCTATTTTATGTTCGTATTGAATTTTGAACACTTTAAAAATATAATAATGTTCTAAATTCTATTTGGGTATTTTTTCTTTCTTCTGTTCACATGTATTTTTAGAAGAGATGGAAGAGATTTGAGCTATGTTTGAACATCTTCAAAGAATTTTCAAGCTTTAGTTGCAAGTAATTTTTCTCATACAATCTATGAAGTGTACTCCCATCTCTGTCTTTTGGGTTATTCTTCTACTGTTCCAATCCAGAAAAAGTTTGCAGACATGGAAAGGAGTCTTTGTGCCCATGACTTTTCATTGAAATGCAGTGAATAGGTAGTTGTAAGTAACAACTCTCATATGATTTGTAGAATATATGACTGCTAATTTTATCTTTATATATTTTGACATAAATACAGATTTGTAGCTGATGAGTGTGTGGGACTGTTCTTTTTTTTTTTTTTCATTTCCACTACCTATAAAGCTTGATTTTTTTTTTTTTTTTTTTTCTTAGTGTTGTTCTCTAGTATCACAAGTCAGAGTCACGTGTTGAGAACGTGATAGCTACCAGCTGAGTGTTTATTTTTACGTCAAACAGGCTTTCTTTCAAGATGAGTGAAGCTCCCAAAGTACATTGGGAGTCTAGGGTATGTTTAAGCACCTCTAGTGCTATGAGGTGCATTGGATTTACAAGTAATGTTAACAGTGAGATTTCCAGCAACTTGAACTGAAGTTGGTGAAAAATCCATACAGTCACAGAAGGATAGACCAGTAGACTCTAGGAGCTGAGTAAAGATAACAGAATTTCTAGAAGTAAATGTCATGACTGGTTCTAACACCTAATTCCCTTGGTGTACTAGGATGAAACACATGTAGTGACATTTTGCATGTATGGTATTTCTGTACTGTTTGACAAAATGAAGGCATTTCACTGTTTAGACAAAGTGTAAATTCGTATGAGCCACTGGGCCACACAGAAACACACGCAAACCACATGTAGTCTTACAAAGGTAATATTGTTGGCACAGCTATCAAGAAAATGCATAATTGTGTTTAAATATTAGTATGTAACTAAGGGAATTTCTTCTCATGTATAACTCTGAAATAAAGCTGTGTCCAATTTTATTTACATTTATATCTAATTTGTATCTAATGTTCATAAAATGTTCAAATAAGCAGTCAAGATCTCCTAAAATATATAGAAATGAGTGTTGCACTGGTGGTGACTAAAATGAGGTTTCCAGAAACAAAGAATTTTTATAATGGTCACGTTTATTAAAAAATAAACAAATAGAGCTTGCAATGTGGATGTCAGGTTTAGCTGGATGTAGGATGAAGTACATTATCAACTAATGTTATACGGAATGTTTTTTCCTTGTCTTTTAATCTGTAGCTAGTACATCTTATTTCAGTTCATCTAATGAGCTCCTCCAGCCATTATCATCAATGGCGTATTCATTAGTAAACCCCAAAGAGCTTCACATGCATGTTTTTTCACCTATGAAAACCTAATAGGGCTGAAGCAAGTGTGCTAATGATACTCCTTTTTCATTTCTGGCTTCCTCCTCCTTTGTGGAGGAATTTAAATTCAAGATTAGAGTTTTTGTTTTGTTTTGTTTTAAAAAAAAGGATGTTTACTTAAATTGAGAATTAAACCAAGCATGAAGATGAGATGAGTTATCATTATAGGTCCAAGATAGTTTAGTTGTTGCAGTGAGATTGAGTTCTGTGAGAAGCTCCTGGGGTATTTTCCTGTGGTTTTCAAGATCTATAGAGTTGTGCAAAAAAAATTTTAGCCGGCACTTCAAGGTACGAAATCAAGGTAGGAAGCACAAAGATTAAGAATCAATTTTCTTTCAAAAGTGGAAAAGTTGCTGGATCCATATGTTGTTTCCACACAGTGCCTTTGGACAGGTTTCAGAAATACTGGAAACATTGTAGTTATTGCAGATCAGGACAGTGTAAAATGGCAATATAAAAACAGGAAAATGAAACATTCTACTCTAATTTGGTGCTTAGGGCTGGTTTGGGAGGAGGGTAGGTTTTTTGGGGGTGGGGGGAAGGATTTCTTTGCAAAAATTGAGGCAAGATTTGCATTTAAATGCAAGATTAGCCAATATTCTGGGTGGGTTTTATCCTTATTTCTATTTTGTTTAAAAAAAAAAATCACTAATCATTTACAGCAGTTATCACTTCTGACAAATCTGAGTTTTCTTCAGAAAATGCCTTTTGATTAAATAACCTTAATAATAAAAGAAGGATCTGTGCATTTTAAGACAAGGGTTAGAAATAAAAACTAGAGAAGAAATAAGAGAGAATAGTGTGACAGACGTGAAGAATTCTGGGCTTTCCTTCTCTTGATTGCTGCTTTTCTGTAAGACAGTATTTATCTAATTGTAGGCTTTCTTAAACTACTCCGCTACGGCTCGGAAGATATTCTCATTTCATTGATGTCCTATTTCCAGCTGTATTCTCATGGTTGGCACTTCATTTGATGCCTTTTAAGTTGCATTTGTTTTGCCTGCCCTGCAATGTGAATATGTACCTAGCCATTTTTTGTTTGTTTTTGGATGAAAGATAGTGGTAGTGAAGCTCTCAATGAGGCAGCTTTATCGAGTGCTCACTATGATGTATATTGTAAATGTTACACATGGTTGTTGGGAACTTAGACACTTTAATTGTTCCAGCTTTCTTTTGCTATGTTTTTTGTGGTCATTGTTGAAGTCAGTGATAATGGGCACAGTTCTTATTCATGGTACATAAAACATTAATTCTGAATCAGTATCCTGCTTTAATTGTTTTACTTGAATGATGCAGAAAGAAAACAGCTTTACAAGCAGGTGCTGATTTCAGACCTGTCAAATTCACTGGTTGCTATGTTAATTTCTCTGTTCAGCGGTAATTTATATTCTCATCTGTTTGGTTGCTGACTTACTGGACTACTTCCGAGGCTAACTGCCATCCTAAATTGTTTGTACTTGATAACAGAGCTGCCATAATAGTTTAGGAGGGTTTTTGCTGTGAGATAAAATAATACTTGAGGCAGATGGCATGTAGAAAGCCACTGAAGGTGATGGCTCAGCTTTATCACTTGGAGGTATCTAGGGAGGTCTGATATTTTTACAAGTCCTTCTGCCCCTTATGACCCAATTTTCCATCTCCCAGCTTCCTTACATAATGATGGAGGTACCTACAAATTTTAACTACGTATGGATGTGTATACTAAAAGGTGGTTTGTCTTCATAGAAATATAATTTGGTAAGCTGAGGCATCATTTATTATGGTATAGGTTAGGTATGACAAAACGCTTTGGTTGTGGTCAGTAGTACATTGGGAAATAAGTAAGGGATTCGGTAACTTTTGAGGGTGGTGTAGTGTTTTGGTTTTGATTTGTGTTTTTATATGTTAACTAAGGAGACTTTTTAAAGCAACTGTAAAAAATCTACTTAAAATATTAATACCAAGCTGCTCAAAACCATATGGGCTATGGGGCAATTTGAAAAGATAAATTTTGCGTTACAGTTTGAGCCTTTATTTCATAGCCTGGAAAAGCAAATTCTCTGAAGCTTTTATGGGTTGCATCTCTCTAGCAAGTCTAGTTTGGCATATATGGTGATAATCAGGAGTTGCAGCACTAGTCATTAATGCAGCAATTCTAGCTTCTCTCGGGCTGCTTACATTCAGCTGCCTCACTGTTCTTCTTTCTCAGCCCACACAAGGTAGCTTGGGAATATGCAAGGCAGGACTGCAAAATGTGAATGTGGGGATTCCTCCTGGAGTAGATAATGGAAAACCATTTTATTTCTCATTGTATGCTCTGTGCGTCAGAATTCTGGATGCAATTAGACATTGCTTGTTTCAACATGTAGATGGTCATTGTTTCCCTAAAGGTTTTGGAAATACATGTGCTAGAAGAGCTTTGTTAAAAATCTGTGATTTAGTCATATTTAGCTAGTTCTATAGGCCTGGAATTTATCAGCCATTGAGTTGGTGAACTTTCTAGTGTTGTTTTTTACCTTTTAGTATAGATAACATAGTACATGTGAACTCATGACTCTTCTTAGTCTTCCTGGCAGTGCAGAAGTTTAAAATTGGTTCTAAAAGTTGGATTTGCTTGTATGGTAGATTTGTGATGGCAGATATATATGAGTAATTTTCTTCCCGGTTAAACACAGGGACCACAGAGTAAATTAGTAAGCATTTACTCTTCTAAATATAATATATTATCATCAGATATAAAATTTAAAAGTTCCTCTCTACTGTGGATCAAGATGAAAACACTCAACAAAGATTATCTTCAAACAGAAAATTGATGAGTTCTTTTAGATGAGAGATTACAAAGGTAAAGGATTTTTTCAATGTCTAGTTTATTTTGGTCTAATTTTTCACACTAAAAATGTTCAGTTAATTATCTCTTGCAAATAAAGTTTCTGATTTTGCAAATACACATTGACCATCTTTTTTCTTTGGCAGATGGTGATGGACAAAGTGAACATTTGTTACCAGTCTGTGAAGACCAAGCATGTCAAAAAAGTGCCATCTATTTAACTAAGCTAGGACTGGATCAGGTATTGTGACTTTTGGAATTGCAAAGACAAAGGAAAATACTGTGTTTTATGAATCAAGACAGTATAGAAAAATAACTTTTATTTCCAGAAAAGGTAAATTTCTCTACCTGTAATGATATTACGTAAGATATTTTTATGTAGGTATGTATTTATTATCTACCGCAAACTATGGTTTTGATGGAAAGTAAAGTAACTCAAGATCTAGTAATGTATCCATTTCAGTTGTCTAATCTTGGCAATTCTGTACTTACAAGTACATGTTTTCCCATGCTCAAAGGTTTTCGTTTTGTTTTTTAAATTGCATATATTCTGTGTTCACAGTGGAATAGATTACAGTGCTGCTGGATACATGGCATTACAGGGGGATTTGATTTACAGGTCATAGAATGTACATACAGCAAGTGGATGATTAGTTTGCCATACTTGCTTTGCTTTCCGGGCAAAAGGAAGAACACTGACTTGTTAAGCACGTCACATTGGTTATGTTACTGTAACATGCTGCTTGCATTTCGCATTTCACTTTTGAGTAGTTCGGGTGCTCTTTGTCAAAAGACATTGTCCTTCAGTTCTAAATTTAGTTCCCTATTCTTGATAGTATAAGAAACAAAAGACACTCGATGTTTTCTGCTCAAGTAAATTTGAGAGAAATATTCCAAATGGAAGTAAATTAATTGTGGAAAATGAACCACACACAAATACCATGTGCCATTGATGGGTACAAAGCTGTTACTTGACAGTGGTGGATGATTTATCAGTGGGATAAACAAAAACTGTATGCTATGTTATTTATGATATGTTTCTGGAAGGAAGTGATTTAGTAATGTGTAGAGGAAGGTGTGTAGCAGCTTACATAATACCCAGATTTTGCCAAAGTTGAGTCTTTTATTGTAGCGTGCTCTGAAGTATCGTTGTACGTAGACAGTTTTCCTGTTCATAATTTCATAATTTCATTTTTTTTAAAGAGGTCAACTATTTATTTAATAACACATTAGATTTCTAACATACTATTTTTGACCGTCTCAGTGTATTTAATTTGTATTTTTAATTTAGCAATTACAATGTAATTTCAATTTTTAAATAGTTTCTAAGATTATGATCTTTGAGTTTAAAAATTAACAGCTGAATATTGTCATTTTATTTAGGAAGTGAAGAATCCAACAGATTCTCATCCTACTAGAAAAAAAAAAGCGTTAAGAAGTATTAAGGCTTACCTAGAAACTTCAAAGCAATTTTTCTTGCATATTTTTAGAATGACTTTCTAATTAAAAATTACAATATCAAATGGCAGACAATAATGACTTGTTCTGACCTAACCTTTTTTAAAAAATTATATCTTGCATTTTCTTTTCTTGTATTCTGACTCATCTAGAAGTGATGGAGCTTTTTCTTCTAAACCATTTTAACTTTCCGATTATGAAAAAGTGAGAAAATGTCAGTACCTTCATTCATGTCTACAGTTTTTCCTGTGTTGCATGTTTTCTTCAGGTAGAAATCTATTCAAACATCTTGCTTCCTATTTTTAGTTGGAAGTGAAATGTTTAATTTCATTGCATTTGGTCATCTATGAGATCAACTGACCCAACTTCTGATATTTGACTAAATGAATTGATCTTCATGAGAATTGATAAATAGAAATTTTGAGGCAACAGACCAAGATCAATGCTCTTTGTTTAATTAAAACTTTACAGTTTCAGGGAAATAATAAGCCCACGTGGTGCAGAATGTATTGAAACAAGGAGATGGTATCCTGTGTGTGACAGCTAGATAACTATCTGGAATGTCTGGGAAATAGATTTCAAATCTATTACAGAAAAAGTAGAAGATGCTACATATCCATAATTTCTGTTCTGTTTTTGTTGTAGGGTTTTGTGGGAGTGCTTTTGGTAGTTATGAACTTTTGAGAAAATTATTTATCTCAGATCTTGAGGATAATAAATTACATGACTGTCTTTAAAAAAAGAAAAAAAAAATTTGTGGTAACTGGAAGTGGTTTTGTCCTTCGTTGTCACAACAAGCAAGTAGTGATATTTGATGAATAGAAATGAAAAACAGTTAATGTGGTTCTATTGTATTGTGATTGAGATGAAACACGCGATATTGTGGGATAGATTGAGATGAAATATGTATCTGTAGAATTTGTGGTTCTGAGCAGTTATGCTATGAAGAGGCATTCAGTGGCATATCAGGTTTTGGAGTTGTTGGTCTGATAAGATCTTGTTTTGTTTGACAGCTGTCAGTCTATGGTATATTTCCTTCTTGTGCTGTGTGTGGTGTAGCTGGATGGTTACTTAGAAAGCCAAGCAGATCTAAGAGAATTACTTCAAATTTCAAGGATGAAATTCTCTCACCATAGGTTATATTTCATTTAACCATTTAATCTTCAGAAGTATTAGAAATATCTCAGGTAAATTTTCCTTCTTTTGGATGATGGGGCTAAAGGACAGGCCAAAGCAAAGAATTGCATACAAGTGACCTAAGGAGATGCAGACCTACTAGGAGTTTGAAAGAATGTGAATGTTCCCTCAGCAACAAAAGAATTGCAGTCGGATCTGAACTAGAATCCCATCTGCTGTTTCAGATTGTAGCTGGTACTGGGACACCTCAGGCTTCTTGAATTTCACCTGCAGTAAGCTGCAGACTAACGTGCTGATTTAGATCTCATTTAGATTCTGAAAATCAGACTGAGCTCTCCCTGAAACTTGTTTTAAAGTCCCTGGTAATGTTTATTGTAGAAACTATAGGTATTGTGATATTCTTAGAGATGACTAATCTTTCTCTTAATTTTGTCTAGTATTCAGTATGACTTTATTTTGTTTGTTTCCTGAGGCAAGCAGTATCATTTCAGTCCTTTAATTTAAGAGTTTCTTTGTGAGCATACTTATAACCTTAGTTTTTATAACTGTGAACCTTCTTGTAACCTTTATGCAATAGAAAGAGTACAGCTTTATTCCTTTTATAGATACAGCAGCTGTAGTGTAGAACATAGCAATGCATCCTATAGCAAACCACAGGTCTTCCTGGTATCATTCTGTAGGCTTGAGATGTAACCAACAGCACTGATTATCAGCTGTAGTTTGTCACAGCAAATTGCTTTTCTTGGTTCCTCTGCAGCAGTATGAAGGTGGGGAGGGGGGATTGCAGTTGATGTAATTTTTCATTAATCCCAGATTATGCAAGATCCGCGCATCTCTGGATTGTTTGTCTTTCTCAAAGCAGCTACAAGTCTGTGAGCCATGCTCTTGTATTCAAAATATGATTTACTGCTTTAGTTATTCTCTTCTGTGTTGCTAAAGTAATGCTGGGGATTAGCATCTTCTGGGCTTTGGACACCATAAATTAATGGTGTAATGTATGGTGGTGGTGTGTTGGTTTTTTTTCAGTGGTGGCTACTCAGTTGTATATGGAATTCAGGTGACCTTCATATGCACTGAAAACCTAATGCCTCCTGAAATTACTGGATTTATTCTTTATGTGCAGCTGAGCTATAATGCATGCAAACAGCAGAAGGGGAGCCCCTAAGAAAAAGGACTTCTGTTGCTGTGGCCAGTTCTGTCAGGTCACTCTTGATCTTTGTACAGGATGCTCTATAGTGCCCCTTGCAGAAAGGAGGAGAAACCCTGGCATTTCCAGGAAAGGCATTGGCCAGGAACAGACTACCAATTTCCAAATGCTTTCTCACTCACAGCAAGCTCTGTGCCTGTGTTACATGGTCTGGAATTGGGCAGCTGGCTGGATGGGCTGATTGTTCATAACAGGTTTCCTGGCCAAAGCTTAAAGTACAAGATGCTACCCCCATATTTTTGGTTCAAAGAGCAGGCTCTAGAGCAAGCGAACTGTGTTTCTTAACGTATAAAATAACATGGATTCAGAGAGAAATGAACCCTTTTTGAGTTAGGAGGGGTGAATGCAAAAAGTTTTAAACTATCTTTAAGTACTTGAGATCTTTTTCAAAGTGAAAAAGAGGCCATGTTTTCATAGGGCAATAAAGTATTCTTTCTACTACTTGACGAAAAACAAATATTTGAAGAGTTTGAGAATGGATTTTCAAGCACTTAAAAATCATTTTAGTTTATAACATAATTAATTGAAGGAATATATAAATGTTTTAATTATATCAGTGCAGGTAGTTAATGAAATTTAACATAAAGGGAAGAGTAAATCCTCTGAATTAATTTTATGTATTCATTTAATTTTTCCTTTAGATATATTAACTGTTTCTCAATCTTCTTTTCATCTTAGGTAGGTAAGAGAAAAAGCATGATGAGACTGCAAGAAACAGCTTTGTGTCATTACATCCCACCTATTTCTATCTTTCAGTAAAAAGAAAAAAAATGGTTTTAGTCTTCCTCTTAAGCTTCATACTTGCTATTACAACTTTTAAGTAATTTTTTGGGTTAACAAATTCAAAAGCAGTAGCAGATTTATATTGTTGACAAACCTATTTTTATTTTTCTGCTTTCTGTACTGAAATACGTCCTAAGCCACAGGAACAATTAATCTTACATTCCTTTACTCTGTAATAGTTATAGGAGAAACATACAGAAAGAGTTTCACCAAAAATGTGCATTACTCTGTGAACTTAAACTGTCAGAGTAAATTACGCGTGGTACCAAAATGTGTCCAGGTTACAGATCGGACAAGACTAATGTTTTGAGATGTTCTACAACTGCCATTGTAAAAAGTCCCACAACTGGTTCAGTAAGATACGTAGTGATGTTTAGTAGCAATAGGTGGTTTTTTTCCTCGCCTGTAGCTTTATATGTTGGCATTTACTGTAGCCTTTATAATAGGAAAAATGCTATTTATGAATCATTTTCTGGGTAGAGTTTTTCTTTAAAAAAGGTAAAAATTCAGGTTTACTCCTAAAATCTTTTTGATTTTTTTTTTCTTTAAAATACTGTTACCATACACAGCAATATTTAGAAACTATATGGTAAGTATAATTGGATTTCATTGCAGTGGCAGTTTTTATTTTGCATGGAATCATTAACACAATATTTCATGGTGCTGATTCCAATTAGTTTTTCAAATTTCTTGTACTTTGCAGTAATATTTCAACTCTTCTGTATGACAGGGAATTGCAAAGTCTAACAATGAAACTTTTCTCTCAGGTTGAGAATTTCTTTTTCCTTTCCTTTTTTTTTTTTTTTTTTTTTCCCTTCTTGGACTCTTCAAACTTTCAGCAGCTAACAGTAATTAAATAGGTATACATATGTTGGGGGGAGGGAAGAGGGGAATATGACCCAGTATGTTTAATTTAAACTTTGGGTTCTTATCAGTGGCATCTTAGTTCAAACGTTGCAAGTTACACGGGCAGGCACACAGTATATGTGCATCTGGCAGAACTGTTCTAGGTTTCTAAGCTGTCTGTGATAAATTTGACCTTAGTGCACTTCTTAAAAAAAAAAAAAAAAAAATTTGGGGGGTTCTCATGTTCGTGTGTAATCTCAAGAGACAGGTCCAAGTGTCACAGACAATTGCCATGTGGTTGGAATGTTGTTGGTTGCTGGATTGTGCTAGTGAGGGAGTCTCTCCACAGCAGGAAACAATGCTGTCAGGGATCTCATTCTGGTTCCTGAAATTGCTAAATTAAGGCTTGGGTGAGAGACGTTGAAGATGCTGTTAAGTGCTGTTGACATTGCTGATAGTGATCCTTTAGGATGGCACCCTTCTGTTCTTTTGAAGACGTTGTCAGTTAGCTGACATAGAAAATTACTTCTGGCTTTAAAAATGGCACTGATTTTCTTTCTGTAGAATTGAAATGTTAACCCTCATACTTAAGTTTCATACTGACTTGTGAAATTACTTTGATTTTAATTAAGATAAAATCCTATTTAGCCCCTCTGCAGCCCTTTGTGGAGAGTAAGTACAGATACATTCTGTTTCTTATCCTGGAGAAACTGAAATAGTACTTTGCACTTCCTTTGTACTTTCACAGATTTAATGAGGGTGTACCCCTCTTCCAGTTTTAATGCTGCCTATTGCTTGCAATTTCAGAGGGAAAAAAAAATCTTGAGGATCTGAAGGCCTAATAGTTCAGGTGTGGCTACACTTTAAAAAAATAAAAAATAAATTACAGGCAAGCATGAATTTCAATAAAGTTTTTCCTGAATATTGCTATACACCAGATGATTTCTAAAAACATATGTCCTTCATTCTTATAACCTTACCTAGTTTTTTGCTGTTCTGGAAAAAAAGGTTTCATATTAAAACGGTCATTTGGTGTCAGAGTTGTGAAATAATCCTTAGTTTCCTCTTGGGAAATTCATAAACCATTTCAGAATTGTGATGCAGTATAGACGTGTCAGCCATTTTAAATAGAATTGGGTGGGTTTAATACATAAAATGGATTTCCTTACCTATCTGTTCTGTTCTGTTTTTCTTTTCTTTTACAGTGGATTCCAGTCTTGCAAGACTTCAGAAATAAAGACACTGTTTGGGGCTTTGTACCACATCAAACTGACAAAGCTACGTCAGAAGTTACATTTCCCATTACCCTTCATATTGGAGATTACAATATGGATGGCTACCCAGATGCTCTTGCTATATTAAGGAACACATCTGGAAGGTGAGGTGATGTAAACCTAGAAGTAAAGACCCTTAAATGGTTGTACAGTCATCAGTCATACAGATTAGTAAATTTTAGTGTGTTTTAGTGTTTAGTGAAGTACCTTGTGGACTTTTTATTAACTTCCCTTGTATTTCTTTGCTCCTACTTTTTTGTTCATCTGGATGTTTCACCTATTTACTTGTCATCAGAAAGATGACAATACCTTTCTGTGCTCCAACAGTTTGATCTTGATCTGCTGAAATCTCTTAAGTTTTTTGAGCTGTTTTGCCCGCTGATTCCTTTTATGGAGGACCAAGCAACCAGTTATTTAAGATGAAATCTTGCCTTTTTATAAGTTTTGTTGTTTTTTTTTTTTTAGTGTCATGTGTACTTCAGTGATCAGAAAAGCCAGTACATTCTGCAACTTCCATGGGACTGGATGCTCCATTTATAATAGCTGGGATTCATTTGCTACTTAGTTTGTCATCATTCATGATTTATTGTAGCTGAGGCAACAGAATTAGGTTATGCTCATAAATGTTTGTAGAAATCAATTTGACTTTTTTGGCTATTGAATTTTGCAAAGTGATATTTGTGTCAACAGCAAAAACTGTATTTTTTCAAGGTACAGTGGAGAAGAATCTTCCCTTTTAGAGAGACAATAGCTGCAGTAAAATATGGTGATAAGGACCACTGCTGAAGACAGGTCTTCCAACTTCAGTTTGTTAATTCTCACTACAGCTCTGTGATCACTAAAATTACTTAAAACCTGTTAGGCAGGTGCTCTGTGGCTGGGATAGAGTTGATTTTCTTCCTAGTAGCTGGTATGGTGCTGTGTTTTGGATTTAGGATGAGAACAACAGTGATAACACTGATGTTTTAGTTGATGCAGAGCAGTGCTTTGTGCTACGTCAAGGACTTAGAATCATAGAATCATAGAATATCCTGAGTTGGAAGGGACCCTTAAGTATCATCAAGTCCAACTCTTGACACCGCACAGGTCTACCCAAAAGTTCAGACCATGTGCCTAAGTGCACAGTCCAATCTCTTCTTAAATTCAGACAGGCTCGGTGCAGTGACCACTTCCCTGGGGAGCCTGTTCCAGTGTGCAACCACCCTCTCTGTGAAGAACCCCCTCCTGATGTCAAGCCTAAATTTCCCCTGCCTCAGCTTAACCCCGTTCCCGCGGGTCCTGTCAGCTTCGAGAAGCTTCTCAGCTTCTCGTGCTGCCCTGCCTGCGAGGAGGCTGGAGGTGCACAAGAAGCTGGGAGGGGACAGAAGCAGGACGGCTGACCCCAACAGGCCGTTCCATACCAGGTGGTGTCATGCTGAACAACAAAAGGGGGGAGTTGGCTGGGGGGGAGGCAGTCGCTCAGGGTCTGGCTGGGCATTGGTCAGCAGGTGGTGAGCAATTGTATTGGGCATCACTTGTTTTGTATATTATTATTTATTCTCCCTTTTCTGTCCTATTAAGCAGTCTTTATCTCAACCCATGAGTTTATAGCCTTTTTCAGATTCTTCCCCCTCTCTGTGGGATGGGGAGAGTCTTGAGGGGCAGGTGAACGAATGGTTTTGTGGTGCCCAGCTGCCTGCTGGGTTAAACCATAACAGCATGTCACAGACAGAAAATGTGTCGTTAGTAGAATATATACCTCAGTGCTTAAATCCTTAGAGAAGGGAAATAAATGATTCTAGTCTTTCCTATTAAATTTGTCAGTGTAATTTTTCTTCCCTTTTATTCTTCATTGTTTGCTTTCCCAATGCTTTGTCTTGCTACAATCTGGTGTTACAGCAGGTGTAGTGATCCGAACTGGGAAAGTATTGTACATCAAGGAGTTAGTGATCCACATAACAGTTGACCTGAGTGCATGCCTCTGCTGTTCTGCACATATCACTTGGCTGCAGGATAAACTTAGCCAGCTAATCGTGATGGAGAAGCCTGTAGGCGGCTTCCACTTGGCATCTGGTGATGATGCCATTGGCATGTCCTTGTCTTTACCTTGAAGCAGCATGTCTTCATGTGAACATCATCTTCCTTGACTATAGAAATGAGTGGAATTGTGTACTTCCAAGAAAAATGTGAAAGAGACGTAAAGTTTTAATGCCAGTGAATCTCGCTATGAACAGGGTATGCACAGCATGTGCCCTGACTAGAGGTCTTGCTGATACTGTACAGCTTGGATTTTCCAGCACCGGATTATCTATGAAATCTACTCTTCCTTCCTCACATCTCCCATAAAAGGTATTTTAATCAATGCCCAGTTAAGTCTCAACATCTTTCTTATTGGGATCTATGATGAATACTTGCATATGTGCAAGTATTTACAGGGAAAAATTAAGCCTCTGTCACGGGCGTATTTAGTATCTTCCTCTGTATAGCGATGCGTATTAGATTGGGTATGGATTCATAGTTTGAATTAATACTCAATAAGGAAAAGAACTGAGGAGCTCACTATATAGTGTTTAAAAGAGTATACAGCAAGAGTTAGATACTTAAGTTAGAATCAATCCAGATCTTCCAGTGATTGTCTAAACATGAGTCACCCACTGACATTTTTGTGTTGGAGTTCTTTACGTGCACCTGCCTAAAAACATTTCTAAAAATGACCTAGTTTGAAGAGCTACGTGCTTGTATTCTGCCTACACAAAGTTGTGATTCAGAGACTGAGCAGCTGAGCTCTGCCACTGTATTTCTGGGCCCTAAGATAACCAGCGCAGCAGCCTTTGAGCCTTAACATAACTAGCACAGCAGCTGGTTTGGTTTTGCCTTTTTTTTTTTTTTTTTTGCCTCAAATATGGCAGAGGAGAAATTGATGCAACTTCTGGGCAGTAACAGCATAGGCAAAGTTAAAGCACTTAGTCCCTGATTGTTGGGTTTGTGTTTTTTTTTGTTTTTTTTTTTTTTTTTTTTTTTTTCTTGCTCAGTTGGGAGTTTGCATCTTCAGTTCAGCAGTCATTGAAAAAAAGACTATAAAAAGTCTAGAGAGCAGCCTGGAACCAAGGTCTTTCCTTTTCCATTGAAACACTGAGGCATTTAAAATGCTAAGTTCTTGTCCCTTGTTTTTTCTAACCCCCCCCCCAAAAAAAAAAATCTTTCATTTTCTGCTGTACTATAAGCTGTCTCTTAGGGCTAGGACACTTTGAAAGAATACTTAAGGAGTTCAGAGGGGTTTTTTTTTCAAGTTTTTATCTTTTAATATTACTGGGAGCCTCTCTTGTCTGGATGGTATATACTTACGGCAATGTAATATGTAAAGGGTTTAAATAGTTTATAAATAGTTACTCCTATGAAAGCCCAGGACATTACCTGTCTCACAGCAATGAATTACTGTGGTACACTTTTGTCTTTATCCTCCTTGCTTTTGGAATTATTTATTCAATTGGGTGTGTCTTAAACTTATTTTGAAACTTGACTTCAAAACTGAGTGACATAGTTAGGCATAAGGACTTAAAAGTACTGGCAGGTGATTTGACAGGCTGTTCAAAGTAGGGTTCAGAAACTGAGGAAGTCTGGCAAAAAAAAAAAAAAGAAAAAAGAAAAAATATGTTGTGTGTTAACACAGTATTTTCCCTGTATTTGTTGAAAGGTAACAGAAACATTTTCTGTAGTGACTATCAAATGTCACTTTCACAGTACCATAAATGCATTGTTTCTGAGAAACATAAGCAAATGCTTCCTTTTTAAAATTTGTAACTGGGTCAGAGAGAATTAAAAGTGTGGGAATTAAATTAAAAGCTTTTCTTAAATTAGATCAAGTTAAAATGAAAACCTTATTTAATTGATTTTAAACACTTCTGGATCAAGCTTTTTACTTCTTTCTTTGAAGCTTTTCATGCTACATCTACAGATCTAATTTCAGTGATTGATTACTGGGATTAAATGATAAAAGCATTTTTGTAAACTCTTGACCTCAATCTGTGTTACAGTATAGAAGGCCTAGCTTCCAGTTGCTGTCTGTAAATTAAAGAAATTAAAGGAAGCAGAAGCCATTTTATTAATCTGAAAATATACTGATATGTGACAATGGAAGAATATGACTAAAATCAATTCTATTTTTATTATAAATCTAGAAAGGACTTTCAGATATTTTTTTAATTCCTATAGAACACTGAAATAAAAATATTTATCACTCTTGGGAATAACTTCAGTTTACTGTCCTTCCAGGAGATTAATAGCTTCAAATACTCCTAGAATTGCCATAAGACCAGTCAGATATCCTGTCATATTCAGTCAATTTTCAATAGGGGCATGCAATGTTCTGAAAACACGGATACATTCCTTATTAACAGCAGCAACAAAAAAAGGAATCACTTCTGGTTGCAAGTGTGGTGGGGGGTTTGAACTACAAGGGTCTATGAATTCGAACAGGTGAGAATGCTGCATTCAATCAGATCTAAGGTATTTGTCAGTCCATTGTGAGTTCTTTTAACTTTTGACTTGAGTCAAAACCGACACATTAGAATTCCAGTCTACAGGTCTTACTTTAGGCTACATACGTGCATGATTTTTTCTTCCTTCTAGTTATGACTATATTAGAATTTGTGTATGTATATAGAATAATAATAGGTAAAGGGCTTTTACCAGTAGTTACTGATTGGTTCATCTCTACTTACTATCTTATCTAAATTTATTCAGGTTTTTTTTTTTTTCACATGCTGTTTTTAAATTCACTCTGGTGATGTTGGAAGTCTGACTACTTCATCGGAGTCTATAATGCTTATCCTTTGTTCAGCCACCCAACTAGATGAAATAATTTATTTAACTGCTTGTTTCCCAAGTAGAAAACTAATAATTGGCAGCTAGCATTGCAAACACATAATCCAGGAATCATTTTTCAATGAGGCTTTTACTCCGAGGGAATGTTTTTCACAGGTTAAATAAAGTAATGGTATAGATGGAGATAGATGGTATCTATCTCACGTACTGGTGACAAATAGCAGTAACGATTGAAACTTAGAGCTAATCAAAAACTGAATGTGAACAGTTGAATGAAAAATAAGTATAACGCACTTCTGCAAAGTTCTCCAGGCACTCATGCACTGGTTTAAATAAACGTATGTGTATTAATCCTTTGCATGAGTCTACTAAAAGGAGTCTCATTTGACCAAATCATCTCTTCCTAAATCATTTTTAGTCGTCACTGTCAGAAACAGGGTTGAATGAAGAACTTCTTTAAAATGTAGATTCAATTGACTGTAGATGAGCAGTTGTTAAAAATACAGACAATTTAATTTATTCTGAATGTCTGGAGTAAGATGTTTAGATGTCCCCTGTATAACTGTAGATGGCATTGCCTAAAACTGATGGAATGAGAGTTGTATGAAATTAAGCAGTATAGATTTAATTGTAATTGTGAAGTAGCATGTTAAAAATAAAACTAAGATAAATCTTCAGTCTGTCTTTGTTAAGCCATGCTTGTAGTAACTCAGTCTTACTAGATTTAGCTTCGCTGCATGTGGCCTTCAGTCAGAAGGTTCCCATCTGTAGACAATGCTGTACTTCCTCAGCAGCGCTTGTAAGTTGTTTCAGGTAAAGTTCTGCAGGTAGTACGCTAGTTGGTGACACTATGTTACATGTTACAATGGTGTGAATATAACAGTAAATGTTTAATAAACATTAGAAGTTTAGCAAGTATCCAGTTAAGGGTGATTATGCTAGTCTTAATACGCAGCACAAAAGAACTCTGAATTCTTGGTATTTAAGCTGATTTTTTCTCTATTGTCTGTTACACATTTTTGTAGCATGTGAGCATAGATGTATGGTTTTATCGTTGTAACGGTCTGTCTTTGTGTTTTCCTATAGGCTTTAAGGGACACTGGTTTGTCATTTTAAGTATGTTGTTGATTTTTACTGTTATAGGTAGATTTTTTTTCTGACTGTGAATCTACTTCAAAATTTGGTTCAAAATAATAAGGTCATTAATTTACTCTTGGTAATCATAGCATGAAGGAGAAATAAAATACAGAGGAAGATGCTTTGATTCTGGTAATTGTAAATTAATTAAAGCCCTAAAAAAGCATAAGGAATCAATTAGCAGCCCGCAGGCCAAATCCAGTCCTCAGGAGTTCTTCCAAGAAGGAACTGAACAGCTGATGGCTCTTCCCTTTGCAAACAGCCAGGCACTGCAACTTCTCCTGTTGCCTTTCAAAAGAATGGCCCGCAACCAAGGCTTCCCTGTCCTGTGCTGAGACGTTGCACGGGGCAGCTCCCGTATCAGCACAGCCCGGGGAGTGGCCTGGAATCAAGATCAAGAAAGATAAAACATGGCTAGCCATTACTTGGACTCTGTTTTGAATGTTGTATATACATCTTATGTCAAGATGATGATGAAAAAGAGAAATTGAAACAATTTGCTTAGCTTGAGTTGTCAGCTTAATTTTATAGTTGGTTAATTTGACATAAAATAAGAATGTGAGCACTTAGCAATTTCAAGTTATGGTTATGAGATCTCAGGTTCAGATAATACAATGCCTTAAATATTGTAGATCACCTAATTTGATTTTTAGCTAGACATTAATTCTATATACTCTTGCTTTTAACAGTGACGTTGTAACAAGTGGGTTGTTCAGATTAAAGCTTAGTCAAATGCAGGCGTATGGCAGAGAAATAGAGCCCTATTTTTTGTTTTTCAAAGAAGCTCAAGAGATGTGATTATAAGGTTTTGAGGAAAATATTTAAATATCCCATTTGATTTTTGACAAATCTTACAGTGAACAAAATCCTATGTTATTTCCATTGCAGGTTTTGAAATACTAGCTTGACATTGTGCAAAGAAACTACTACTACACTGTCAGAAATATTTTTTCCTCAAGGTGAATGTTTTGCCTTCCTCTCCTAAAAAGGATGGTGCAGAAATATGAGTATTGTGGGATACAATTCTTATTAGAAGCAAATAACCCGAAATATTCCATAGAAACAAAAACTTTCCTAAGGAAAAAAGCTGAAGTTACTGTGACTGTATCCTGGAGGCCTTGGATGCCGTTAAGATATGGAAAACCACCTTTTTGTCACCTTCTGGAATGACATTATGTTCAAGGTCGTAGTGAAGAAGTGTTTTTGGTAATTGCCCTGGGCTCTGACATGCTTAGCTAGTTTTGCTGCTAGCTAGCAGCAGTTGGCTCCTCCATCTCCTGGCTCTGCCCCCGGAAAGAAAAGAGGAAACTTCATCTGTTCCCACTGCCAAGGCAGTGATGGATCCCTGTGGGCTCCCAGGATAGTAACTGAGACTTGCCAAGGAATCAGGCTCCCAGCTGGTGAAGTCCTGAAGGTTTTCACCATTCCAGTGAGAGTGGCAACCTTACAATATTAGAGGCAATGTATGATGCTACTAGCCATCAGCATGCATATATGAATCTGCTGGTATAAACGCTGTGTCACTCATCTGCATCTCCCACCCACAAACTGATGCATATTAGATGAATTCTTCAGAAGGGAGGCTTTTTGCTGTGCCACACCTGCTACTCCAATCTGTCTGTTTCTTGTTTCAGTATTACAGCCTTTCTCTCTATTTATTTGTCTTGTGACAGCAAATGTCTAACTTGGTTTGTCCCACCCAATTTTTACTATCCTACTAGTTTTTTGGCTTGGGTTTTGCTTTGAACCAATTGCAAATGTACTAATGGAGATGTGATTTAATCTTAAATGTGTAAACATCATGTAACGTGTAAGAAAATTAATACATGTAGAACTTGGGGTGGGAACAGATTGTCATAAAATAATGAAAAAAGCACTGACACATTTCAAGTACTATATAAGCTGAGGGACCATGGGGAGGGATTAAGGAAAATGGTAGTTAGGTGCACTTGAACTTGTATCTGAATAAAGTAAGAATAATGAAATTATTCCTGCTGATTTTGAACTATTTAGTATATTCATAGGTTTAAATCAGGCATGACATGATGGTTGTAATTCTGCCTGTGAAATTAATATAAATGCTTATGGATTTGAAAGTAACTATTGGCTGCTAGCTTTGGGTTTTTGTTTTAATATATTTATTTACTCTACTTCATTTGTATTGGATACTATAAAAATATTGTAAAAAAATATATATATATATATTTTTAGACTTCTTATAGGAAGTAAGTTGTTATATATGTTTTACAGCAACCAACAAGCCTTCTTACTAGAAAATGTCCCATGCAATAATGTGAGCTGCAAGAGCGTGCGTCGTATGTTTAAAGTTTTTTGGGAGCTCTCAGATCTAAATCAAATCAAGGATGCAGTGGTAGCAACCTTCTTTGACATATATGAAGATGTAAGTTCAACTCTTTACTACAGCAGGCAGCATCACTCTGTGTTGCTGTACCTGTCTTTTTGTGCCGTTGGTAGACTGCTTTGTATAAACATTTGCTTTACAGCTTGTGGCAGACAGTGCCTTTAGTCTGGGATGTTGCTACTGCCTTAAGTTGCTCTCTGGAAGCTGGGCATGTAGCAGCAGCCCATCAGTGACTAAAAGTTTACTGGCCCTCCACATGGTCCACTTGAGCTGCTCTCTTCCATGGCAAGAAAGAAGCCATGGACCACGTGTGTTGCCCTGGTTAGCTGTGGATGGAGCACTCTAATATTGCCTAAGATTAATGTGATATAAAAGATATTCATGTTAGTAGTGGAAGCATAAACTTGGCTGCACATGCTCCATGTTCTTCCTTTGCATCTCTAAGGGAATTTACTTGCTAAATTTAGATGTTATCTAGAGTAAATCAGAACTCTAATTTAAACTTTTCTTTTTCCCTCTAGGGAATCTTGGATATCATTGTAGTAAGCAAAGGCTATTCCAACAAGGACTTTGCTATCCATACATTAAAAAACAACTTTGAGGCAGATGCCTATTTTGTTAAAGTTATTGGTAAGTTACTACCATATAATCAAATCAACATCAGACCTTGAGGGGAATATTTGATCCTCTGTGTATGATAATATTATGGTAATGCTATGTGCATAATAAAGCAAAAAGCACGGCATGGAAAATATTAGGGACTGCGTAAGTATATTGCAGAATCTATACTTTGGTATCAAAGAAAAATGACTTATCTAATTTTTTTCTTGTTTTATTTTAGTGTACTTATTTATATTCCAAGTTGATTCTGGCCATTATTTTCAGCACTTTAGCTGTTTTTACCAGTTTTGACGGCAATATCCTTTAAGGGTTTATCATCTTTAGGGCTTGTATTTTTGTTTTCGCAAGAATATGTGTCTTATTTCACTTGTTACCTAGAAGCAGTCTAAATCCTTCTTTGCATCCTGGAGCTTTCATTGACCAATTTTGCATTCTAGCAAAATTCTAAAGGCAGTACTAGGTCTTTAAAAGTTGATTTCTCAGCTGGCTTTTGAAGGGAGAACGAGAATTATCAACTGTCTAAAATATAATCTGCAGGGAAACTGAGTTATTCAAACGAAACAAAATTTAAGGAAGATTCATGTCTTCAGTCCATGCTGATAGATGACAAGAAATGCTGTCTCTGTGCATACAACAGAAAGTAACCAACTTAAAAAAAAAAATAAAATAAAAAAATAAAAGAGTAAATAGTAAGAATAATTTCCTAAATGACAGCTTTCCTAAAATATATCATACTACAACAATTTAGGATGGCAGTTACCATAGCAAGGGTATGTGAATTAAATCTTTGGTTTAAAATGTTAGAATTAGATTTTGATATTTGTAACTGGAAGTAATTATATGTTCAAATTGCGCGCCCTACCATGTTCTTCCAGACTGCAAAGGTGTTGAGCTTTGAGTCCATTACTTGTCTATCTTGCTTGATTTTTTTGAGGAAGAGTGAAAGATGAGGCTGTAAGTAAACTCATGTGGAGAAAGCTAAACCAGTGAACTGGAGGTTTGCTGCGGAAAGATTGCATTTGTCTTCATTTTACTTAAATACACCTAATGCTTCAGCCTTCTACATATCATAAGAACTGCAGCCACTACTGCGGGCTGATGTATTTATTACTTTCTCCTTAGCTTGGGATTTATTTTTCACCATAAGTGAAAGGACTACAGTGATTTGCCATGTTGACAGAAGCCTTGTTTTTAAATAATACTGCATATGGGTAACATAATTAACACAAGCATGCAGAAAGCCTTCTAGAAAAATCATTTACTTCATGAAGTTATATTAGAATAACAACTGTGATATTTTGAATGAGGGAAAAGGAATAATTTCTGACGTGCTTTTTGATTCAATGTATGTACTTATATCTTAAAAATCAAAGCAAGCCTTTTCTAGCATCATTTCAGGGTGCAAGCATTTCTGCATAGAAACCACATAAAATGGGAATAAGAGTGGTCTAAAAAATTTGTGCTGTGATACAAGGAGAGTATTTCTAACAAAACATGCTTTATGCCAATTGGTGTATCACTAACTGCATTGTGTTCACTTGGTATATGGACAGTGAGAGCAGTTTTGCTCATTAAATCTGATGTCCGGTGCACTTGGTCAGATTATTTGTTCCAGCAGTGAAATTGAACAGCAAATTGTAGTGTGCAGTTTTGCATCAAAATGGGAAGAGTTGGTGCCACTTCCATACACACCTCTGTCTAGCATATAGTATAAGCTCATAGCTTTTAAAGTATATTAGTAGGTACAGTCTTCAAATTGTGCTTTGCCACACCTTCATTTTATTTGTCCTGATGTCCAGACTTTCTTTTTGACTGTATAAAAACAGATGCTTCTGTATTTGGATGTCTCAAATGTTAAGTTGCAAATAAATTATAACTTGGGAGTTTTAACAGTTGTTAAGATTTGCACTCAGAATATTACAAATGGTCCTTCACTAGAACAGTACCATATCTGACTCTAGTTTGGAATATTTTCTGATCAGACTGCTACACTTTGAACATTTTATGTACACCACTTGGTATTTAACTGTCACCAAACATTTTATACTTGAACCTCAGTGGAACCTTAAAGTAGATAGAAAATGCTTTAGAAGCTTCCTGCCGGTCAGAATGACCTGCCATCAAATCTGGTCCACATGTTTATTTTCTCTGTCTGCAGCACTTGCTTGGCAGCATAACTCATGGAAAGGTTATGTTTTTATTTGTCTGCTGCACTGATGTGGTCTTGTTTGTATTTTTTTCCCTGCTCATGGCCATTACTGGGCTGCTTCTCAACCAAACTGTTGTCATTTAAGTCTGAACATTGCATCGTAATGACACCTTAGATTTCTTGTATGCGTATGTGCCTGTTACTTCTCTTTTTGCTGTTATTTTCTTTTAAAAGGCATTTTAATATGGTATTTTAGGTTATAGAACAAATGGCTTTCATTGTCCCTCACTTAGTGAAACTTATAAATGTTTAGTATTTCTGTAATTTAACTGATTTTTCAAGCTAACAAGTAATTTGACAACTCATAGGCTTTAGATAATAAGTAGCATTGTACCCATATGCTTATAATACTTGTGAATACATAGAATAAATGTGTAATGGCAGTTTTGTTTATTAGAATTTCGGTGAATTGCTTTCAATCAAGATGTAAAGCTGTCACTAGTATATGGGGAAAAGCTTTGGCTTTCCTTTCTACCAGTTAAAACAGTAAAGCTGAATATCTGTCAAGTATTTTTTTTTAAATGGTTAGAAACGAAAGGATGATGAATAAAATGTGCAGTCCACTATTTTTAACGTGTTACAATTTGGAATTTTTTCAACTGGCAAATCTTTTGGAAGCTGCCTAACAAATGAGGTATGACAAAACAGCGATTAGCTGATTAATTTCTACAAAGCAATATATCTCAAACAGATTAAAAAAAAAGTACATAAGTCATACAGAAGGAAGTTATTTTCTTCATGAATTTTAATGGTACATGACATCTGTTAATATACTTTAATGGGTTTCAGAGGTTTTGCTTGTAAGATGGATGTTAATATAAACACTGTAAGCTCACTTTTTGTACTTGCAGTTCTCAGTGGCCTCTGTTCTAATGACTGTCCTCGGAAAATAACTGTAAGTATAATTATAACTTTACTATTTAGCTTCAGATGAGCTGGGGCTTTATTATGCTGGGAGATGTCCACATCCATAACTGAGAAGAGTTACTGACTGGAACAATGTGTAATCCAAATCATGACTGGTCAGGTTCAACGTGTTTGAGACCCATATCTTTCTCCAGTTGCCTGCTCAGAGACAAAAAGAATTGACTGATTCTGCAGTGAGCGTTGTTAGGCAGCATCGCAAGGGCTGGACATACAGGCACAAGAAAAATGTTGGACAGACTGAGCCATGAGCTGCCTGACAGCAACTTCTGGGCCAACATAGAGAATATGGGTACAATGAAGAGAAGGGAAAGGAATGTACTTGGTTCTAATGGTTCTGCAGATCAGTTACATGTTCATGTGCTAATTTCTATTTCATGTTTCAATCATGTCCAGAGACCTTGCATGTCAACCACCAAACTTTCAGTTAGCAGATTAGTTTTCACAGTGGAAGATGGCCTAAAAGAGGAACTCAGAGAAATTAAAGCTAGAGTTTGCATCTTAGCTGTGCAAAAATACTATCTTTTCCTACAAGCCTATTTTAAGTCATAAGGTTAATTTCTGTTACAAAATAATAAGGGGTTTTGGTAATATTATTAGCTTAATTGAAAAAGTAAAGGTTTAGAAAGTAAATCTTCACAACAGAACAGCAGATGTTGATGAGCACCTCATAAAGATCATTGAAATACTAATGCCTTCACTGCAAAAGAAATTCTGTTAGAAAGCATCATGAAGTATGTTATGCCAGAGTACAGCTACCTGGCAAAAATAAAGCATGTTTTAACCTTATTTACTCATCTTTCACAGTTCTGCGTTAACATATTTTATCTGTCTTCTTACCTTTCATTCTAGCCAATTCATTATTCTTTTTCAAGCCTTGATCCCATCTTTCATCATTATCACTTTATTCTTATGATTTGCAACTTACTATTTTTGAGGCATGATGTGAAATGTGTCATCTCTTCTTCAGTGTTCTTTCTGCAACTCATCTGAAAGATCATCTACTGAACTGGATGCCCTAATATCAGCTTAAATTTGTCATTTGAAGGGAAGAAAAAAAAAAAACTTGTTCCCCCCTCCTTCCCACCTTAACAAATAATTTCCCCCACGCACACATCCCGTTCTCACTTAGGTACATTTGACATGGTTCATCACTCAGTAATCCACCACTCCCTTTGATTTTTTTCCTTCCATTTCCTCCTTGTAACTGTACTTTGATGTTTAAGCATATTTTCTGCCTCCAAAGAACTTATTTTAAATAGATATTGGTACTTGAGAAGTAATTATTCAGCCACTTTAATTAAATAAAATAATACTGAATAATAAGAATTTTAATTAAATACTGCTGAATAATAACAATTTTAGATTTGTGTAGTATTTTTAGATTCAGAAAGTCCATCAAGATGATGCATTCTCAGAAAATATTGAATGAGTTCTGTTTTGTTCAGAACATGCAGTTATAATGTCTTTAAATTTAGTTTTCTAGTATACTTCAAACTCCCCAGAAAACATCAAACCTTTTGCCATAGGACTGAGTAGTATTGTGCTCTTCATGAGAAACTAAACGGTACTTATACAACTAATAAGCCTTGTTTTGAAAATGAATTTTCACATATTATCATGAGCAAAGCAATAACAAGGTTTCAGAATTATCCATATAAAGAAATCATTTTCCTGTGAAAGTGTTTTCGGTTTACTATTTAATTAGTATTGCTTTTTATCTGTTCTTAAAATTTTGCCTGCTTCTTCCTCCCTTCCTATACCCCCTCACCCCACCCCGCCCTTGTAGCCTTTCGGTGTTAATCAGCCTGGTCCTTACATCATGTATACAACTGTAGATGCAAATGGATACCTGAAAAATGGGTCAGGTAAGATAATCTCATAAGAATACACATGACTAAATAATAGCAATAGTCTAGGGGAAAAAATGTGGATATATTGCATCATAAATCAGTGATAATTCTCTCACTTTGAACACTGTGCTCAGAACTGTTTATTCCACCCTAGAAAAGATAAAGAAATAAGATATCCTGAAATATGCAATACTTCTGTATTCATATGTGCTGCGGGCTTGAAAGTATTAACCTATGTTTGTTGGTTAAACCAGTAATTAATGCCAGTATGAAAATGCAGAGTACTCCTTCCAGGTGCACAAATGCACTTTAGCAAACTGCTAGGATTAGTTGTGTTCTTGGTTTTATTGCTCTGAACTTTTTCTTCATAAGCAAAATCTAGTAAGAGCTTACTTGTTTAGGTTGAAACTCAGAACTGCATCGTGAGCTTAGAGATTTTCAGGTAGTCTGAGATAGCACAGTATATCAGACTCATGCCCTTAGGCAGCCAGTTCACATTGGGTAACAACTGGCATATCTCTATGATTGCAAATTATCAAGATGAAGGCTGGCAAACTTTGTCAGAGCCAAGTCACAGTACAGCCTTTTTAACCATACTGGAAAATACTGGCAAAGGCTTGTACAGGATTGCTCTCCTTATTTCTTTAGAAGCCTGAATTCCTGTGGACACAGAACTTGCTTCAGTGTACCGTCTTGGGTATTTGTAGTCCCAGATAACTTGAATCTGTTGGCCTACTGAAGCCAATTTTAATTGAAACATATGTGCCTCAAGTAAAACTTCACCAGTTCTTTAAAAATCAAGTTCGGTAGAAAACAAAATTCCAGGTGAGAAAAAGACTTTACTTAGACCAAATAACTGTTGATCTCTGTTTTGTCTTCAGGCTGGCCATGTGGTCAATGTACTTACAGTTGGAGTTAGCCATAGCCTGGAACGTTCTGCCCAAGCAGTAACAAAGGAGCATAGCAGACAAAAGCTTAGTGCTCTGTGGAGGGATTATAGGGACATAGATTGTAGGGCTAAAAAGCATTGCAGGTTCCAGCCAGGAAACAGGACTGCTCGTAAAGAGATGCGGGATGGATATCCATGCAAATACAGACATGTTTTATTTCACAGTTCATGTCCTGGTTTTGAAGGCATTTTGACTCAGGTGAGATCTCTAGAGGTACCTGTTGTGTTGTCCATTTTACTTTATTGCTTATTGGAGTGCCTGTTCTCTTCTTGATGGCTGGGTAACTTGGTTTTTGATCTGTTTTGCTTACATGTTGCATATTAGTCGTAGAGTTCAGTTATGAAGATGTATAGAGACATTTTATTGTACTCATTCCTTTTTTTTTTTTTTTTTTAAAGACCTAAATTCTTGATTTTTTCAAAAGAGCAAAAGTGTAAACAGCTTGGAACCCATTTAATATCTTTATAAAAAGCAAAACTCCTTACTTTCACAAATTTGTGTAATAAAAATTGGTGTTCACTCATCTCTTCTTTCTGCTGTTAACTAAACTTGCATTTGGTCACTACCCCTCTGTACTCTTCAAGGCTACCTTCTTGGAGTATGGACCCATTAATTAACTTCTTGACAGTTGCTCTCACAATTGCTGGAATTTACTATAGTTTTTAGATTAGAAAATGTCTTTCCAGACTGCCAATTAAAGTTCATTCAATGTATTCATTGAATGAATGTGCATCTAAACGAATAAATCAGTGGGTTTTAAGTAGTGTAATGTATTTACTCCTTCAGGCTCACTGGGACTTAATGTGGGCCTGCCTAAATTTGGTACACACATGCAAATATAAACCAACCTAATGAAAACGCTGCTTCATAGTTTCTCTGGCCATGTGACTTTTGAGTAGATACCTACGCACAATCTTACTATCAAAGAATCAGAAGTACTGCCTATGTAACAAAAATACTTTTTTGCATAAGTAAATAAACACATTAGTAATACAATCAAATGGAAACTACTATAAAGTAGCTATAAATCAAATAAACTACAACACAACCTCTGCTCAGATCTAATTATACTCATTTAGATTCATTGTTCACGTAGTTGGAACAGTTTTTCACTCTGCTACATATCTGTAGTTAACACAATTTCAGACTTAAGTCCTATATTTTAAGTGAGGTCATAATATACATTTATAAAACCATGTCTAACAGCAAGTAAAATCTGTATTATTAAATCATTAAACACTTCATATATGTGGGGGACACAATAAATGCTGTAGAGGATTGCATGTTGGCAGACATGGATGATTTTTGATATACTGCTTTTTAAAATAAAATTAATTTTTATAAATTGACTTAGTTTTAAGCAGAAGATGAAAAATAATGCATTTATGGGGTCTCAATGCAGAATATATATTAAAAGCTTAATTCACAGAAATATAAGCTGATCTTAAACCTTACCTTGAGGAAATGTAGAATTACAAGTTCAGATGGGTTTGGTTTGTGTTTGACCCTTTAGCACTCGTTATTTATGCAGTATTATAAAATAACCTCGTGGCAAAATAAAGATGATTGTACTACTGGCATCTGTGTCATGGAAGAATGCACATAGCTTACACATTCATTTTATCTGTGGTGAGGAAAGCTGGTTTAAAATTTGGACCTAATTTATGTATCATTCTTAATCTTTGTTTTCTACTTTCCTCTTCCAAGGAAATTAACCTTTTTCTCCTTAAAAACATTATCTTAGGTTTGGTTGTTTGTGTTTTTTTCAAAGGGGTTGCTTTTAGAAATTGAACGTTTTTTACAATTTGTGCTAAGAAACAGCTAGCAAATATGATTTAATACCGCTACAGTACCATTCATCTTCACTACTACCATATTTACAATAATAAAAACTGAGTCAAATCGTGATGAATTTCCTTTTCTGTTTTGACATTACTGTTATTTCATAATGAATTCCAAGTGTATTTATGACCCTTGCAGTATTGCTACAGGGAATTTTATAATACTCTTTGATCAGTTTCTGAATTGTAATATGTTAATAGATTTGTCTTTAATTTCTGCAAGTACTTCTCAAAATTGAATTTTCTGTAGCTATTATATTAAGTTTGTACTTAAACTTTCTTCTCTTTCAAGTCCTACTTGTAAAATTCAGTAAATGTTTCTCTAACTGGAATTTTAATGGTATACAGGTTACTGTCTTGAAAAGATTTGCCTGTTATATCAGAATTGTGTTCTATTTGACAGTCAGGAAATACCTCAAGCAACACTTTCATGTATGTGTATTGGTTGACAGTACCAAATCCAGATAGTATTTTTGGGCCATTTATAAACCTACACATAATCTTTTCCACATTAAGTTTAAACAATATAGCATCAATACCATTCTAAAGTTATTTTTTGTCAACTTATTTCAATTCTTTATATAATACTATAGAACAACCCATATCCAAAGCTTTGAATTTTATGAAAGCAATAATGAGGGAATCCAATAGTTTGTTACATTTTTTATTATAATCTCTTTCCCAAAAAAGTAACATGAATAACAACATTGTTCTTTATCTAACGAGAACGGTGTTCAGCATTCAATTTATTTTTTCATGTCAACTGATGCTGCTTGTCTTTACCGCTGGTCTTAGCGTAGGAACAGTTATTGGCTGGACCGCTGAAGCCAAACTTATCTATTCTTAAGTTGCCCTTCCATCCCTGGGCTAAAGCAAATCGTACAGTAAATGAAGAAACGTTCACCATTCTGTTTCTGATGTTCCTAATTCTGCAGGTCTTTAGTTCTGAAATATGGTATCTTTCAGGTATACAATATTCATGCAAAAAGTAGAATAACAAGGCACATATGACTGTCCTTATCAAACTCATTTTAAGGCTCTTTGATCTGCCAAGTCTTAACTACAGGAAATTTGCATAATTGAAAGGGTTTTTTAAAACATTGTTAGAATTACTCTCTCTACTATTAACATTCCAGTGTGCTGTTAAAAGATAGCAGAATAATAATTAGTGTATACTCAGTGCTTTTACTTCTACATTGCTCAATTCTCTTTTAATCTTAAACAAGAAATACTGTTAAATTAGTTACAAGGAATAGCAATTACCAAAATAAGCATTAGAATTGAGAAGTATTGGGTCTTACATCTTTCGTTAACATCTCCACAGACCTTTCCTCTCTGAGAAGGAATTCAGTTGTACAATTTCTAATATTGAATCAATTTTATGATCAAATCAAGGTCTGTTGTAAATCTGGGAGAAGTAGGCAAACTAATTTCAGGCATGCACTCACATCTCCTCTCTAAAATCTGCCTTCTTCACTCCCTATTTCTCCTGTTGGAGTTGTTATTTTTACAGAGATTCCACAGCTAAGTGTGTGTCATCCAGGATTTTTAACTCTACGTCTGCATTTCTGGGTTTTTATTGGCTTCTGACACTGCCTGACAAAAACTAGAATAGGCTGAAGTTGAGCACAGAAAAAAGCTGCTCTTAAAGCTGCTCTTGTGAGTTAGGGGGATACAGGAGATGAATTTACTAAAGTTAATTGAATGCAATTTTAGGGGCTTTTTTTTTTTTTTTTTAAGGATGCTGAAGTTTAAAATACAATGAGAAGCAAAAAGTCAATTGTGATAATAAAATAGTAGCATTACTGAATCTCACAGGTTTTGAATGTGTTTGCTTGAGGACTGCAGTAATACTGGCCTTATCAAACTGGTATCAGTTTATACAGCTCTAGTTATTAACAGCTCTGACCTTGGCTAAACTGCAGTTATGTCATTTTTGCAAGCTGGAGTGGTCCACAGTAACAATAAAAATGACTACCTACTTGATGTTTTTGGTTTCATTTATTTTATTGTCAGTAACACAAACTGATTTTCTTAGAACTAAGTGTCCATATGGACTCAGAAAAACATAAATAAGATCAGATACTTTAATGTAGAGCAGCTGGTTAATTTACTGGAGTATTTTCATAAGCAGCACAAGGCCGATTTCATATTGTAGAAAAGCACAAGAGAAGCATTTTAAATTTATTAGATTGTTGCCTACTCAAGGGCTGAACAAGCTGAATGGCAGGATTGTCGTGAAACTTCATACTATGAACATCTGGCTACCTCTAGCCATTGCCATCTTTTTACTCCGTTTTTCTTCCTCTCTGCTACCTCTTCCCTCTTTTACCACAATCTGATTTTGTGTTCCTGCTTGCTTTCTCCCTGTTTCATGCAACATCAGAGACCTCAAAATACCTTCTCTTTTTCTCCTTTGTGTGAGGGCCTGGCCTTGAAGTCTGTCTGTCTGCTGCTTTACACTCAGGTAAGGCTAGCAGCTCCATAACAATAGCAGTACTGGCTGACTCCTTACCGTGGTGACACGCCAAACTGCCGAGGGAAAAATACAGTTCCTTCTAGATCTTGTTGTGGTAAGATCACCTTTGGCAGAGGGAGCCTGCTGTTTTATGCAGTGTGTAGCTTACCAAAACTATTTTTGATACATTTTTTGATGTACCATGTCTTAAATACCAGACAGACCCTTACACAGGTAAGGCTCAACCTGGATGGAACTTCAGGTTGAACTGTTATTTCATGTTTTCACTTCAACCTTTTAATGTTCTCTCTTGAAATATGTCAATAGACTTATTTTTGACTTTGTAGTTAGTATGAAATGAATAGGGTCATAATTACAGCTCGTGTATACCAAAAATATTAATCCTGTGGGCTAGGAACCACAGAACAATAAATTATTCAGGTTTACTCAAAGACCAATATCCATGACTATGCATAACATTACCCTATGATTAGATTCTTCAGATTACTTGTACGGATCAAGTCATGATTTGTTTAAGCAGCTGTATGGCTGAAGTTGTATGGACTGATAATTTTTACAATCCTCATTTAAAGCTCTTCCATTTTGCTGTTTTGGCTTTGTCTTTGTTTTAAGCCTTCTGTGATAGAATGACTTTTTACATGCTGTTAAGTCATGCCCTTATAGCTTTTGGAAATCTGCTTACTCTTTGTTGTTGCATTGAGGTCTCATGCTGTTTAACTAAATTGGATTGTGAGGTGGACACTAAATTCATCGCTGTAATAGCTGCTAGACACTACGTAAACATTGCAGTGTGTACAAGACAATCAAGGGAAGTTTAATTTCCATAGTCAATTGACATTGCAAGATTCATTAGGTAGAATTTCACTGTTCACTATATAGAAGGAAGACTGTGTTCATAGTAAAAGCTTGAATCATTTAGTAAATGAATACCTGAATTCTGTTAAGAGGGGTTTTCTGGTTGCTATATGTGCTGATATAGTATGCAGTACATTTTTCTATGACTTCTTTTTGTATAGAAACCATATTTGAACTCTAGCAATATTGCCAAACTTCATATATTCGGGTGTGAGTATGTGCAGAAAGTTTGAATATCAGCAATATTATGATTTAATTGTTGCTTTACTTGAAGAGTTGGTGTTTCTAGTTTTAATTGTCTAGTTTTGTGGTGTAAAGTCATTTTTAATGAAAACCTATTCTAATGTAGTTACGTCAGCCTTGGAGCTTGGGCTTTCAGAAGTATCACAGGTGTTAGTAGCACTGTATATAATAGGCATCTGAGTTGCAAGTGTGCACATTCAGTCCACTCTCCCCTTTTATTTTCAGGCCTGAATTCCCTGTGGTGCTTATGAGATGCTAATATTCGTGCTGTGGAACCAGATCACTTGCTAAGAGGCTTTCTAGGGAATAAAAAAAAAAGGGGGGGGAGGGGAGTCCCCATAGGATCTGGATCAGTTTGCCAGAAATTGAGATTACAGGAGTTCTACTTAAATGGAGTAATTGGCTACCTTAGAAGTAAGATGTTGGTGAACCTGCAGATAGCTCCAACAAAGAATGTTGTTTTTCCCTTACAGTCTCTCACTTAGTTCTTTATAAATTACATGTTCTTGTGAGGATGTAACTTGCAACCACTGTAATCCTGTTGTCATTAAATCCAATTATTATTAGAGAATTTATGATCATTTTCTTAGCTAATTTTCTAACACAAAAAAAAAAACAAAAAAAAACAATAGTTAGTGATTACTACTACTAAGGATGTGAACCTTCACATGTTGAGTCTTACCTTGTAAATCAGTGAGGAAAGAGGCTTGGCACTAACCATATCAAAACAAACATCAACAGCTCATTTCTTCTTAACTAGTAACAAATAATAGAGTTTGACATAGAAGTGGTGCTCAAAAGAATCATCTTATCTAGAAATCTCAAGCATTTAAGCAATTCTCTAATGCCCACGAGTAGTTTGGAAATGTGGGATTGAATCTTTAGGAGTTAAATAATCATGAGGTGGTTCAATTTTTTTTAAAACGTTTTTATGGTTGACCCAGAAATGCATGTTTGTATTGAACAGCTTGTTTTGTTCTGTCTTTCAAAATACTAACTTGAATTTCCTTTCTAATTTTATTGCAGCTGGGCAACTTAGCCAATCGGCACATTTTGCTCTCCAGTTGCCATATAATGTGCTAGGCTTGGGACGTAGTGCTAATTTCCTCGACCATTTGTATGTTGGCATTCCTCGTCCTTTAGGAGAAAAGGTTAGTTGAAATTTAAGATTTGTCAAAATTTGTGGTGTTACCTTTCCTAATAGAGTTTAGAGAGAAATACTACTAGGGACACTTATTTCGGAAGTACAAATATCAAAGAAGTTTGCCAAAGAAACACCCCATAAGGCCTGGTTTTGGGGGTGAGCGTAAGCCCTAAAGCTGTAACAGTACAAACAAAAGATGACTGGGATTGTCTATAAATGTTAGGAATATGGTGCTTGTTTGTATCATAAATGCATATTAGGCCTGGTGGATTAATTATGGCCTCAGATGTAATGTTTCCCTGGGGCTGGTCTGGCTGGCCTGTAAGCTCAGAATCCTTTCTGCTTTCTGCATGGTGCTGGCACCATGATCAATATGATGGGAGGTGGAAATTGCCATGATAATCTAAATTTCAGGTGAAACATGAAAGTAGGGTCCTGACCACTCTGTCTTTAAAAACCTAATGGTACTACTTTAAGGTATTTGTATTAATATACTGTCCAAATTGTGATTTGGATAATTGCTTTGCCTGCATAAAATTCCTTTGCAGAATTGGATCTTTTCTTCTTTCCCTATTATGTTGTTACCTTATACTTTTTTAAGCAGATGCTGTGTTTCATGTCAGCAACACTTATTTTGCTTTTTTGTTGTTGTTTTTGGAGCTTTTAGAAGAAAAAGCTTGAATGGACGTAAGGGAGTAATCACTTATACTTACAAAGGGAAAAAAAAAAAAAACAGTTGATTTTTGTTTCAACAGAGAATTTCAGAATTCTTTGCTCTTAAATTAGGAATTGTTTGCTAGGAAATGACATAGTCTTTGTTTTTCTTTCAGTCCATAAGAAAACAAGAATGGACAGCTATCATACCAAACTCCCAGCTTATAGTCATCCCATATCCTCATAATGTACCTCGAAGGTAATTTCATCTTGAATTGAACTTCACAAAATTACGTTATTAATGCCTATAAAATTAAGCATTACGTGTAGGTTAAAAAGATACTTGTCTAGAAAGTAAATCAAAAAACAACCAAGAAGGAGGGAGTTAGCTCTCTTCATGTCGTTGCTCCTGTGACTGGGCAGAACACTTGGGAGTATTCACCCAGACTCCTATGTAGTAACCGTTAACAATCAAAACCTATTACCAGCTCAACTCTTGTAAATAATAACTTACTTGCTAGAATTACCGGCATTATTTCTGACAAATTGCAAGCATGGTAATGATGGAAGCAAGCATTTTTGTTTCGCCAAACATGCAATTTCTGCCTAGTTGCATATAAAAGCTTTGGTTCAACCCTTCTGAATGGTATCTGTTGCCATAGGTATGAATATTTTTCTTTAAGTAGAGGTGAAGGGGTTACTTACACAAGAGCTTCAACACTGAATTCATTTTGCAATTAAAATGTTTATCCCAGAAAGCAAGCATGTTTCTGTCTTTGCTGTTAGAGAAAACATTAGTTGCATATTCCAGCTGCTTTTTGCCGCTTGATCTACTAGTGAGGTCAGTTGCATTTATCATGCAGAAATGATTCTGACATCAGTTTCAGCAGCTAATTTTACTATAGAACAAATAACAGTTGAGAAGCGATGTGCCACTTGAGTTGCTAATTAACAACCACAGGAATAACATCTGCTGGAAGTAGAAAATTTCATTAGAGACTTGAGGTATTTAAAGGTATGCATTATATAGAAATTTTCTTAGTTGTCTTATCCTTAAACTATTTTTGCTTTCTTATAGAGAAAATTCATGGACACTGTAGAATAGTGGAGTATAGAATTCCAGGAGAAATCAGATTTCATAATAAATGCTTCTTAAATTCATATTTCCTTTTAATGTAAGTGTCATTTCCTGAGAGGCCTCAACATAAGGGATCCTGCTGACAGCTTTCCCATGACAGGAAGCCTGGAGTATAAGCATGGTGTTACTGAGCCTCAGGACCCCACAACATTCTGGAGATGTCTTCCAGATGGCCTTAAGGTGCCTAGTTTATTGCTCTCCAGCATCTTCCTGACATAATCAACTGGTTCTTTTGCCTACAACTACAGTTGTCCCTGGGTAAACTTCAGACAGAATCCTAACTAACTGTTCCCCATGAGCCTGTTCAAGAAGAGCTTCCTCTGTGGGGTAAACGGTCTGTTACAGGTTACTTCACCCTGCTTCTCCATCTCTCCAGGTCCCAGGCAGTTTTATGGAAGGCTTTCTTATGCACTTTACTTTGTCCCAGGCGGACAGTGTGAGAGAAATCTAATGAGGAAAACATCAGTCCCTGAGGATATCCATGGCATTCCTGGATAGTTAAATAGCAACTGAATTTCAACATGGCATTACATGAAAATAATTATATTAAGCCATATATTTCTAAGTAAAGACTATTAAGCTCCATTCTTCAAGTATAGCCATTAGGTTTCTGTGGACCAAGTTGTTACGTGTTAACACTAGAAAGTTCTTTTCATCTTTTTAAATTAGATCTATTTTCTGCTTCCTAATGAAGGGTATTAATGTTTCCTTGGATTTTCCTCTCTTGTATAGCTGGAGTGCCAAGCTGTATCTGACCCCAAGTAACATTGTACTGCTAACAGCTATAGCATTAATTGGTGTCTGTGTCTTCATCCTGGCAATAATTGGCATATTACACTGGCAGGAAAAGGTAAGCTTAATTAGTAGTATTTTTTCTATATTTTCTATACTATTTAACATTTCCTGATATTTTATAGTGTTGTATGTTTTTGAGTAGTTTTCTGCAGTATAACTTGACACATACTGCATTAATTCCTAAAAGGTATTTATTTTTAATCCAGTATTTATTGTGAGCTTAAAAATTGGCATTGTTTATTATTTAAACTCTAAGACACTTAAAAAGGGAAGTGACGAGAAACATGGATAAGCTTTTGCTATTAAGCTGTTATTCCCAACTAAATGCAAAGTTTTTGTTTTATATCTAAGTGTTCTATTTTGCAGAGTTTAAAGGAGCACTGTACTCAGAAAATGGAACATAAATTCAATTTACTTATCTTGAGTTCTGCTGGTAATCTGAAAAAAGGAAAAACATCTCTTTCTCTATCTTTGTTGATTGCACTAACATTAGCATTCAAGACGGTATAGGGAGTCAATCGTGTGCATATTGGCTGCTTGCTCTGTGTGTCTGAATTATACATGCAGTGTATAGAAATCCATTGATTTGAAGAAGCATTTTGAAAGGGGCCTTTCATGTCACAAAAGAAACGCGTTCCCATTTTTCTTAACTATGTGCAGTTCGCAATCATATCCAACTGGCAGAATTGCCAATAAATGCTACTACATACCCAAACCATAATCTTAGCTGTCAAATAGAATTACTGCACATTTTGACATGGTAGAACTGTTTGTTATTTTGTGCTTCTGGAAATAAAATGACCTTGTTAAATATATAGATAGGCTTTGCGCATGCTTCATATTTAAATATTACTTGTCTGTCATTCTCCACTCTTCAAAATGTTAAATACGGTCTCCAAATAATAGCAATGCTGGGTATGAAACACCCAAAGCAAGGAAATACAAATTTTATGATGACTGTCCTTAATGCGTCCTAATGTACCAAGAAAGCATTGCTAAATGGTAGCTTGGACTATGCACTGGCTGGGTTTAACTCTGTCTTCAAGACATCTTGAGTGATGAGTAACAAAAAATATATATATAAAAAAAAGGTTTTTAATGATTATCTACATACCAATTCTATCTGGAGAAACTGAGGTTTAATGTCAATGTTGAAAACAATTCTATATGTAATAATTCATGTATTTTAATGTAAAGAAGCACTCAGCCCAGAGTGGTTGCTTTCTGAACCCTTTTAAGCCCCATTAAGTGTATGTGAATGAAATGGTGTTGCTTATATGTTAGACTCCTTTGCAGCAGCTGCATCTTGCTCAAAATAGGCACAAATATTTAGATACATGATGTGTATTTCCAGAGTACTGTATAAATACTTGTGAATTCCAGTTATTTTCCAATGCCCTCCCATTGATTTTTACCTTCCCAATTTTTAGAAGAAATGGTTGAGGTATAGCATAAGAAAGTATCCTGACCACAGCTGAATTGTGCACCACTGGCACGACTGGGGATTAAATTTCAAAGTTTTTCTTGTTTCTGAGTTTATGCTTGCTTTACTGCCTCTTTCAGTAATCTTCTCATAAAAATACTGTTCTGCCTAAATGCTGTTTTCCCCTGCAGATTTCTAGAGTACCTATCACAAAGAAAGAAAGGGGAAACATACAGGCAGTTACAATCTCTCCTTTTCCCCCAGAGGATATTGGTCTGTAAGCTGCAGTGTTCTCTTCAGTAGTTCAAATAAACCAATGTACTTTGACCTCTGCAGATAAGTAGTTGAAGTTCTTAGTCTACAGTAGTTCTTATGCACTCATTTACCAGCCACTACTGTATTGTTTAAATAACTGTGCCATTTAGGGATATTATGTTGCTCTGTCTTTCCTTCGAAATTTTGTATCCACTTAAAAAAAAAAAAAAAAAAAAAAAAAAAAGGCTTTCAAATGTCAGTTCCTAAGTTCCTAGTTTTTACTATTACTCCTCTTACAACAGTATAGTCTGCTACATTAGCTAAGGACCTCGATGCTCCTGTATTCTGATTCCTTTTCATTTGCTTTGTGGTGTTGGCGCTATGCATTGATGATAATCCTGCTAGGCAGCTTTCGATGGATTCATCAGAATATAAGTTGGTCGAATTTTGAAGTGGTAATTTTTTCATGAAGCAGACAAAAAATGGAGTGAAAATTACTTTCTAAGTGAGACCACAAAAAATCGTGGAATGTGACAAGCATTTCCATGGCAGAGTATGCCACTCCCCTTTTCCCACCCCAATTTTGGCATTCAGAATACTACTGGCATTGATAAAATCTCTGCCAAAAAGCCAGGCTGATGTATGTTAAACTTTTCCCTGACAGCTCTGCTGCTGCTACAAAATGCAATAAAATCCATAGTGAACCCAAAGGAATCGCTGTCACGTATAAATGTTGTGTGATGAGGAAGTCTTTGGCCTTGAGCCAGAGCAGATGACAAACTTTCATGGCAGAACACATGCACTGATTTCTACCAAAATTGTCATGTATATTTATCAACTTGGGTACAAATCTGAATGCCCACACAACAGCATACTGTAAAGGTTTTTTTTATTTTACTCATCATCAAAAAAAGTATAAGCAAGCTAAAAAATGATTTAAATCTGCTTTTGCTGATTTTTCTTATGATAAGATGTACAGAGACTTGTCTGTCATGAGAAAAATGCTGGTTTCTAGAAAAGTTCACAGCGCGTTCAAAATCCTGGAACAGCGGCTTTCCTACTCTGCCACTGCTTTGAAACACAAGAGGAGGCAGGTGGGAGAGGGCATGTAATAGCACATTCCCTGGATTCTAGGTACAACTTAAATATGCTTCTCTTTTCCAAGCACCACCCAAACTACTCTTTCAGCAGATCAATGTGTGCCCCACATAAATAAGCAGGGGAATACATCCTACCTCGCATTTTCTCAATAAAAACAAAAACATGGAATAGTCTGTTTTTGGCCCAGCTTGGTGCTGTTAATTGTTGAACTGCCATCTTTGTCTGAATTTGTATTTAACAATTTTAAAAAAAAAAAATCTCATTTCAAGTGTAACATAGATGGCAACACTTACAGTTAATCTAGAGTAATTTCATCTCATATTTATAATATAGACTAAATAAATACACAGTAGCAAACATATTTTGTTTTTAAAATATTCTTCTTTAAAAAGCGTTATATGAAATAACAGAAAATAATGGGTCATAAATACAAAAACGGCTGAGCATTAACAGCAGCAGCCAATCTTGAGTAGATTATTGCTGTTACAAACTGACATCATTTAAAAGCTAATTATTGAGGCTTTTACTAAGCTTTTTGCATTTTGTCAAATGAGTGACTTGGAAAAAATCAGCCATACTCTGACATTTGACAACTCATTTCTATAACAGCATTGCTCTAGATCCTGTGAAGTGTTTAATTATTTTTATTTTTATTTTTCAGAAAGCAGATGACAGAGAGAAGCGACAGGAGGCTCATCGGTTCCATTTTGATGCTATGTGACATGCCTTAATATTTGTGAAGGAGCTGCTACTCATTTGCTTAATTGAAATACTAAATTCTGATTTGTAAAATGATTACTGTGGAAAATATTGCTGGTGTGCTATTTGTAAATGTTGCATTATTTGATATTTATTTGGAACGTATTAAAGGTAGAGCTGAATGTCTTGTAAGGCCTTCTGGAGGGGGGAAATGTATATAATAGCATTCGGTCTTTATTTAACAAAACTGTAAATTTATTTTTCATAGTATGAGGGATCATATTGCATGTACCATTGTTTACATACCACCCATTCTTTAGTAATAATCTGACAGAAATAAAGCTGTGTAAATAACGTTTAGCATTTCAGTGAGCAGAATACTTTGTACCACTTGAATGGGTATTGTCATTTATACATTCCTGCAAAGTAAACTGCCTTTCTGAAAATTCATCTTGAGCAGTTCCTCAGATGATGTAATTGTTGATTGATTGTACTAAATGGTGCTCAACCTGAAGTAGTCTGCATTTTTCTTTATTAAAATCCATATGTGCAATAGAATTTAGGAATTGGAGAACTAACAGAAACCTGCAGAGTTGATGCTAGGTCAGTAACTCATGGCATAGATACAGTATTTATATGTTGGTTTTGGAGAGAAGATGACATTTGAAAATACATATATGGTCATAAAATGTATTAGCATGGCACAAACTGCCTTTCTAAATAACCTATAACCATGCTTATTTTAGGAAGGCCTAAAGTCATGGAAGTTACTTTTGGAGTGATTTTGCTATTTATTTTTAAGAAAGGTGAGGGAAATGTTGTTTGGTCAGATGTTCTTGTCTTTTAAAGAAACTTTAAAAAGAATTTTGGAGTGGAAGGAGAACAAGGACTGACTCCCTAAAATTCATTATTGATGGATGAAATTTGCAAAGATTAAATCAAGAACATGATAGGAAGCTCAGAATAAGCAATGTACAGTATGCCTAAATAGTATAAGTCTGTAATAACCACAAAAAAAAAAAAGAACAGCTCAACTCTGTATTACAGTAGTGATTCATGTTAGAGTGGCTCACTATATTCAGGACCCTGGTATACTCCCTAGAAGTAATCAAGCTTGTATTTTTGATAGTTGTTCCTATTTCCATAGTGATATTAGCTTGTTTATTATTGTGCATTTAAGTCTGTCAGCTTGCATTGTTAATAAATACTGTTTGATAAATTAGAACACATTTTCTCAACAAACTTAAATTATAAAAGCATTGGTCTTACAGGCAATCACCTCAGTAGTGTTAGTGATCAGTATCTCCTCCACCCTGAAAGCTGGTATGCTCGTCAATACAGGAAGAGTTAAGAGAGCAGGTACAAAACTTGAACTGATTGTGTCCACCCTGAATCACAACTCAACCCCTTTGTTATGGGGCCAGTGCTGAACTGGCCCATTACAATAGCAGCTCCAAGCCAAACTTGAGAAAAGTACTGAAAGTCTCCTCCGTTACCAAGTTTTTATTTGCTATTTCTTATATGAACTGATAAGATTCCAACAAAGGAGACTGTCATATTACACTCCCCCAACTATTCAGAACAGCATATTTTCTTAATACACACCTTTAATATTTCTCTTAAAGTAGCATGAAAAGGTAGATTTTTTTTTTTAGATAAATTCCTAAGGCTATTGTATTTGTTAAACCCCATTGATAGAATTCTCTCCTAATAGCAAAATTAATAAAGGGTTTCATAATTAAGAGGAAGCACAATTTAATGTGTTCTTTCTCTTGGATGGTTGGAGAATAAGGCTAAATGCATAATGCCACTGTGGCAGCAAAGTCAGCCGTAGCTCTCTGTCACAATATAACAAGCATAGATTAGCCTCCTTATGTTTTTTGGAAAAAAACAATTAGGAATGAAATAACCTCATGCTGACATTTAAGCTGCTGTCAAGTTAACAGAACAATGAACTCAGTATCTGTTGCTTTAAGGTGGTTTGCATGCTCAGTAGCGCATCACTGCATCCCTTCATGTACAACGCTTTTTTGGAGCCTTAATAGCTTTCTTATAATAAACTTTATGACAGATTCTAACTGCTCAGAGCCTGGCTTACAACAGTCCATGCATATTATTTTGAATTAAGGCATTAAATAGTGTTAAACCTCTTGTCAAAGGTTTTGTGTCATACTTTGGCTTTCTTTCTATTCCATAGGCATCAAAAATTTGTTTCAGGAAGGGTGTTACCCTTCTGCCAGCAAGTTTAAGAAAGCAACATCAATTAGAAAGTGTATTTCCAGGTAATCTTCACTGGAACTGAAAAACAGTTTTAACTGCGTAAATTTTCAAAATACATCCACCCTAATACAGCCCTGGTGAGAAATGCTATTGGAAGGCTTCTTCGGTGTGAAATCTCACCTATATAAAAATACTGTTGACATGCCAACTGACAGATGGCTGTTGAAATACCAGCTTGCTTTGTTCTCATTTTCCATGAGAAGCTTTAAGACTGAATCTTCCTGCTAGATTTATCATTAATGCAGTATAATCCCCAACAAAAGAACTAACTTTTCTGCTGCAGATTAATAGGCATGTTCTGTATAGTAGGGGATCCTTCCTCTGATGAGGCCATCTTTAGTAATAGCTGCACTAAAAAGATTTGCTACAACTCATTGAAGAGTGATCACTATAAATGCACCAAGTCAATTCAGGACTCCTAGAACTTCTTTCAGATAAGTGCCACTTAATAGAACAGAAGTCAACCCATACACTTCCACTATATTTTTTTTTAAAGTCGTCAGAGCTTAGTTTTGTCAAAACAATGTTGAAAGGGCTGAATGTGCTAGCTTTAAAGGTATTGATAACCAAAGAGAGAGATTTTTTTTTCCCATCTATTACTCAAATGTATTCTAAAGGAAAAAGCAAATTTTTTTGATCAAAGACTCAGATGTGTCAAGAAACAGAGAGCTATTGAGTTTTTAAGTCTGAAATACTGCTCTGCTGCTTCAGTAGCCATATACTATCCATTTGATTTTTCCCCCATTTTGGCAACCGGATCTTTTTGTTGAGGCTCTAGTAATACCAGCCACAGCTGTCACAGAAAATATCAACCACATAGCACCATTATTGTAATTAATTCCCGTCTTTGGTGAAAAATGGAATCCCTTCTGTGATGCAATCCTTAAAAAACGTAAAATATATTCCAACCTTGTTGCATGACTTGTGCTAGAGAAGTTTTTAGATGTATTCTAATGCTCAGATCTAATTATATTGCCTACCAAATCCAGAAGTGCACAGTAAGCTTCCTGAAGACTATCAGTATCCTTAATGACTACTAGAAAGTTTTCTCAGTTACTTAACTCAGTAGTAAATAACAAAGTCAATTATACATTTCTGTATGATTACATATTATATTGCTATACTGAGGCACCTGCATCTTCCATCATTTTCTAATTAGAAATCATATGTAATTAAGATTTAACAAATGCACCTAATCCTATTGACAAGCCCAAGCAACAGAACAGTTAAAATGCTACTCCTAACTTCCTTTCCTAATTACTCACTCTTAACATCTGTATTCTTGCAATCTCTTTTAAAAACAATACCCAGGTCATCTCAAACAAGTTCAAAAACTGACTGTTGGTCCAAGGCTATTTGTGATGTACAATCTGCTACCTGAAAGCAGCAAATATGTTAGGTAGTGTTAAAATTTAAACTTCTTTGCAGAACAGTAAAACCAAAAGAAGTTTTAAGGAAGAACTATTGGGAAGAAGCAAAATCAGTTCTAATAATGGAAATTGGCTGAATATGAGCCAGCTGAATCAGCTGAATCAGTTCTAATAATGATCGTCGGCTGAATATGAGCCAGCAGTGTGCTCAGGTGGCCAAGAAGGCCAACAGCATCCTGGCTTGTATCAGGAACAGTGTGACCAGCAGGGCTAGGGAGGTGATCGTCCCCCTGTACTCAGCTCTGGTGAGGCCGCACCTCGAGTACTGTGTTCAGTTTTGGGCCCCTCGCTACAAGAAGGACATCGAGGTGCTTGAGCGGGTGCAGAGAAGGGCGACGAAGCTGGTGAGGGGCCTGGAGAACAAGTCCTACGAGGAGCGGCCGAGGGAGCTGGGCTTGTTCAGCCTGGAGAAGAGGAGGCTCAGGGGCGACCTTATCGCTCTTTATAAGTACATTAAAGGAGGCTGTAGCGAGGTGGGGGTTGGCCTGTTCTCCCACATGCCTGGTGACAGGATGAGGGGGAATGGGCTTAAGTTGAGCCAGGGGAGTTTTAGGTTAGATGTTAGGAAGAACTTCTTCACTGAAAGGGTTGTTAGGCATTGGAACAGGCTGCCCAGGGAAGTGGTGGAGTCACCATCCCTGGAAGTCTTCAAAAGACGTTTAGATGTAGAGCTTAGGGATATGGTTTAGTGGGGACTGCTAGCGTTAGGTCAGAGGTTGGACTCGATGATCTTGAGGTCTCTTCCAACCTAGAAAATTCTGTGTGATTCTGTGAAAATTCTGTGATTCTGTGAAATCCAAAGGTTTTATTGTAGCAGTTCAAGGGACTCGTTATTTAACTGGTTGTGCAAGTATTTAACTACCTGTATCAAAACGAGTGGTCCCATTCCCTTCCAGGAACAGCTCCCATTCGAGAATGATGACAGCTCAGTAGAGCAGCAGAACACACACCTGGCCATCCAAAAGCAGTTTTTAATCTCTGTTAACTACTAAACTCAAGCTTAATGGACCTGACGGCACAGCATTCTCTTCCCTGGAAGAGAAGGCACTCTGCAGGCTCAGAAAGTGGGAAGCGAAAGTTTTTTCAGACCTGTCAGCAGTTTACTGTACAGTATTTTAAAGCACCACTTATCACAAGAATTGTAATGAGACAAAGCAACAGGGATGTCCAGATGAGGAATTTCTCTGAAAGCAGCAGTAAATGGTAGCAGAATATGTCACAAATGCACGAGTGGATCCTGCTACCCAGGTCTCCCACACTGACAGATGGATGCAAGCCTGCAAGAGAAGCTGGAAATGCTCCTACGCTTCCCCAAGTGTGTAATAGCTCTGTCTGACCTCCTAATGGACAAACCAGAAGTGCAACTTTTCAGTTAAATTGGCTATAGCAGCCCGGTTCCTTGCAATTACTACCAACTCGTATTGAGCACGAGATTACTGTTTTTTCTTTTTTTTTTTTTTTTTTTTTTTTTTTTCCGTGAAACAATTGACTACAAATCGTTTACTCAAATGCACATTCAGCTTGCAATCTGAGAATCAGGCTGCTTGTCTCATTTCTTGTATCATCAGAAGCAATAAAAATACCAGAGCCAAATGTTGCCATCAGCTACATTGTGCATTCAATAAATAAATAAATAAATAGATAAATAAATAAATAAATAAGCACCCCCTAACAATCTGCACGACAGCATAGTCAGTTTAAATATTTTGCTTATGTACTTCAGAAAGGATACAAACCTGTGGATGACTACAGATACAGTAGAAATCATTACTCTGCTTGGTATTTTCTAGGGTTGCTAAGGTTAAACATTTTTGTTAGCAGAGAAGAGCAGCACAAAGCAGATCCACCTAACGAGGACTACTTTTTACATAGGAATTTTCACTGTAGAGTTGAACATTTCCTCCCACCGCTGTAAAAACGTACAGTTAGGAGAGGAATAGAAAGCAACTGCTTCATTCAGCGCTGGAATGCAGCAGCTCTTGAACAGTTCATGGGAAACTCCCCTTCGAGAAGCGACCGTATCGGCTCTATTTGAAAGGACAGTTCGAGTAAGCGGAATAATAGAATTATGTAACTTGGGATTTTGCCACAACATCAAGCTTAATACTTCCCATCAAGCTGTTTGTAACACTGAAATGGCTCTGTAATGCCCAGAGGCGCTGGGGACCTTTCCTCCAAGGTCTCGGCTGTCCCCTTCAGGCCGCCAGCCGGGAGCAGGAGCGCGGCGCGTTCCCGCAGGACACGCCGAGCTTTGCCGATTGAACCGCAAAGCACCGCGAGGCGAGCGGAGCTTCACGCCTTACGCCCACGCTCGAGGCTGGAGCAGGCGGCCCCGCAGGCTGCACGCCAGCACCTAAAGGCCCGGCTGCCGCCTCCCTGGGGTGGGCTCCAGGCTGCTTGCCCGAGCCCCCCCGGGGAGCCCCCTGCGGCAGGCGGGCAGCCCGTGCCCGCTGGCCCACCTCGGGCCCCGCCGCTCCTCTCGCCGGCTGCCCCGAGGTGACGGGGCGGCAGCCGGGCGGGCAGCGGGCGCCCTTCGCTTAACTTCGTGTCGAGCCCCAGCTCCGCGGGAGCCGTCGCAGCATCCGCACAAAGGGCGTGTGCCGGGCTCCCGAGCCGCAGGCAGCACAGCGCCGCCGGGAGCGAGGGGGAGAAGAGGGGGAACGCCCGGCGGAGCGGGGGCCGGCTGCCTGCCGCCCCCGGGCAGCCACAGGCGGGCACAGCCCTTCGCCTTCCTCCGGCCGAGCCCCCGGGCCCCTCTCCGCAGCCGGGCGAACCCCAGGACTCGGGGGGCCGGGGGCAGCCGCCCCGCGCTGCCCTCCCGGGGCACGGGGCCACCGCCCCCGCTCGGTGCCCGGCCCGGCGGGGGGAGCGCGGCGGCCCCGGCGGCTGCGGCTGCTTGCGGGGCTCGGCGGGGGGCGGGCACATGCGTACAAGCGGCTGAGGCGAGCAAACCCCCCTCGCGGCTCCAACCGGCTTCATTCAGCGGCTGGGAGCCGCCGGGCTGCGAGCGGAGTGGCTCACCCAGAGCCTCCTCCCCGGCCCCCGGGGCGGGCCAGCCCCGACGGTGCCCGCCGAGCCCCGCTCTAGATGGGACTGAGCGCGGCGGCGGCTCCGGGCTCGGGAGAGGGAGGAGGAGGAGGAGGAGGAGGAGGAGGAGGAGGAGGAGGAGGCTGAAGCTCCGGGCATGGCCGCGGGCGGGCGGGGGCCGGCCGAGCCGTAGTCGCGGGCCACAGCGCCCTCGCGGGGGGCCGCCGCGCCCGGCCGCGGCCATGGAGCGCCGCTGATCGCCGCCGAGGGGAAGCCGCCGCCGGGAGACGATGGCCCCGCACCAAGTCTGCTCGGTGCTGGAAGGTAGGAGCCCCCCGCCGGCCCCGAGCCCCCCGCCGTGGGAGCTGCCCCAGCCCCGCCGCCCCTTCGGCTGCCCCCGCCGCCCGCCCTCGGAAACTTTTGGCCGAGGGGCCGGGGCTGCTCCGCGCCGGGGGAAGCCGGCGGCAGCTCGGGGCGAAGGGGGCCCGGAGCCCGCAGCCACCCCCGGCTGCCCCCGTCCCGTCCCGGCCGGGCAGGGTCGGGCTGCGGGCGCTCAGCGGCCGGGGGGACGCAGCCGCGGGTCGGGGGATGCGGGGCTGCCCCGGGGCTCGGCCGTGCGCCCCCGAGACGCGTGGAGAGCTTCGCGCTCCATCTTCTCGCAGCCGGAATGCTCTGGCTGCCCCCCTAACTCTGCCGGTGCGATGTGTAACTGTGGGCAGGGTAGCGGGCTCGCTGTCGGGAGCGAGCTGTGTTTTCAGCGAGGTTTTCACGAAATCAGTTCCTGCTTGACCGGTATTCACCTCTGCTTCACTTGCTCTTCAGGCTTGTAAATCCTGTGCCTAACTACTTCAGGCGCAGAGGTAAACAGCTGAGGAAAGCCAGCCTCCCCCCCCCCCCCGGCCTTTCCTTATCTGTGCTATTATTTATAGAGCCCGACGACAGGCGAAGGGTCTCTGATGGAAAACAAAGCTAAACGTGGCAGTTAACCTTGTGCCTCACGAGATGGTTCCTAGCGCTCTGCATCTTCTTCAGCAATGCCAGACGTGCACCACCAGGGATTTTTTTTTATTAAATTATTCCATTAGGAAATTTTGCAATGTCTGTTTGCATTATTTAAGCCATCGAGGCATTATTGCAGTGGGGAGAACTGTTTCTGATGTGCATTGATGTCTTTCCACGGTATGAAAGTTGTAAAGAAGTCTGTTTTAAATCCAGAATGTTTCCTTAGCCCATGAAATCCCCTGTCTCTGATCTGAAGGATAGTTATCTTGAGGGTTTAAATAAATATTTTTCATTTATTAGCATAATAATTGAGAGAGAAAGTCTTTGCTTTCCGCAAATGCCCATTATATAGAAGTGTTAACCATCCACTGGTTTTAGACACCACAGGAACAAAAGGCTTACTGGGTAAGCCCCAAGAAAATGTAGTTAGTTTTATTTTTCCACTTCCTCTGTAAGTAATGTAGCACATAGTTAAATACCATAAACCATGGTAAAACCACCATAAAATACAAGTGACAATTCAGCTGCTTAATTACTTTCTACGTACACAGACTTGATTGCATTTCAGAAATATCTGATTCTTCACAATTTGACTACAGGGTTTCTCCTGAACAGAGCTCACTCTGATCGTTTATAATCACACTAGTGTCCAGTTAAAAAGAAAAGCACTTCTAAAGGAAGTTTTTAGTATTATTTACAATAAATTGCACAAAGCCATTAGTCAATAAGCTGTTAGTATTCAAAATGCATCACTTGCCATGGCTACAGAAACAAGGTATCATTACTTAGCATCATACATGCCCTTTTATCTCTTCTTCACTAGAAGTCTGCATATAGTCAGTCTTACAGCTAATCATGAAGCAGAAGAAAAAAAAAAAAAAAAAGAAAAAGATTCCTATAAATAGATGCACAGATTTAATCCTAATATGAAACTATGGGAAATAACATTCAAATCAAGCCACCATATTTACAAACTGCATCTTAAATCCTGCATGGAAACTCAACCTACAATGACAGTAGGGTTTTTTTCTCTATATAAATGGCTTTGTAATTTACTTACTGAGTTCTGCTGAAGCCCATAAGAAGCACCCTGAAGCTCAGTACATTGAAAAACCCTATATCTTTCAATAATACTTAAAATGGTTTCAATCAAGTTCTTAACATGAAATGCATGCATACATTTCTGTCATCCACAAAGGCTGTATTTTGGGCTGCGTACCCCAGGGCAGGCGCATCATGCTCACTTTGGGGCAATTCACCTTTCTTTTATTATACTTGTTCAGAACTATAGGTTATTCCTCAGCTATCAGCAATAAGGGCTGACTAAAAGAAACATTTTAATATAATTCTTATTGCCTTTATCCATAGTGTTCAGCCAAACTTGTAAAAGCCTCACGTTATGTACCAAAGCCCATCTCACCCTGATTGTTAGCTCCCATCCAGACAGTAGTGCTGAGTACCGAGGCTGCCATAGTGCTGCAGCTTTTGTCAGAGTGGAGCCCAGCCCACGTCTGCCTGCTCTCTCAGTAGCACTGGGCTACTGGAGGCCAGGGTGCTCCCTGCATTTTGCCCCTTTAAAGGCAAAGCCTTTTCCTCCCTTCTGAGTTCGCAGTGAGTTTTTGACCAGCACTAGAATCATTCTTGAATTCTAGCACAGCTTGCAAAATGCAACTGCTCTGCAACAATAGGGCATTATAGCCCTCTATTTCATACGAGAGAAAAGCAGCCGCTTTCTTGATAAGCCATGTTTCTGCTAAGCATTGGAACTAAATATAGCATCCTGAATTTCCTCATATCTTCCATTCCCCCAGAATGTGTTGGCTATGGGCGTGTTCCCATTTTTCAGCTATGCTCCCCTCCTTCATTTCCATTAAATCCAGACTATGTATTAGTTTTCCACTGCTTTGGTTATTATACTAGATCACCTTAAAAAGCCAACGAGAGAATTCTGTAGTTTCTGTCCTAATTCAACAAACAGGGCTAAAACAAATTACCGCTGCTCCCGGAAAGTCGACATTCCCAGCCTTGCAATGCAGTCCAGAATTATTTCCAACTCTGCAGGTTGCAAGAATGTGGACTTCTATGATTAACTTCCTGCCGTTCTGCTCAGCCCCCTCATTTGCATTTTGGCATGATTTTAACAGCTAATTTCTCACAAACAAGTAGTGTTAGGATGTAAAGCTTCCTTCCACGTGAAAGCTAGGAGTTACAGTCTCCTGTGCCCGGTCAAAATAACAGCCTCCTGTGCAATCAGAAGTTGTACAATCAAAAGTTGTAACAATGACCCAAGAAGCTGAAAGCAAGCAGACAAAAATATAATTCATAAACTATGTTCCTGATTTCATGACTTGTCCACTGAAACCAACAGTGAATTACTGTTTGTAAAGACTAAAGTGGCCCTAATGAAGGCTGTAGCAAGTGTAAGCCAGAATTTCATTTGTTTTTTACCTAAAGATGGGAATAATTTGCAACCATTTCTGCTGCACTCAAAAAAAGAAAAGCTAAGACTGCTTGCACTGTTAAGCAATTAAGGAAAAGTAACTCAAGTAACTATAGAATATTTCAAAAAGGTGCTGTGTTAAATACAAGATTATTTGGTGGTATGCATTATGCCTTTTAATACACATACAAACTTAGTATCCAAAATGTGCTGCTCCCAGAGTAGCATAACTTCAAAAACATTAGCTTTCTAGTTTTCCTAAGACATACTTGACAATGACAGCTAAAATTTTTACAGAATAAGCTGGTTACAGGTGCATTGCTATTAATAGAAAAGTTCAGTCTGTAAGTCAGGTATATAGATGCAGTTGGAGTACAGAGTAACACCAGGCTGAAGCTAAAGGAGCTACTGAATTATGTATCTCTATCTCATGAAAAGCTAAGATGATCTGCACCTTCCCTAAGGTTTAATTCATGGAGAGAGATTAGACAGAAAGATTACTCCCCAAATGCAACTTTATAAGCTATTCATCATTTGTGAACCTGTCAGAAATTCACATTATAATTTATTGCAGGGATGGCGAAGGGAGCAATTAAATGTCTGCAGTTGTACCAGAAATCGCACAGACTCTTGTCCATGTTATTTACCCCCCGAACAGGTTACACATGCAGTGAGGGACATGCTTATCTAGACTCAGGCAAAGTCTTAATTATAGTATCTTGGCTACAGTTGGGGCTCTAGCACTGCAAACAGGCTTGCTGCTTTTCTGCCTTGTATACTCCAATTTGGTTTTTAATTAACTAAGCACTTAGCAGTCTTGGACAACCTACATAGCTTGCTGCCTTTCTTGATACGTGACTGACAACTGCTGCCTCAAATACAGCAAGTGGCTGGGGTGGGGGAGTGTAAATTTTTCAACAAAAAACCAGCAGGTAACTTTTCATGAAAAAATCCACATTTCTTTTATTTTAGCTTATCTTTGTGCTTCACTCCATGTTCCGTTATTACAAAGCTGACCCACTATGCACCAGGAAGGGACTGCCAAGATGTTAACAATACCTGTCACAAAACCTCCTCCTTTAGCAGACAATAAAATCCATGAACACAGAGCAGTCTCTTTTCCAGGGACTAAGAGCAAGAAGCCAGGAAAAAATATTTATGCTCTACATTAGCTGCTCTCAGACATGACAGAAGACAGAAGAACATTTAATATTAATTCCATGACAGATGTTCCTGAAAAGATCTCCACCGAAAAAAAATACGCTGTATTGATAATAAAGAAATGAAGGAATAACAACGTTTGGAACAGTCTGATCTATTTCTAAGTGAGAAGTATCACTATCCAACTGTTCTAGGAATAAGTAATCTCTGGGAAAGATGTATTCAGAATAGTCATGTACAGCAGGATCAGTTCTGTCAGCTACAGGGAACCCATCTGAACTTTAAATCAGTGTATATGTTTTAATAAGGTTTTTGGAACCCCTCATCAACATGGTTTGCACATGCAGCCTTCTCAGCAGTCGCTTGCTGCACACAGCTTGGAGATGAAAAAAGATCTTCCATATAAAAAGGAAAGTATCTATTTAAAAAGTGAAAGATATTATTCTTCTGGCAGAAGTTTTGCTGGCAGAGATACACAGGATTGGATTATAAGTATCAGGATGTGGAGCAAACTGGTAGAATGAAGCAACCCACAGCTGCTCAAATATTTCTGATGGAGGAAGGGATCAGAAATGTTAAATGTTTTGGGCAAACCTGGAGGGGACTCTGTCACAGATCCATCCAAGCGTGAATTACTCTGCAGATGATTTTTATGAAAGGGAACTGCCTGTACCTCCTGAACCAGTTAACCTAATTTCTCTGCAGACATACAGACTCCCAGTTTGTTTCTCTGGCAATCTTAAAGAGAGGAATCCCTACTGGAAACAGCCGGAGTGAGATGAAACTCTTATCTGAGCATAGACCTGAGTGCATTCAGTCTGCTGGCATGCTAATGGCTAATAAGATTTGGATCTTAGAAAGGCACTAGAGTCACTGTTAATAGCTGATGAAGCCCACTTCTGCTACCAACATTTGTGAGGAGGATTAGAAATGGGTTGGCAGCTCCACTAGCATGCTCTGGGTAAGACTTACAAACAGCTGAAGTACATCTTGCCTCATGCACGCCTTCATCTCTGTTACTTTATTCTCTTGCAATCCTGCAGTATATTGCAGTAGCTCAATAAATATTAAATAAATAAATTTAAAATTGAGAAAATCACTGGGGCTGTTAATAAGCTAAGTTTTAGGCAGCCAACTTTATTGCTCTCTGATATTCATTTTAACAATCTGTGAACGTCCTGTTGAGACCACAGAAAAATCAGGGAGTATATACAGACTGCGAACTGTAAGAGCATGTGAGATTCGAAAACTGCTGTGTTTTCATCCTCAGCAATAGAATTGTTTGCTTAAAAAAGCAGCAACAGATGCAATCCAATATTCCTTTTATCAACTTGCAAATGTCACCAAATGCTAGGAAGAGAGGAAAAGAAAACTTATTCCCATGGACTTTACAGTTTGTCTGTTTCTGAGTTAAAAATGGCTTGAATCAGAAAGGCGCTCAATTAGCTTCCTGAAAGAAAAGGAGGTGACCACCCACACAGAATTGCACAAAGTCCAGAGTGCCTCTGTTTTCCTTTTCCCACTTTACCTTGTTTGTCCAAGTTGAAAAAGTTATTTACAAAACCTGTCAAATACTTTGCATACAAGCAGCATCTAACAGCATGGGTCCCTATGCTTGATCAGAGTCCTTACAGGCAACTAAAATGCATATGAACAAATTATGCTGTACGTGTACTCTCGGTCAGAGAATAAGATAAAATGTAACATCACAAATGCCTCCACTACATTAACAGCTAAAATTGAAGTTTAGACTAATGTGGAAAGTCATTGGATGTAATGCTGGGATACTGCAATTAGCAGTTACTGAAAGTAATATTAATTTTAGCATGCAGGGGGGAAATTAAGAGCTGAGTTTAAGAATAGTACACAGGAAAGGACTCATTCCCATAAGGCAAAACACAGTATATAATTAAGATCAAGCATTTGTTACTCAGGGCTGTATCTGCCAGAAAGAAGCAGGCATCCTGGCAAGATGTTCTAACATGCATGACCTGTGTGTTGCCAATTACCGTCTGTTTGGACTTTATGTACACAAGGTGCTGCCTAATCCAGGGAGTACAGCAGAGAGAAAACAGTGAATCCCGCTCTAAGCAACGTCTGTCAGCTTCATCCCTAGGATTCTGACTACCACAAGTACTAAGAACATGTAATGCTCTAAATGATTAAGTCTTCATTTTTCAAATGGTGGAATTTTTCACTCTGTTTCTAAGTTTTGCTTGATTGCTCCCAACTTTGATATTCAGCTTGCCCTGCATGCATAGATGCCCCATTGTTATCCCTGAAGACAGACACTGCTTGCAGAGCTACACAGCACATCTACTGTGTTTTCTCTATATGTGAAGATCCCTAGAGCATGCAGAAAAAGCGGAGGAAAGACGTACCATAGAGAGCTCAGAGCAGTAGTGTATTCCATGAAATCTGAAGAATGCTTCTTGCCAGAAAGTACAAGCATATGTCAGATTTGCAGCCTACAGCACTTGTTTCTCTAAGCAAAACACTGGTTTCTTAATGTTGGTTGAGCATTTGTTTACTATAAAACTATATTATTCCCATGTTTAAAGAGAAATAGGAGCCACTCGTTTTTTAATCTATATGTGTATATACTTCACAAACAAATTAACAGATATTTTTTGCATCTTATATTCGTTTTAGAGAACTTTAAGAAACGTCAGCAAATAAAATCTTGACTCCTGCAAAAAAATGCATGGTTTATTACACCAGTTCAGGGGATTCTTTTATGTTATTCCATAAGCCTATTTCAACAACCGAATAGTGATGATAACTTGCAACGTATGATTAGTGTCTTCACGCTTAAAAGTCTATATTACTGTCTGCAGGCTATGTGATCTAAAACATTTCATGCAAAGAAGTGAAGAAAATGAAAAATAGATTGTTTTAAAGGCAGAAAAAAACCTTGCTGCTTTTTCTTTATTTCCAGTTAATGTCACACAGGTAAAAGCTATCAGAGCTTTAAATGGTAGTACATAAACATGCACCATAATTTGTCTGTAGCAAATACCAGATTCATGAATAAAAGAAGCTCCTCTTAATCTGTCTACCTCAATGGCTTTGCTGCTGTTGGTTTAATGGTAGCCCCTTGTACAGTTTAGATAGGAAGGAGAAACTTAAAATAAGTTGCAGAATCACTTGTCTCTATTGTCTTTAACAACTAAATACGTGGAAGTTTATAGGTCAGTCTCCACAATCTCAGTATTGTCTAGCAGAATTCTCACCACACTCCTCCATGAAAAACAACCCTAAACACCCTTCCGTCTCTTTGATATTCAATGTAGTCCTGCAACTGTGCACTGGTTGTGCTCCTGCTTACATTATCAAGCCACCTTCAAGCATTTTGGGGCACCTACTACTTCTGTTTTCCATACCATAGTAGAATACAGGGCTAAGTCACACATTACCTTTCATCCACACAGAAGAATGTCGTGTCTCAGTGACACCTAAGAGACTTTAAAAGATGAAAAAAGGAGCAACGGAGGAATACTGTGTCTCATTTCAAATTCAGGTGCATTATAACTATTTGAATTTCAGTTTATCAGAAATAACAAGGTGATTTATGATCCTTCTGAAAGTGCTACAAGACTTTTAGTGAATGTAGTTCAGTACCTCCGCATGTCTGCTCTAGTCACTGTGCCCGTGTTGCTGTATGCACTCTCAGGACACCAGTTTAGCACTAGCTCTCCACTGTGCCGTCCTACAGGATCTGTCTCTTCCCTTGACATCTTCCTTCCTTGTTACTGGTTTAAATTAGTCTTTGAAATTTGAAAATGTTTTCCAGGAAGCAATATAGATTTGGGACACCAAATGACTGCTTTGTTGTTTTTAAAAATTACACTAAAATGGGTTAATGGAAGCAGTCTGAAAGGTTTAAAAATATCCTGGCTCATTTTTTTTCCTTCTTTTCTTTTCATCCTGAACATTAATAGGCCTTGTTTCCAGCCAAAAAGCTCCCATTTGCTATCATGCACTGTATTGTGTCGTGTAAATGCACCCAGTTTAAGGCAATGCTGCCTTAGGGGTTTCTGCCCACTACTCTCAGGAGGAACAGATATACATGTAAATATAAGTCCTCTCTCCACCTTTTCGGTCACAGAGATAAGGACAGCCCACCTAGAGAATATTAAGCAGTGTGTTTAAAAAAAAAAAAAAAAAAAAAAAAAAAAAAAAAGATGTGTTTATCACCAGGGATAAAGGTAATGGCAAAGGTTTGCCATTAAAGATTTGCTACCTGGGCTGCTTTGAATACATCTTAGGGATTGAGAGCAAGAGAGGGAGCATTGCTAGAGAAAGGCAAGAGTTGGAAGAGATTTAAAATGAAAAGGATGAAAAGGGCAGGGAACAATGAGAAAGTGGCATATACTTACTATATCCACTCATCCATATAAGATGACAAAATTAAGGCAGTAAGACAAATATTCAGACCATTTATCCTCTATAATTGTCTGCCTACCCATGCTGTTCTGCAGGAAACATGCACTGTTCCTTTGCACTTACACACACACAGCTCTGGGCTATTTATAGAAGTAGCACAGGCTTTAGTGAAAACCAATCAGATTTTCTCAAGTCCTTTTAGGAGGCCTGTTTCTGTCTCCACATCATTTCAAGAAGGGAAATCACTGGTTAGTACAACTGAGTATCTGTTCAGATGTTCTTTGTACCTGTAGAAGAGACCACGGTCACTGAAATAAACATAGATGCTTATGGATGTTCTTAGGGGGAAAAAAACACACAGACCAAAAAAGGTATGCTATAACAGCATTAGCCACAGTAGATAGCTATACTAAAAATAAAAATAAAAATAAAAATAAATGCAGATTTGTCTCTGATAAGGGACTATCTGCATTCATTCTGTTAGTCAAGAAAGTATTTATTCAAGATTTCCGTGTTTGTTTGCTTTATGAAAAAAAAAGGCCAAAACCCATTTTGCATTTTAAGAAGCAGCACAATAAAGTGGTCTAAATTGATTTGAGCTTGCTATGTCCTTGCAAAATAGAGGGTGGTCATCTTTAAGAAATGGAAAAAATGGTCCTTGTCGAGTTGTCTCATAACCATGTGCAGTCTGTTTTAATATGGGTAGAAAGAAGAGAGGGCAGCAGAAACATACATAATAAAACAGAAATGCAAGACTGACACTTCCAGGGGCAGACTTTGATTCCTTCCATCCCTCCCCAAGATAATAGATCTGTACCAACATTACAGTGGCATCTATATGAATTTAGTCAAGATCTCAGTAGTTCGTAGTCAGTGCATGCTCCCTCTGGAGCTCTCAGAAGGGCTGAAAGTCTAATACCAACACAGAGAATTTGCAGATAGAGAAACTGCCATTTCAGCATGAGCAACTAGGATGCCTGAGCAATGAGAGGGAAAAATCGGGAAATAGAATGAACTTCTTGAATGTGACAATGGAGTTCCTGTTGAAATCTTTTTTTATAGGGATGAGGCTATGCCAGTCTGACTTGGTATTAACAAATCAATTAAGAACACAGGAAGGGCCATACCAGGTCAAATCAAAGGTCCATCTAGCCTGCTATCTTGTCTTGCACAAAGATGCAAAAGCAGAGGTCTCAGACTGTAAAAGTAGAACAAATGATATTTGCCTCAAATTCTATCCCAGACTCCCAGCAGTTTATGAATCAAGGGGTTCTTGAAGCAGAATCTTCCACTCTAAGGATGTGTTATGACATTTGTGCATTAAAATAAAATAATCTTAGTTTACTCTGAACATGCCACCTGCTAGCTTTGTCTGATACCCCCTGGTTCTTGTAGTGTAAGAGAAACTAAGTGCTCTCTGTTCCCTGTCTCAGTATGATATTACAACTTGTATTCTATCTGCCCTCAGCCAGCTTCTGTCCGAGTCCTAGCCTGCTTCACCAGTTCTCTAATGTTTAAAATTAGAGGTATTCAAGATGGAGGCAAACCAAAGATTTGAAGAGGGCATAATAATATACTCTAACTTCATTCCCTTTTCCCTTCCTGGTAATCCCTAACAATTCAAGGAGACAAAGCATTTTAGGAAAATCAGGAGATTAAACCTGCTTTAAAGCTGTTGATGAATAGGGGAGTGTGGAATCCTTAGTGTGTGCTGTTCAGACCAACTCTTCTTGGGTGCAAGGGAAGTGTAATCATAAGGCAACGTTTGAAAGCAAGACCATTGAGACAGCTTCTTTTCATGGAAGGAAGGAAAAGGGTTGGGGGAAGAAATATAGCAGAAAATCTTTAACAGGTCAAATATCAGTTCAAATCACAGGTTAGTTCAAACCTAGAAAATGCCAGCATGTAACAAAATGCATCAGCAAACCAGCATGCTTTCAACAGTGTACATCCCAACATCATAGCTTCTGTAACTACTCAGAGTAAATCTCACCATCACGAGAACTTGCACCTGCACTGTTTGCAGAAATCACTGCTATGGGGTTGTAGCAGTGTCACAGCAACCAGTCTTGCAGATACAATTCTGTAGCACTCCTGAAACCTCTGTAGGGATACGACCATGCAGTGTCTCCTGTGGTCCTAATTAATTTTGTGTAAGCTAGGGAAGTCTGTTGTATACACATTATGCATATGGAGGTGTAGGATAAATACTGTTCAATAAAGATGACAAACATCTCTTTCAGGATATAAAAATTATATAGAAGATAGACACCATTTAACTTTATAAAATGTGTTCAGATCTGTAGACCCTCTATAAAGGATTCTTGAAGTCCCTTTAAACAATAAATGATCATTTTCATAAAGGCTTTCTTAAGGAACATGGAAGAAGAACCTGCAGTGTACTTAAACTACACTAGTTTCCTAAAGCTGAAATTAAAAAAAAAGGACATATATGTGCTTTTATGTGCATGTATTTTTGTATGTTCTGAGTTGTTTGGGCTAGTGATTCTAGGATTTGCATGAATTAGGATTGCATAAAATGGTCTGTAATTTTGTTCAATTACTGATGCTTTTCCTGTTCAATTTCTCTTACCAGTGTTGCTGGTAACAATCCTTGTAGTGGAAGGGATTGCCATTGCACAGAAGACACAAGGTACAATTTTGGTTTGATGATTTTCTTTCCAAAAATGTAAGAGTTTAGTAGTGTTGAATTAAGCAATATAAGTCAAAGTATTCAGATTCTCATAGGTCTTGAATTAATTATATGAATTCTGGTATTGTCCATCCCTGCCCCCCCCACCCCCCATCATTTACTGCATTTTTTCCAGTTGAACAAAGCCATCCAGTCACAAAGAACATGAAGGTTCATTTACCCCGTTAGAATTCTATGGTTTTAGAATTTAGAGGTGGGAAAAAAACACCGCGGAAATTCCTGTTTTCTCTATCTGACAACAAGCTTTTCAAGCAGTCCACCCACAAATATTTTTAAAGCCTATACCTCCTGAGGGGGGAAGGCAATAGTTTCACAAACCTTATTTTCTCATATGTGGGATTCATCCACACATCGGAGAGAAGAATTCCTTGAACTGACACCTACAGAATTTCCTTGAACAATTTCTGCAGGAGAGACGAAGTTTTCACCCCCGTAAATAAAGGCTGCCAAGATATCAGTGGAAGGTGATGTAATTTGCAACTTACTGTAGGCAGCTATGACCTGTATCAGCACGGACTCCCTCTCAAAGGTCTGCAAGGAAAAACTGCATAAATATAAATAACATGATGAGAGCACCCCGGTGAGATTTAGGAAAAATCTAGCAGAAACCACATATTCTGTTTCTTTCTCTCTTCAGTTCTGCTGATATCAAAGAAGAGGGTCAAAGGTACTTAATAAGAATGTTAGAAGGATCATACTGCTCCCAAGCCCCTTCTCCAAGGATAAAGAAATCTGATCTAACAAAGCTTCTGTGAATGATCCAGCATGGTGCATGATCACAGTAAAGTGCAACATCTCAGCCACAGATCGTATTTTCCTGCATCCAGAAAAAGAGAGCTTTGATCTTAAATGAGAATCTTAGCTACCAGTGCAATCTACCTACTGCTATTAATTTTATTAACTACCATTGCTGTATTTAATTTATTTACCTATCATAAGCATTTTTTATTCCAACAAACTATTGTAAATAGCTTAAGGGCGATATGCTTTAGTATAGTCTGGAATCAGGGTCAAAGTAGTAAATGCTGACAAATAGTGTGGATTACATTTGCATAGGAATGGAAAAGACACAGGACATAAAATAAAGCTGTTCTATTGGCAGCCACTGTAACTATATGACTTAGAAAAAAGCATCAACAAATCTAAACTCATGTGGGTAAAAAAAAATTTACTCCCTCTCTTCCCTTCCTGAGGATTACTGTACAGATCTTACATTCAGAAATTGTGATCTCATCAGGATATACCACACCACTAAATTGACCAAAAGATTTTCCTAGCTAGATATTAACAAGTGGCATCTATGATAAGAGGGTTCTCAACCAAAACAAATTACTTTCTTCTCTTATAGGCTGTGTATTATGTCAATGTTTTACCTTTGCAAAATCAAATTTGCATGCTTCCAGGAGACATTTATTTGATCTCTTTATTTTCCCTCAAGGTGGGCAAAATATTGGATTGAATCGCATTCCTCCTACCCAGTGCGATAATTGGGTGCGGACTAGTAATGGAGGACACTTTGCTTCACCAAACTACCCTAACATGTACCCACCAAATCAAGAGTGCATCTACATCTTAGAAGGTACCAGCTATATTTCTCTTTTGTTGTATTGTAACCTTACTGTTAAATTGATTATGTTGAACTGTTAAAACTGTCGTTTTAACATATCATCAAGTATCATATAGTCATATTGGTAATATAATCAATTCTTTAGTTACTTGGTTGAGTGAGAAGTTAAATGTACTCTTTTGGGTAACAACAGCACGTGAATATAAAAGGCAAACATGTAGGAATCATCAATATGGAATAAGGCATAACCTCACAGCCAGACAAAGCAGCATCAGATCTTCTGTAATCTATGAAAGCACAGAACTATTAAGATAAAAAATGTGGCTTATCTTAATATCATGTAGAATATTGCTGATAATAAATTGGAAAAGATGGCTGAAGAGCTATCTTTAGCATTTATCAGATCACACTATATTAGTCTAAATCTATCTCAGGGACAGCAAATCTTTATGCTGCCCTTTATTAATAAAAACCCCACACCTGTCTGTCACAGTAGCACTGTACTAAAAATGGACACTTGTCCATTTTTGCACTACTGAAGTTATGCAATGGGGATAAAAAAAAAAACATTAACTAGAAAAAAATACAATCTGATGGGAATATCTTGGATAAAGGCTGCAAGACTTGGGACACACTAATTATTTTTCCTCTTCCTAGATTGCATCCAAAACCCACTGAAGTCAGCTAAAAACACTAGTTTGCTTCATCATTAGATTCATATCAATTAATTGGTGTTTTTCAAGTAACAAGTTTCAGCGAGTTTTTATTTGTCCTGATTAATATGGACCCTCATTTTTGTTTCCATGCATGCACATTGGAAGTTTTGTATCTTCCCTGCCACTGAATGCATGGAGAGCAGATATCCTGCCCAGCTTTAGAGTTCAGACACACTAGATCCAGTGCTGGATCTTCCTTGTACAAGGCAGTTTCCATGGGGCACAGAAACAGCTTCCATGCCTCTGTTCTCACTGTCATTACACAGGAACATTGTGGGAACCTGAGCGAGAAAAAAGTCCTCCACTAAGAGACGGTCCTTCCTGCAGACCACTGCCAATATGTGCAAACCAACAGCCAGAAATATTTTTAACTCATGTATAATTAAGGTGTAAATGTCTAAACAGTGTTAAAGATGTATAAATAAATCCTTTTTGCATCCAGAAGTAGACAGCGTATGATTCATTAATGCTGTTGTTCCAGATACCAAGTAGTATCTGAAAGTTCATATAGCACAATAGATGACACTAGCAAGAAGCACTAAGACTATACACACAATATAAAGGCATGGTTCCAAACTACAGATGTGAAAGCGTGCTCTGATCAGCGATCTGATCCAAATCCTGGTTCAGACTTACCAACATCTGCAGTCATTCATATATTGATAATATATGTTAAGCAATTACACTTCTCTGAGAATTCTACTAGAAGACATCTCCTGCTAAAGGATCTCCAAATTTGGGCTTAATGTTTAGTAAATATATCAGCGAGTAGTAGTTCTTGGTATCTTTTTCTTTTCCATTGTTTTCTGTATCCCTCAAGTTTTTTCCTTTTTTTTTTTAATGTACTTTGTTCCCAGTACAACGCTAATTTATATTTTAATATTAAACCTTGCTTGAATACCTTCGCATATGTGTTGATATGTGTTACACATGATGTTTTAAATTTATGTCCTTGCTGAATTTTCAATTTTAAAGGTCAAAGAAAAAAAAAATCCATGTCATTCCATGAAAAAGTATCTCCCACAGAATCAGTTTTAGAATTTTCATTAGAGTATATCTAAGTTTTTGTGGCAGACTACTAGGCGTATTTTGAGAAGTGTCTAGTCTCTTTATCTTGCTGTTTTGGAGGTCTCTCTCCATTTCATGTCTTCATGTGTGTTTTATATAGATCTCCATTTAATCTTTTGCTCAATTTTTTATGTCTAGCTGCTCCACGACAAAGAATTGAGTTGACCTTTGATGAACCTTATTACATAGAACCCTCATTTGAATGTCGGTTTGATCATCTGGAGGTTCGAGATGGACCTTTTGGCTTCTCCCCTCTCATTGATCGTTACTGTGGTCTGAAAAGCCCTGCATTAATTAGATCAACAGGGAGATTCATGTGGATCAAGTTTACTTCTGATGAGGAGCTGGAAGGAAAGGGATTTCAAGCAAAATACTCATTTATACCAGGTAAAGATGCCTAAAATTAATGACCACATTAATGACCATTTGCTCCCATGGAACTCTGTGGATGTGTTTATTCTGTCAGTCTAGAGCTGTATTTCTTCATAAGTGCATATGAAGGCAAAGTAACAATGCAATAGTTAGAGGTGTCTGTCGTGCTAATCCTGATGGATACCTGAATAAAATCACTTTGGGAAATTGACCAAAGGGAATTACAGGTCTGTACTTTCCTAGTGAAGAAGTCAATTGATCTTGTTTGTACTGAAGGCTTTAGCAACTTCCCTCTTTGGTATTCTAATTTGTACCAACTCCACCAGGGAAGTAATGGAAAGAGCATTTATGTAGACTAGCAGTTTGGCATTTTCAACGGCCTATCTTCTAAGGAATATCAGACAAGATGACACAAAATATCTGAGGTCAATCTATAATAGCACTTTCAGCCAGATGCAAAACATTTTAAATTTTCGTTTCTGAAAAATCAGAGATAATATCTATACAGCCCAAATATCAACTATTGATATAACTAGATACCCTCAAACAATGGACTCAGACAACAGCATTGTTCTTTGCTCAAAGAACTGTAGTTTGCAGGGTATGAAGGAGAGGATAATGCGCTTACAGTGCCTTTAGACAGACAGAAACTACACCTGCTCTGTTGGGCCACTTAAAACTGGCAAGCATTCTTTTTACAAGTGAATTTGAACTGATATCCTTGTGTAATGCTCTATTGCTGTACTTCATAGATACAATACGTGGGTAGCTAACAGCATTTTATCATCCTTTGGGACAAAACACAATGTACAAAAGCTAGCTCTACTGCTACTATAAATGCATAGACATGCATAATTTTTTTATGCCATCTTTACCCAACTGATCTTTAACCCTACAACACATGAAAATACTATACACAATTCTATATTACTATTTATAGAACTGTACACCTTGCTAGGGATTTAGACTTGGAAACTCTCCACATTAACGTAGTAACCAGTCCACTGAGAGTGATCTGCTAAAATATTTCCATGGGGACAGTACTTATGCATCTTGCTAAGTCCGTTTCCAAAGCATCATTAACATCACTTTCAAAACTAACTTAGCCTAGTTCCAGGCTGAAGTGCTTTCTTTGCGTAGACTACCGTCTCATGCACATGTACACACTACGATGTACGTGATTTGCTTGGTGACTTTCTACGCCACACCTGTGATGTAGAAAGTCTCCATGCATCTTGTGAGTTTCTGTGTGATTTGTGAGGAAACACATATCGCTGATATGTGAACCTTGGACAGCCCAGCCCATTTTAGACCCATTTTTAGCCAAGTCCTAGTCCCAGTAAAGTCAAGTACCATTGTTTAACCATTATGAAAAAGTGTATTCTTAACTCACTAGTAATTTACATACAGTATGTTACCATAGTTTACTACACAGACACGTACAATACATTCACTGTGCATTTAGAAGGAGGAACAATAGAAGGAGGAACAATAGAGGAGCAATCAACGCTAAATTCTGCCCTAATAAATGATACCTAGAACTGTGATACTTGGCCTAATATAAGCAGCATGGGTACCCAAGGAAAAAGTATCTTTAGTATTGAGCTGTCTTTTTTTATGTTCATTATTAATAGCAATTAGCAATTTCAAAACATCAATATATTATAATCTACTCCAGTTCAAATTGTTCCCAGACATACAGACAACAATCTGATTAAAATGATGCACACAGAAAGATCCCTGTACTCTTGTGAAGCTCCAGTGATTTCAGTGAAAACTGGCGTAGTTAAAGTTAAGAATGTATCATAAGGACAAAATACCTAATTATAATTTTTGGTGTTAGACTGGAAATCCGAACTGTTAGCATAGAATTACAACATCAATCTTCGTGAAGTAATGTATTATCTAAAAAAAGTTTGTCTCTGTAGCCTTCAATTGATTCAACAAACTTTCTGGCAATTTTTATTGTGACATAATAAAAATGGACATCATCTTCAGATTATAATAAGCCTTGAAGTGATTGTTAAGAATTGATAGCCCCCGTGACTCATGGCTTCTTTCTATTACAGATCCTGACTTCACTTACCTAGGAGGCATTTTAAATCCCATTCCAGGTCTAGTATTACAGTACCAATTTCTTTATATATGAAATTTTAAATTAATATCATATTGCATTTGACAGCAAGGTATATGTTCTCCCTAGACTGCCAATTTGAGCTCTCAGGAGCTGACGGAATAGTACGTTCCAGTCAAGTAGAACAAGAAGAAAAAACAAAACCAGGACAAGCAGTTGACTGCATATGGACAATTAAGGCTACTCCAAATGCTAAGGTGAGTTTCATTCATATCATTCAGCATGTAATGGGTTTCCAAGTAATTAGTAACAGGTAATAGTGATTAGCATAATTTCACACTTTCATTGAAATGAATTATGTATCAGTAGCTTAGGAAATTCAGACATAATATTGTTTCTGAAATGCAACATATACAGCAAGTCCATCATGTTATCTTCCTATTATTTGAAACTTTAAATACAAAATAACCCTGAAAACTGTTAAAGCAACATTTTCCAAGGACATTTGATTTGGCCCGTGGTTTTATTGGAAAACTGCAGGTAAAAATGCTGGCTAACAGCTTTGATAAACTACAGTAAATCTTGCTGCTATGATTTAAAATTTTGCTGCCAATAGTTCTGCTGGAGGATTTGGTTCTGTTCAAAGTCAGCAGAACGTGTACCTGGCTCCTCCCCAGTCTAATTCACAGTCCAGCACCTTCACTAAAACCCCATCTATCTCATCAGCAGTCTGAGCTAAAATGAAAGGTTTTACCTGGAAATGCCTGAGGAGCTATCACTTTTTCTCTTCTGACTTTGCTATAGGATCATACCCTCTGAAAGCGCCACAGTAAAATCTGGTTGGACTTTTCTGAGTCCCAAAAGGCGCATGGTAGCTGCTGGAGTCAAAAATCAGCAATAGATATATAGGTACCTGATATTTGTGATTGTGTCTGCAGCATTACTTACGAATACTACTTATGAAGACTACTTATGAAAAAACACACTATCTTATAATCGTTAAAAACAACTTAAGCTTTATTGTTGTGCAGAGAGAAGGATTCCAAAATACAATAACCTGAGCCTGTTTTCAAAAATAGAGAAGCTACATAACATTTCAGAACCATACACTTGCTAATTACTTACAAATTGCACTGAATATGTAATTTTTCTCTGTATAACATACACATCTGTTATTTGCTTCTGTGTGTGTATTAAAGCACATATTACTACTTGCCTGTACCACATGTACATAAAATTTTAAAAATATGTATTTTTAATAGCAGGACTTGCCAAGCTGACAGTCATTCTTATCCACTGCTAAGAGTTAATTAAGTAGCCCTATTCACCAACTTCCAAATCAGTACTGAAACAGCAACCTAAAAGACAGAAATAAGAGGACAAGACAAGAAACTAAAACTCCACTAATATATTTGAGCCTTTGAGGAAGTGAGTCAACCCCCAAGAGCCCTGTACTAGTCTGAGTAATAGTAGCAGTTTTCCAGAAACAATAATAAAACCATTTTCTCTCTACATTTCCACTTGAGTGCACCAGGTCTCATGCTTAAGTATTTTAATAAATTATTGAATGTTACCAGAAGGCACAGTTGTAGTTGGGTCAGTCCTGAGATTAGATCATCATCCTAAATTATTGAGTTAAAACATTACAGAAAAATAACTCTTCGTATTCTAAGAGTGGTTTCTCGAGCTTCAATTTTGGCAGAATTATGGTGATAAAACCCATTAGATCTGATATGGTTCCATCTCTTGAAAAAACTAAGCATAGACATTTTTAATTTCCTCAATTTGATTTTGCATTAAAAATATATTTTTAAACTAACAATTACAGCAATGAAAGGGCTTACAAAATCTGCATAAAATAAATTTAATAAATCACTCCAGATTTCAGAAAATTACTAGAATTATCAGTATAATCTAAGAGCAAAGACCTTTTATATTTACTTGCCTGGCACACTAACTAGAAGGAGCTTTTGCAGAGCTGAGCCCTTTCAATGGAATTATTCCTTTGTTTTCATATGCAGATAGCTCTACTAAAAATGTGCCAATTTATTTTTAGTTTCCATTGTAATTTCACAGCACATACATAAAGCCAATCATTAAATGAAAATACCAGCACATGCAGCTCAAACCCCCCAAGTTTGTGAGATAAAACATCAATAGAAGATGGGTTCTCAGTGTAGCTGAGAACTTCCACTTGTGAATCTAAGACAGTGGGAAAAAAAAAAAGAAAAAAAAAGACTATTTACAGAAAATCACTTTGCAGATCACAATGCTGAACATGCATAGAATCACATGTGTGTTCAGGAAACATACTTAGGTACCAAAAAAATAGCATTTTCACAGAATAGTGAGATGAAGCATGAGATAGTGCACAGGCTGCACCTTATCATAGAATGTGCAAGGGGAGAAAATGCTGGCAGCCTGCTTCTGGAAAACAGCAGAAAGAAAGGAGAAGCCAGGCTGGACAAGTGTAACCAATTTTTTATGTTCTCTCTTACTGTGTTTTAAATAGAGTCTGTTAACTGTAGGTGGGGGGCATGTGTTGTTTTGTTTTTTTTTTCTCACTCAAGAGTAATGCTTTTGTTTTAGTGAGTTCTTTACAATTCAGTTTTCACGCTAGTTAAGTTTAAAAGCAAGAGATGGTAAAAGGGCAGAAAAGCAGGTAATATAGCAATAGTATGATATTCATCCACACCGTCACAATCTAAACAAGAATTTGAGATTCCTGTCAGTAGGCAGATGCATGAAAAATTGTGCTGTTGAAAAGGTCTTTAGTATTCGTGGTGTCAGCCAGACAGGCCATTTTAAATGCACGGTCAAGACTCGGGCTTATCTGAGGAACGCACTGAGGACCTGATGGTTTAGAACCTCTTCTCCCTCAGCCTCCACATGGATAGATTTCTTCTCTGTCAAAATTATGGACTGCTTGGGAATTTTAAAGATGGCTTTAATTTACAGGTGGCTTAATTATGTATCTCTTCAACTTTCACTAGAATTTTGAGAATTCCAATATAGACCTACAAGGGATTAAAAAGCCCGATGATCTTTCTATGCAACTCTAACTTAATTGCAAGCTTTCTCAAGCTTCCTGCCCTAGCAAGATAAATTGTTTGCTCACTCTTCAAGTACCATGTTGGTCTTCCAATTTCTTTGCTGCGTATGGTCTACCACTTATGTTGCTTTTTCTTTGGTTAGATTTTTATTTTCGGAGGAGTTAAGATTGGCTTAATTTTATTAACTCTTCCTAGATAGCCAGTTTACTTATCTCCTGCTTCCATCTTTATTCAAATTACCCATGGTTTTCATGGTTTATGTCTTTCATAACACAGCTATGTATAAGTAATTAGCTTCCATTCTGAAGCAACAAATTTTAATTTCCTTATTTTGCTTCAGAGCTTTGCTCACAAGATTTCTTCCCTTATATTTTAGCCCGATTTTTATGAATTAGAAAGGCAAGAGAGCAGTCAAAAGACCATTAACTGTTCTTTCAGGACATTTATGTGTTCCTTGCATCTGTTCTAGGGTAACAGACTGTACGCTTAGCAGAGCTGCTTAGACCTTTATTCAGCTCGTGTGTTGATTTTTATTTATTTTTTCCCCAGGGGGAGCAGAAATACATCAGAGTAAATTATTAAGTAAAGATTGTCTGGGGAGGGGGAATGAAATGGAGACACTTATTACAAATTCCAGGTACTATCCCACATTGACCTTTAATGAGAGGAAATGCAAGTTTAAAAGCATTGTGAATCCGGAGTTACACAAATGTATATGGGGACAAAACATCTTATTCAAGTCTAAAAATCAAAAACTGTCTTCTTTGTATTACTTTTCCTGGAGATACTAATTTCTCTTTTCCAACAGATTTATTTACGATTTCTGGACTATCAAATGGAGCATTCCAATGAATGCAAAAGAAATTTTGTTGCTGTCTATGATGGAAGTAGTTCTATTGAAAACCTGAAGGCAAAGTTTTGCAGTACTGTAGCAAATGATGTCATGCTGCAGACTGGGACCGGCGTGGTACGAATGTGGGCAGACGAAGGCAGTAGGCTAAGCAGGTTCCGAATGCTGTTCACTTCATTTGTGGATCGTAAGTACATTTTAAAGTGCCTATTCTGGTATCACGGCACTTCAGGTACTTTAGGAAAAGCCATTAGCTATGTCTTGTGCAGCAGGAACTTATACTATTTCCTTCACATACAAGTAGGTAAGTTAAATACTTGCTTTATTACAGTTATGAGCATGGTTCCTGAAGAACGGCTTTCCTCCTTTCTTAAAAGGTTTCTTTTTCCTTTGAATTCAAGAATAATACAGCCTTAGGGAAGGTCCTTCTCGATGATTTCTACAAACGTGCACAGACTTACTTAGAAGACAGCAGTGAGACTTCCGTAAATATAGTCATTATTCTCATTGGAAATTAAGATGCTTCTTGAAAGCATCCTGTCTGTGAGATTTTCTTCTAAGCACTTTCTCTCTGAACTTAATTGAATTTGGTTGCCTCACATATTTACAAACGACAACATAGCCCACATTGCAGAATGTGCAAACTGCAAAGAAGTGTCATCTTCAGCACAGAAGCAAACTGAGTTTCGAACTGCACGGCAGGCCTGAGATATACGCAGAGAACTGAATAAAACATGTCGCCACTTCAGGAGAGCAGACCTATGCTTGTGCTAAAGGTTTTCAGAAAGCTCTGCTTGAAGAATTAGTAGTACACATTTGCTGCCAAAGACGTAACTGTTTTTGACAGAAGTAACATGTCTGTAGACAGTTCTGAAACGGATCCTGGTCACCATCTTGCAAAAAAATACAAGTTACAGGTAACAGGTAGTTTGATGTTCAGCTCCATTGAACAGGAAAGTTTAACGCAGAATGAAAGATAGTTTCTGCACAACAGCCTTTCTGAAGTAACAGCGATTGATAGTAACTGTCTTATTGCCTGCTTTGTGTACATGGTAGTAAGAACCAGTAGAAAGAACATTTCACAAACTAGTCTATTGTTTAACCTAGAGTAGGCATTTAATAAACTTTATTGTGAATTTAAGTATGTTTTAAGCATAACCTGCTTATCAAATTTGTAACAGCTTTTCCAGTACTTTTTACTTCAATACAATTATTAATATTAGTGATGAAAGCTGGAATTAATTGCACTATCTCAAAAAATGCTATGAACTTTTCCAGGGGAAATTATCCCTATGTATTTTAAATACTATGGAGCAGGGGAGGAATGAAGTGCAAGAGGCTGAAACAGTAACCACTTCTTGAGCTGAATAATTTTCCAAAGTTAGAATTCTAAAGGAATTCAGAAGTCCTTGCCAGAAGAAAGTCTGCAAAGGCATGCAGTTATTTATCTTCTAACTTGAGATACTGTTTTTCTTGGGTAGGGTAATTCAAAAATACGTGCCAGAAAACTAAGTGTTTCCTGTATTTTTAAATAGTCTAGTGATAATCAAGTTTCCAAACTGAAAATAGTGAATCTGGGTTTATCTTCTCTTCAAATCTCTAACCTATTTTTCTCTTCTACCTTATTAATGATTTGTAATTATAAGAAGGCAACCATGAAAACAATCAATATTTCTGAAAAGATTTACATAAATGAGCTAATTGTGCATGACAGTCACCTAACACATACCTAGTGCTGCTTGCAAATTTGACTAAGTAATTCAGCTAACAACATTAAAAATCAATATATTTGATTTCTGGCTTGATTCAGTGCATGAATAATGCTATATATAAAGAACACTGTGAACACTGCGCAAGTTTTAGGTAGCTGTTATGAGAGGAGTCCAGCTATGTCCTTGAAGTCCTGGACTGGAACCAATCAATCACTGTGACTGGTAGTCAGACTTTGTACTCCCCATATAACAAACAAAGGAAAATGAAGTCAATTTGTCCCATTTCCATGGACCTGTGAGCAAAAGCCATCCCTAAAAAACATTAAAGAAACTACACAGGAATGTAAAATAGAGAATGTGCTGGGGGATGGAGAGGCAGCAGCAGAATGCGTCATCCAAAAAGATACAAATGGAAAAAATATGGGAATAAGAAAAGGAATGTGTCTTGCATCACAATTCTTCCTCTATGCCTCCAAAAGAACTACAACTCCATACAGATTGGTACTAAAATACTAACAAATACACATGGATTCCTGACAGATGCTCTGGACACCAATTTCATAGACCTTCCTTTGTCTCAGATATTTTAATAGATGTTGTAGACTATTACATACACAGCCTTTTAAAGTTATTGTATATAAAGGATAAATAAGATCAGTATTGAACTCTGGGGAACACCTCTACTGACTGCCTCCAGCTGGACTTCATGCCTCTGATCACATTCCTTTATGCCTCTCAGTTGAGTCAGTTTTCAGTCCACCTTGCTGTTCTCCTACTTAGTCTGTAATTCATCAGTTTCTCTACAAGATTGTTATGGGATACAGTTTTGGAAACCTCACTGAAGTCAAGATATACAACAACCACCACTCTCCCCATATCTACCAAGCGAGTTTATTCCATCCCAGAATGCAAGCGGATGGCTCAAGAATGACTTCCTTATTGTAACGCTAACGTCTCATTCATAACTGGTATAACTGGCATGAGCTATAACTTTCTAAGCATTGATAATACTTTAAAGCATGTCCTTCATTTTCTGAATCTACTTTCCAAACAATTAAATTCTCAGTTCAATTCAGTAATTATTACATGTGTCTTCCTCGCTATGACATTTTAAAATACTAAAGTTATGCAGATAAATTCTTCCAGAATACCTTCTAAATAAGTTCTGTAGTATGTTAGAGGAAGAAGTACTACAGTGCTTGTACTACAGTTAAAGCAAGCTTCCTATATAGGTCTTCTTGCCAGATTGTCAGGGGTTAAAATTAACATGAAGGTAATACAAAAGCTTAAAATGAATGAGTGGAGATTATGAAAATTAAGTGCAGTAAGAAATAGGAAGACACATAATTGGGTCAGGAAATACAATTTCAAAATTAAAGGCTTGAAATTTCTTTTCTTCTTTAGGCATGACTCCCAGTTTTGTCACTGAGTCTGAAGCCTAACAGAAGGGATAAGTGAGAAACATGCGGTATTCAGGACTTGTCACCCTCCTCTACTTGTACCCTTTGGGTTTCGCTGTCGGTTTCAGAGAATCCAGACTACTCAAGAATAAATTCTTTCTATGAAACCAAGTAATAGAATGTCTATCACATCTATGCTATTTAATATATAATTGATTACACTAATAACAGACACTTCTGTGATAAAAATAACACATTACTGAGACAGAAAAAATTAAAAATAAAAATCTTGTCTAGTGCCCTGAAGTCATAGAGAATTTCCCAAGTATATTATTTAAAATATATATATTCTTTTTCAGGATGTTCTATAAGGATTTTTCTAACATCAAGGAGCTATAACAAACATTGATGCAAAAAATCTTTAGAGCAACTTTCTAGTTAAAGTATTTCTTCAAATTTCCAACTATATATAGACAGATAGATAAAAAGATGGACTTTACTCTCGTAATCCTTGCATTAGTTCTGATAGGAGGATCTAAGAGCTTTGATTCACAAACAGGAATGACTTAGATGCCTCCAGTTACTGAAATCTCTTGCAGTTACTGAAACAGTCCTCTGCAAGCTGAAATCTGATTTGTCTTAAGATATTAATGGGCTCCAAAATGCAGATGTTCAGGAGCTGTTTCACAACCATTTACACAGCACGTACACAGCAGACTGAATAAACTTATAATTGATGGTGAACATGTGATTTAAGTGTTAAACTTTTAAAAATAAGTATTAAAGCCTTCTTCCATTATTTGTGTTGTGTGGCCATCTTTCTGCTACCCATTTTGAGCAAGAAAGTTTTGTTTGTAGCATTGATAAATACACAGGAAACCAACCAACCAACCATGGAGTAAATAATCTGATAATTACTGATGTGCAAAAGAATTGTTTCAGTTTGAAACTGTAAAGAGAAAAGAACAAATATGCATGTTAAAGGTAACAGGAATTTACTATCTTTTTTTTTTTTTCTTTTTTCATGCAATGTATGACTTACTGAAAATTCCTAACATTTTCTTCCTCTTCTCTACTGCAGCTCCCTGCTCAGGCAACACTTACTTCTGCCATAGCAACATGTGCATCAATAATTCTTTAGTCTGCAATGGCATTCAAAACTGTGCATACCCTTGGGATGAAAATCACTGCAGAGGTGAATATAGTGCGAAGTATAGCCTTTATAACCCAGCCTGGTCAGTTTGACTTCCAAGAAAGTCCTGAAATGTCCTTTCCTGGAAATATGCTGAAGACAGCTATTCTAATCTCAGAATGGTGTTCCAAATTTTTTATTTAAACTCAGGAGGCATGTAAGCTTACTGAGGATTGATCTAACTGCTTTACAAGTAAATCTCTTCCTCTTTAGCATAAGCTTTTCATTTTAAAAGAATAATAGCTTAATAGGAAAAAAAGTGTAGTATTTGCCAGGTTCCATCATATCCATTTTGAGTTTTAAATGAAGCAAGTTGTAGGGTCAAGTAATGCCTTTTATTAGGAAAAAAATTGAAACAGCTGGAAAAAGACAGTTCTTCAAGCATAGTCTTTTTCCAGTCTAAAGTAGAAGCAGCAGTCTCCAGAGATAAATGCAAATTTAAAATATTTGTTTTTGTTTTACGTTCTTAATCATTGAGACCATCTCAGAGTACATGCACCTGCTGCATGTGGTGTAAGAAGTGGTGGGAGGAAGGAGGGATTGGTAGGATGTGAAGAAGTCATCACTTATGGAAAATAGAGACATGTAAAGCACTGCTTCTAGAACCCCAGGCAGAGAAGTATTGTTTAAACTGTCACAACTACAACAAGTCATTTCAATATCAGGCTTTGTACAGAAAGTTCTCATGATTTGAAGAAATTACTATTCTACTCAAGCACAGATATATTTATCTGTGTTTCAACAGTAAGCGAATTTTCAGAGTTGAAACAAAAACAGTTTAAGGTCTATTTTTTTCTTGCTAAAGAAGCAGAACAAGAGCTTGTGCTCATGTGACAAATTGAATGGCATAAGTAGGTCTGAAAAAAAAAAACTGAAAGATTAAAATATATACTCAGTTTCAAAGAGAAAGTCTTAACTGTAGGAAGGGTCAAAACCTTCTCTAGCAAAAACCTTGAAATAAAATAGTGTTTTGTTATTATTATTATTTACCAAAAGACTAAAGTTTGATTTCTGTACTCAAAAGCTATTTTGCAATTGTATTTTGGACAAGCATTGTAAAAAAATCACACTGCTCTAATACACTCTAACGGAAGGTGCATGTGTTACATATTCTGCAAGTTTTCCAGCTAAAAAGCATGATCCATAACAGTTAAGTTTTCAGTGGATAAGTAAGTTTCCTCTAAATAATCCTTACTCTTAATAATATTAAAAATATTCTATGTTCCCTACTAAGTGCTGGATCTATTTCCCATCTCTAAGTGCTTTTCTAGAAGCTCACATAGAAGTACACCACTAATGTACTATAGTATTTCAGAAACAAAATTTTATGAAAACTATATCATTAGATTAGAAACAGTCTTTCCCAATCTTTGTACATCTGATGATGAATAATCTACCATGTTTTATGTTGGATACAATTTAAATGCTGCTTCAGTAGTTGCACAGCACATAATTAACGGATAGTTGAAGATTGGATCCATCTTGTCAGCTAAGGCAGACTTAAGGAGACTGATGAAACCAAAAGAACAATTTTAGCTTTGAAAAGAAGGCTTCTCAATTGTGCTCGGTTCCCAGAGGCACCTAGAGTTCTCATTTAGTCCATGTCAGTGACTCCCTAAACCTGATTATGCTGCAGCCTACCTTACGCCTAAGGCCAGTGGGGCATACAAATAAATAGCTAAAAAAAAAAAAAAATAAAACCAGTCACATGCAATTTCTTTTAAGAGACTGGGGAAGACATCACCTTTTGATTAAGACCTTGATGAAAAAAAGTTTTCCAAGAATTAAGAAACCTAGATACAGACGAGAGAACTACTATAGCATTGAAATTTGTATCTCCCACAGAAGTATGCTAACAAGAGCCAAACTGGGTAGGACAAGGGGAGATTTGCTCATTCATATTAAAGCAATAAATGCAACTCAGAATAAATAGGCTAAGCTCTGAAGCGAAACAGTATTTCAGACATGAGGTATTAGTCAATTCCTCAGGACTCTGTTCAGTATATGGGTTGTTTGCATATGGTGGTGTGCAACTCCCTCTATGCACTGTGTGTGGAGTACCTAAGTGTATAACAGACATACCCAGATGCCAGAACCCTGATAGCTGAAAATATGCAACATTTAGGCAACATTTTTTTCTACAGTTTTAAATGCTTTTTCCCCTCGCTAGCAAATGTTGCAGAGTCTATCACTGGAGAAATCTTGCAATCCTCTAAGTGAAGTATTTTTACAGAACAGAAACCTAACTGGAAAATTGGAATCTCCAAAAAAAAGAATTTTAAGTATGGAAAACCATCTTGTACTGATGCTGCCATCTTGTGCGTTTCCATACAAAGTACTACCCAAAAGTGCCATATTGTTTAGGTTGGTTGAGGTTTTTTGCTCCCCCTTTCTCCATACTCTTTCCCTGAGTTTATTACCATCACTAAAGAAGACGGGTAACTAGACTTGCTGAATAAATGCACAGATCTAATATGACAAATCATACAGGTCTAGTCTCTAGTACCATGAATTCATTTCATTAACAGCACAGCACTTACGTGGCAATCACACTGCAGCTTGCTTTATTCTAATATACAGTCCAAAATATGAAAATATGAAAATATGAAGAGCTCTCATAATCCCCATTTTTTCTTTGCAGAAAGGAAAAAAGCCGGATTGTTTGAACAAATCACCAGAACACATGGAACAATCATTGGTATCACATCAGGGATAGTTTTAGTTCTTCTTATCATTTCAATTCTCGTACAAGTAAAGCAACCTCGCAAAAAAGTTATGGCTTGCAAGACTGCTTTCAATAAAACTGGTTTCCAGGAAGTATTTGATCCTCCACATTATGAACTGTTTTCACTGAGGGACAAAGAGATTTCTGCAGATTTGGCAGATTTATCAGAAGAACTTGAAAACTATCAGAAAATGAGGCGTTCTTCAACAGCTTCCAGGTGCATTCATGACCACCACTGTGGCTCTCAAGCCTCCAATATAAAACAAAGTAGGACAAACCTCAGCTCCATGGAACTTCCCTTCCGCAATGATTTTGCACAACCTCAGCCAATGAAAACATTTAATAGCACATTCAAGAAAAGTAGTTACACTTTCAAACAAGCGCATGACTGCCCCGAGCAAGTCATAGAAGACAGGGTGATGGAGGAAATTCCATGTGAAATCTATGTTAGAGGAAGAGAAGATACAGCACAAGGTTCGTTATCTATTGACTTTTAATTTCCTAGTTAAGGTGGTATCAGTGTACATAGAGGACGCTTGTGTATAAGGACAGTGTATATATTAAAAGTGTATTATATGCAGCGTGTGATGCACACACTTTTAGCTAATTATACTTCATTTGGAAAAAAAAAAAAAAAAAAGAAAGAAAGAAAGAAATCTTCATAACTAATTTCTGCTGAAGAACAGTGGACTTCCTCGCATCCTCCCAAGCTACCTGCCCGGTGGAGCAACAAGCCAGACTTTGCATGGAAATTGGAAGTTAAGGATGTTGGGGGAAAGACAGCAACAACCACCACTGTCATTGATCAGCAAGAACAGTGACTGCTACCCTTCTCTTCACATCATTTTCTCTTATTTAGATGTCTGCTTTTCAAGACAGTTTTAATACCTCAGTTACATAAATAAAAGTAGTTAAGTGCACCACGTATATGTCAACATAGGTGTCTTATTGTATTTGTCAAATTGAAAGAGTTAGTGTTAAGTGCCAGTTAAGACTCAAGAGTTACATTACAGCCATCTGTTTCATCTTGCCTGCCATTTATATTGCCTTTAATTATCAGTTCCTCACTCTACGCTTTGTGAGAAATAAGTGTAAGGGGTTACTGCCTTTTTAAAAGATATTGAGGTTTATTAATTTTAGTACTTTTGGGAACGTGATCCTCGCAGCTTGTGGTTAAACACAAGCGCTCATGTTATTCTAGATGCAGACTTCAAACTGTTTGCATTCAAGAAGGTTTAGGATTCTAAGATTCTGCCATGTATTATAGATCCATGTGGCTCCACTGATTTCATCACTCTGTAGTTAGAAAATAATTCTGTTCCTGTGTTTTCCAAGTATTTACATGAATAGACTGTACTGTACATCTCTCTCAAAATAGCCTTTTAGTCCTTATGCAGCCAATCTTCCCTACTGAAATCAGTGATGATACTTTTAGCTCGTGTCCTACTTGCCTGAAAAGGATTGCTCTGACATGTGTGATCACCAGGGAAACAAGGAGAAATCAAACAACTCTTATTAACCTTTATGGAACCTTTCTCGTGCCCCCCGTTGCCACTTGAAAAATTGCACATTTCATACCTTTTTTAATGGTGGTTTGGACCTAATTTTAACATTTTTACAATATAGAACAGTTTTTTCAAATACAAAATTCTCATTGTGTTTTTTAGACTTTTTATATAGTTTGATACTGTACAGACTATTTATTAAATCAATATCTAGCACCTGTACAACAGGCTTGTTTCACTGTCCATTTTAGCAGCTCCGAATAACATGCAGTTGCTGCCATGTATACCACAATTTGCCAAGCATACTTAATAAGACTTCTGCATTAGCCTACGTTTTATTCCCTGGTTTCACAGAATCACAGAATTGTCTAGGTTGGAAGAGACCTCAAGATCATCGTTTGTTTGGATTTATTCTGATATTTTTTTCACAAGAAACCTTTTACTAAATGTGACCTACCAGCTCGCACTAGTTATAGCCTTTATTTGGAAATGTATATAAAACCATATTTACAGTGAGATGTTTGTTGGGCTGACTACAGTACAAAAATTAGTATATGACCTCAGCAACTGAAACCTCTTCTCTTAAAAACAAATGAACAACAGTTAAACTGAATTTTCATTAAATGGAAAAAAAAAATAAAATGTTTATAAAACATAAAAAGAAATGCAAAAACTTACAAAACATAAGAAACTGGGGGGGGGGGCTGGGAGGAGGGGGGGAAGGAGGAGGGATTTGATTGATTATCCTCAACACTTCCCAACTTCAAAATTAAGCCTGTTGTGTATCTAAAAGAACTTAGGCAGAAGGTCACAGATCAGACCCCTAAGGTTATACCCTGGTCACAGTTTTTGTGCTTATCCCAGAACATATTTCAGCTTGAAACAACAAAACAAAGTGGGCTTTTTTTTTTTTTTTTTCAGATGCACTTCATGCAGCTGTTAAAAAAAAAAAAAAAAAAAAAAAAAAAAAAAAAATAGCTAATTTTGACCTGATCTTTTTTAGTATATTTCATTAAAACATTTTTTTGACATATTTCATTTACTTCTCATTGATTTCAGTAAAAAATCTCTCATCATTACCTGTATGGAACAGAATGTTATTTGCTTCAGACTTAGTTGCAGATTCTTTCAACAGGAAATACATAGTTTTACATGAGTCCTTTTTGTTCATACAACTCTGGTAAGTGCTAGGTTTGCATGAATAAGTTTCCTTTATAAGGTATATTTGTCCATGGGATAAAATATTATGGTCCCTTTTCTTTCCTAAGTTATATTGTCTTTGAACACTAAACCTGTAATAATAAAACAAACAGCAACCCTGCAGAGCGCAAGTCTGTGGAGAAAAGGGAAAAGCTTTAGTGAAGAATTCTCAGATGGCCTAAATAATATTTTCATCTCTGTTGCAACTTCCTGGTGACATGGTCAGAACACAGCTGCTTTTCTGCTACCCTAGAGCAGCTGGGTGAACTTCCTTAACCAGTTACGACTTGTAAGCAACATTTTCCAATATCCCCAGGCCCAGCACTTTGTAGTTTGTAGCATAAAGTTGAGATACCCCTGTCTAGCTAACGCCTGCCCGTTTCCCAGTACAGAGTAAAACTCTGAAAAAGGAGAGTTCCAGTATTTCAGTAGCAGCAGACCCAACCCGTATTGTGGCAAAAATCCATACCTTTTTAGGAGCATTCTGATTTTGCACTCATTTTTACCCATATCACCAATACCTTCTGTTAGCTCTGAATGCATGTAAGCAAAGAAAGCAAAGATACATTTCCCTATATACATGCTGACCAGGAAACAGTCAATGACATGACTTATAAATACCAAAACATAGTTAATTTTTATCTTCTATAGTTTAGACATAACACCATTTAACGTGAAGTATTCATTCTCGATAAAAACTGTAAATCTACAGCTGACATTAAAGTAAGTGAACAAGAACCATGATTCTAGAAGCTCTGTAAGGAGATGCCTACGTTTGCAGATATGACGACAGTGGGAATTCAGACTTCATGCTGGTAATGACTGAAGTGTTTCAGTGACCACAGACATATTAATCTGTCCTTAAAAAGCATGAAATTCTCTTGTCCGGAGTAGAATTTATGACTGTAATTGTACACACAAATTATAGTGGTGTATGATAGGAAATACTTTCCATTCTTATTAAACCAGTAAAAAGAAAAGTTATGGAAAGACTTGTCATTGACTTACAAGAAAAAGTGCCTGTCATGTGAACACTTTGCAGAATGTTTGTCATTAAAATATATTTTGTTTTGTTTTTACTTGGTACAGAGAATTCTGTTTATTAGCAGCCCATCTCCTGATACTTGAGGAAAAAATGCTTTCCTTATTTTCAAATCAATTTAGTCCTTGAATAGTTTTTTTTTTAATATCAAAGATCACAATAAAATTTACATTTCTGAACTATTTAAGTATAATCTTTTCACTAAAGTGCTACTTATTAACAGCATAACTAAGAAAAAAAAATCAGCACCTATATTTGAGAAGTTAAGAGCAAATTACATCTTGAAATGGAACCACTAAATTCTTATGGCTATATTGAAACTTTCTACTGAGTGGCTGACTGCATTTTACTGTGAATAGATACAGAGACGGATCATCCAGGAAGATTTATTTATATTTAGATGTCCTTCCTTCAAAGTTTATGTATGAGCCCTAAGATTGCTCAAATCTATGGACTGCTTGCCAAAACATATTTATAATCTATGTCAGACTGAAAGATGAGCTGATTTTACATTATTTGACATCATGCCATTGCAGCTGAACATTAATTTTAAAATCCTTACCCCATTATAACTGAAAACCATTGAGTTAATTCATGTTTTGAAAACAAGTATTTACAGCACCTATCTCAATCTAACAAAATAAAAGCTAGAATCCTTAAGATTTCTGTTCCTGGGGTTTCCAATAACTATTTATATGTGGGATAAATCCTATGAATACACAAATAAATCACATGTTAATATGCTCTAATATGTGATTCTGTGTCATCATGGAATTGCAAGTTTATTTTCTCATTCAAATTCCTTTGCTACGTTTTACAGAATCAGCTTAACAAAAATCTGTTTTCCATCTGTTTCATACATTAACACCAACAGGCATTTATTACTTGTCAGCTTGTTCCCTCTTATCTATCTATCAAAAATAATCCACTATATACCAGATAAAACAGCTTAATTTTTTATCAGTCTGTCTCTTCTTACAGAGCCAAGCCCAGGGAGAATCAAAGCAAGAACTTAATGTCTTAGGATGTCTTTCCATTACCATCATGTAATTTGTGGTAATAGTTCTTATACAGGAGAAGCCCATAAAATTTACATCAAATTCTGCTAAAGAAAAAAAATCCAGTCTTATAATAAACCAAATAATAGTACATAAGACCTGTACACTTCAAAATTAAATATAATTTGCTATTTTGTAATCTCAAACAGACCTTCTGAAAGGTAAGATCTGTCAATGCTGCCAGAGTACTTCACTGGTAGATACCATACTGTTTTATCTCAACAACTACTTCTTCTCCACCCAAACAGATTTCATAGAGATCTTTGATGTAATGAAATCTTATTTCATTACTTTATTAACTTATTCATAGAAATATAATATTATTTACATCTCACAATTAGCCTCAAATTACATTATCACCTACATAAAAGTTGCTTCTCTCTTCCTCCCAGATATGTTTAGGGAACAAGAGTTATACTATAGAAGTATACTGAAGAAATTAAACCCCAGAATTTCAGAGTTTAAACATTATGCTAATTTCTGGTTTTCTAGAGCACCTTATTTGTCACTGGAGAAGTAAGAGACTATAAGAAAAACTCAAAGCTCACAAGATTATCTCCTTAACCTCAAATTAATATGGCTGAACTGGAGCAAAGTAAATTGGTTTTCTAATACACAAAGTCTAGTATTTTATGGGAAAACATTATCAGTATTTAAAAAGGCTTGTTCTTTTTTTTTTTTTTTTTTTCTTAATTGTGAGAAATTGTGAGAAAATGGGCTTCGTTTCCCCTGGTTATCACACTCAGTTTGCTCGTAACACTTGCCTTTAGTAACTACCACATTCACCTCTGAATAACACAGAGCGTAGGCTTCCTGAAGCTGAAAGTTCCACTGGTGAAGTACATCAAAATGTACAAAAACAAGAAGGAAGAAAACAGAAGGGGAGCTGAAAATAAATAATTCTTTGTTCTAAATACAAAATGGGAGACAGCAGAATACTGACCGCTGAACATTTCTGATGCAATGTTTAACTCACCCTTCAATGCACTCAAATTGCTCTCCAGGTAATAAGGCATACAATTCTATTTAAGCAATATGTTAGTTTCCCTCACTTCAGTAAACACCCTCAATACTCCTAATAATTCGGAAAACGCCAGATGCTAGTACTGAGAGTTTACTGGATAGCATTCTCAATTACTGCTGATTATTATATAAAAAAGACTATTCAGTGATTAATGGGGGTGGAAAAGCAGAAAAACAAGAAAAACACTCTTGAAAGCAATTATGAGAATAAGAGATTCTTAGAAAGACAAGTCAATAAACCCCAACTCTCACAGATGCTGTAATGAATCTTCTATTTGTAAAGAACAAACAGGCAAGGTACATAAGCAATACTGTTCATTACTGGCTCTTCCACTGTATGTTTAATAACCCAACAGAGCAATTGAAGGCCTGAGGTGAAGCCAAATCATTTTAATTTTTCAATAGTAACAAAATAACAAAGACCAAAGAATGAAGATGTTTGTTTTGCACTTACCAGAAGCATAAAAACTGCACAAGCCATTTTATCTTCTATTGTCATTACGTTTTATCCTGAACTGTGAAGGGAATTCTGGAATAGACAAAACCAGCACAAGATATGCATGTAAAATTCAAGTGTATAATAAAGTAATAAAAAAGTAATGGATGCTTAAAGTAATCTCCTATATTGGGTAGCTTTTAGAACTCTGTGACTCCTAAGGTTATCATATTCTCCCAGACGTTTCTGCATTTATGTCTGTTTTGACAAATTTCAGTACATATACTTTAGCATAAAATTCATGCAAGAGAGGTAGAAAACTAAGTTATTTGCCTTTAAGACCCAGAACTAATAATTAAAACTTCAAACTTGGAAAGATTTACTGCACTGCAGCTCCCAGATCAGAGTGGGAGTAAGGACAGCATATGGGAAACACATCCTTACTTGAACTAGCAGAACACAAACATGAGATATTTCTTACTGATTATTAGAACAAAAGTGTTGTTGTTTTAAATACACACACACTATAGTCTCAACTTTAGTTAGCATCAAAAAACAAAATGCTTTTCTAAAGCAAGCATATGCATTCCTTGTCCACAAAGCTGTAACAAACACTGGGTAGATTTAAATATCACACTACTGTGTTTAAACTTATGAAACAACTGTTTTGACATCAACTAATAAAAGTATCAATAATTGCATTATATACATTCATGGAAGAGTTTACTTTACAACAAGTTACCAGATGTGTGACATCAGGATTTAATGAAAACATCTGGGCACCACATATAAATGTAACACTCTTTTGCTTCATTTGTCAAATACTAATGCTCGACAAGACAAACAGAAAGCACAAAAACACTTCTTTTGCAGTACTCCCTCCTCCCCTCAGCAATACAAATAAGGCTACTAAGTGGTTTATAGCAACAGTACCATCCAAGGAGCTCAAATTAACAAGCTGCCCTCAAAGTTTAGTGAAAAGCTAATGAGAAGTAGAAAGTATAAAAGATATCCCTAGATTGATTTTGTGTTCCTAAAAAGGTTGTGGACTGTGGTTGTTTATTCCTAAAAAGGTTAGAAAGAAAACAAAAATACCCACAATTATCAAACAAACACTACCAAGGGAAGAAATAACTCACTGAACTGTTTTCCTTGAATCACAACTCAGGGTCGTGGCTTATCCTTGTCATAGAACTAGACAGAATTAATATTGCCAAAGAAAAAGGAGATGGAAAAGTCACTTGAGATCTACAGTACAATGAAAAGTTATTTCTGTAAATCTGCAAGAAAATACAGATTGATTGCCTTGTTGAGTGGTTGAGCAGGTTAGAATGGTTGAAGGAACTGGCAGAAAGTCAAGCCAATCTCAAAGCAGAAGAAACAGTCTGCCTCATATAGGAGATTTGCAAACTAGTCTTCTGGCTGTGAGGCAATCTTCTTTTCTTTAATTACAGAAGCACTTCAAGTAACACTCGGAGAATATCTTAAAGTAATGCTAATTTTGCTTGTAGACCCAGGGCTAGCCTTAACAAAAATGTCTAATAATGTATATCCGGGGGGGTGGGTAAGGGAATATATCTTTGATTTCCTCAGACAAGAGTTAAAGTTTCAGGGTCTGATATAAATCCTGCAAGATTTAGCGGATAAGCATCCAGAAATCAAGGGCCTGCCCAGTCGCCTACAACATCAGAGAAGGGGAGAATACGAAAGGCAATAAAGCTGCCTTGAGATCCATGGCTTTGGAAGTAAGATTTTCTGCAAGTCTTTTGTGGTTCCAACAGTTAGAAGTCAATCCTCTCTGCATCTAGCTCCCTGGCTGTCTTTCCAAGAAGGAAAAATAAATCAAAATGGTAAAATAGTTATCCCCTCTTCCTCCCCCTTGTTGTTTTTGTTGTTGTTGTTGTTGTTTGTTTGTTTGTTTGTTTTGTTTTGCTTTGCTTTGTTTTTTGCACACAGCATAGAACACTAGCTATGATGTCCAGTGTAGCTCTATTCTGTTGGATATCTGACTATAAACTGGAAATTTTGATGATTTTTTTTCAGATAAATTTGTCTAATCTCTAATCAATTATCATTATTACTAACGTACAAATATTTGCATTCTCTTATGACTTTAAGGTTGAATAACTGCTGATGACTGCCGTTGCTAAAATATGAAGAGCTTTTTAGAAGCTAGAGAGTTCTTTAGAAAACATTATCATGCTTTACATCAGTTATATTTAAGGAATGCAAAAAGCAATGAATAAGCCTGCAAGAGCATCTTAGTGACAAAATGTGTGTTCAGCCTCCAATGAAGAAGCCTCCTGTATCATAAAATAAATAGCTGTCTGTAGCAGAAAGAGATAAGCAGAAGGAAGAGAGCTAGCCTGGCAAAAATATATTAGAGGTAACATATTACTTTCAGACAAGGAACTGCCTGAAAACAGATTCGGCCTTGAGAAGCCAAACTATTTTTAAACATTGGTACAGACATTTTGTTTAAATGGTGATGATTTGGTGCCTTTTTTGTTTGTTTTGGTGGTTTTGCTGAGACAGAACATTACAGTATCATAAGATTGTTTCCAGTCGTATGCTTTGAAATCTTGTTTTAAATTATTTCATCATCAAATATATCTAACTAAAATACAGCCTGTCATTTAGAAAAGAAAAAAAAAGTCTAATGCATCAGCAGCAAAATTTACTTTGAGATCATTTATTATTTATCTGGAGATGCAGGTATACAGGAAAAGTTTCATATCTCTAATGCTGTAGTGCTTGATCCCTTACTAATCAATTAATATTAACTCCCAATTAACTCCTTTTCTGCCTTTGTTAATCAACATTTTACCCATTCTGTACCATTCAATGAAAGGTGCCTAAGTAAATCTAATCAAAGCACGGATTGGGATTCCTCCAAATTCTGTATAACTGTGATGCTGACTCTCCCTCCTCCTGTTCGCCTGCTGACTCTAGTATTTCTTTGTTCCACTCTAAGCCTGGTGTCAGGGACATAAAGCTCAGAAACAGGCAGCTGTCCGTCACACAGGCAGGCAAACTGGCTATATGAACTGACTGCTTCAGCAGGATCCTGGTTCTGTCTGAAAAAATGATAAAGGCAAACATCTCATTGTGATGTGCATGCTGCATGCTGAGGAGAGTCCTCATGCCCTGACTTATGACTGATGCCCTGTTTCTCCCCACCCCAGCACCCCATCCCTTTGCTGCAACTACAAAAACTTTCAAAGCATCTTCCTAACTTACTGAACAACAAAGGCAACTCTCAGGCCAAAGGATACAGACAACCAGTTATATAAATGCTTCTTCTTATCAGTGTGGAAAGATATCACTGTACAGCTTTATTGCTTTGTATGTGGTATGAAATATAACACATTTTATTTCAGAAGTACAGTAAGTCATTTTGCCAGTCACCATATTGCTTTTTTTTCCTTTTATATATATATATATATATATATATATATGCATATACATGAAGTCAAAGATTTGCTGCTACTTTCTCTTATGTTCACAGCTTGCCCACAGGAATGACACTACATCCCATACATGCAGCTAATGATTCTTTTTCAATACCTATGCTTAATAGAAATTAAATTTTGCAAACAGCCACAACCAATTTATTTCAAGAAAATAGCTATTCAGTATAGCTATTATGGGATAATCATTTCTTTTTAAGAGGCTTTCATTGTAAGATATTCAATGCCCAGTTCAAGTGATATTGTCACAAAAATCCTTTTTGCTGCCTTTGTTAATCAGAACTATAACCCAGTAACATCGGTCTTCAAGTCTGGAGTGTTGCAAAACAAACAGAAACAATTGTTGCCCAGGAATTCACAAACTACTCATCTGAAACCTGTGCCCTCATCATTTCCTGCATTACATGACATCTGCCTATGACACTATGGAGAGTTTGTTCTTTGTAATAACCAAAAACTTTGGTATAGTGCTCTTCAGCCACTAGCCCTCCAAGTGCTTCAGAGAGTAGCTAATGCTCTACAGTTTTCTAATGGTTGAGGTCATGTTCAGAGAATGAGACCATCTCCCCAGATTTCTTCTACCTTCAAGGTGATTAAAAATAAAAATAAATGACTAAAATATGTACTACTCTAATAAGCCTCTTGAAAAGATCTAGGAATATGTCTGTGGATTTACTCCACGTTTTATAGAAAACGATCCTGACTAACATGAGATGATTTTTTTTTACAAAAGTAAAAGCCCCAGCGATACAGACTTACAGAAGGACAAACACAAACCTCAGGACAAGATGACAATATATGCGTGGAGATAGTTCAAACCCTGGGGAGAAGTCCTTCTATTCATATAATTTGAAATAGATTTTAAAAATCCATTTATTCTAAGAGTCAAAGCTATCATATTTCTGCACTATTCTAACATAGCAAATATCAGCATTTTCAAACAAATTGCTGTCGGCTCCTAAGACAGCATCTTTAGATGCTATTTTAGAGGCAGCACTATCCCTCTAGTTAGAGAAATCATACTGTCAGATGTTCTCCCACTCCCTGGCTACCATCAGCTTCTTGAAATATTTGCATTCTTGGGTATTCATCCATCACCTCTTTCTCACTACCTTCATCTCCACTCCTCCCCATCCACCCTCTAAGTAATCTACAACTCAATCTTTACCAACAAGGGAAGCCCAAATGAACACCAGCATCAAGCACTGAGGTCTAAATTCATTGTCCTATAAACTTTCAATAATGAGAGGGGAAATCATTTTACCTCTCAGAATTGGTTATCTACCTGTAAAATAAAAGTAGTAATACTGAAATACGGGAGTGGCAAGACCTATTCAGGCATTATCTCCGTATGCAAATATAGGTTGCATGTTAGAGAAATGCCAAGGTCACCCATGGGTCAGTTCAGAAACATGACAAGTGGTGCATATCTTCCCCTAAAGTCCTGAAAAGGTAGATTCGGTTATTTGTAACTAAACTCCAAGGTTTTAAATTGTTATAGTTATTACTAATTATGAGCCCCACTAGTACAAGTTCAAGAAAACCCACCCTTCTCTACAATTAAGATAACGCTATTGCTTGTTTTTAAAGTCCACAAAAAGTTTCATATAGCATCTCTTTGGCTATTAAAAATATTTCTTCACCTTTGGAGATGGTGTTTTTTGTTGTTATTGGTGGTGGTGGTGTTTGTGTTTTGTTTTGTTTTTTAATAAAATTGTTTTACTACAAAAGCATTTAAAAATAACTTTGAGTTAACTCCTCTTTTCAGATACACTGGCATAAATGAAAATCCTTGGTTCCATCCAGATTAGGACACCTGAGACCAGAAACAATCTCATTGAATTTGAAGTTCTGAGACAAAAACAGACTGTCTCAGGTCAAAAGCTGACTAGAACAGAGAGACACAAATGTTGCCAGCAGAAAAGGAAAAGAAGCCATGCTTCTGCTGCGCATTAAACATGAGGGATTCCTAATATTAACACTTCAGCTCAGAATGGTTCAAAGCTGGTTACTGAGATGCTTTTTCAAGTTAACAACTTCCCAAATAGAGAGCAAGAAGCAAGTCAAGGTAGGATCCTATCTTTCTTTTACCTTTTATCCAAGTAAATTAGGTCAGCCACACAAACTACAGTATTCTGTGGTGTGGTACAAGATACAGGCATAGTTTAGACAGAGCCACATATGATACAGCCAGAAATCTCTTTGATATTTTCTTGGTCTTCCTCCTGGTCCTCCCTCCAGGATGCCTCTCTCCTCCTTGTAGCTGCCCAAAAGGGACAGCTTCTGTCATTTTCAGAAATGTTCCTAGGCCTATTCCTAATTGGGTAACAATGAAAAAAGGTGTATTAACTTACTTCTCAATGTTTAAAATCTTCATTGATTTTATATTAGAGATCAGTAAAAAAGATCACCATGAATTAAAAAAATAAGTTTTAAAAGAACATGAAGAGCTGAAAACACAATGAAAAGTCAGTAGCTAGTATCTGTCAGATTCTCATTTCTTCCCCTGCTCTGTTTGATATTGGTACTACATGACGAACACAGCAATACCATAGTGCCAATATTGCTAAAAGGCCACAAGGACGTAGTAATTCTCATCTGGGAATTCCTTTACATGAAAAAAAAAAAAAAAGTTTACTGTAACTGAGACTGACTTGCTCTAAAAGTGTTTCATTTGAAAAAGATTGAACTTATATTGATAAAATAAAAAAGCCAGCAATTTCTAATTGTCAGAAAAATGACAGAAAATAATATTTGGGTGCTATATAATTTTGGGGGGCAAAAGTCATACAATCTCCTAAGGAACTAAATCTGTATCCCCTGCAAATAATAGCTAGACAGTAGCTTTACTGAACATACTAAAATATTTTTCAGTGCTAATCTACATACAAGTTTAAGGATTTCCAGAGAGCTCCAGACATCTAGAGTGTTATTTGGAAGAGTAATATATTACGTTAGCAACACTATTGATTAACAGCACAGCCCTGTTACTAAGGTCAGATGTGCTTATTGATTTTTTTCTTTTTCTTTTTCCTTTTTTTTTTTTTTTAAGGAAGACTTTGTATGAATATTAATGGCTAATAATCCTAAACTTGAAAGAACAATTTGCCAGTTGAATTAAATCAGATTTTCTGTCCCCAGCAGCTAAGCTAAATAAGCAAAATGCCACATCTGATCAGGTGATTATTCCTACTGCTTTGTAAAGGTTTTTGAAAAAAAAGTCTTTGTCATGAATCTTTCAGAAAGGGAAAAATCTAAGTAGGAAAGTGTGTGTATATATATATACATGCACACACACATAAAGGTTAAGTTATTGAGGTATCTGAACAGATACTACACAATGACAATCCAGAAAGGGGTGAAAAAGTCAATTGCATATATATAACACAAAGCATTGCACTCTTAGGTCTTTTTAACATCAAAAGAAAGCTGAAAATTGGGAAAAAAATTACCTTTCCAGAGTTAAAACAACAACAAAACCTACAGCTTTATTGAAACACTGCAGTCTTCTACAGCAATATTTGTTTCATTTATTACCAGTGAATGTTATCACCCAACTAATGATCTCATTTTCCTATGCTGACACCACTGGATGTTTTACTCTAACAATAGACTGCAGAGATGCTCACATCACTCATGATCCTGATGCCATGTAAAATAGATGAAAGATGAAGTTCTTTGTTTTTACTGCTAAAAACCCTCACAAACACAGACAAATCTGATTCCTCCAAGAATATTGCAAAATAGAACACAGGAGGTAAGTATTCCCTGTTTTATTAGCAGCTTACTATCAGCATTACCTACTAATAATGTATGGACATCTAGAAAATAAAGATGTTCAAACAATGGAATGGAGAGGTAAGCTTAAATAACTCATCACATCAGTCTTTAAAGAAAAAAAAATTAGCGTACGTTATTGTCACAGCTTTTGCTTTACCGTGTTATCAGTGTTTAATCTTTTTATGTGAAAGACCTGGAAACACCACAGAAATTTCCTGTTCCAAACATTTACTGAGAAGCCATTTTACTCGTTTGTACTTTTAAAAACAATTTTAAAAACAATTTACTTTTAAGCCGCCTACACAGCTTACATGGAAATAGAACATAAGAATATTCCTCTGAATTCTGAGTTACTCTAGAAGGAATAATGCCTCAGTTGCTTCCCTCCCAGAACAGAAGCTTTTAGAAAATGCTTTCACAGGACAGTAGTTTGCTTATTTGCTACATTAATGTACATTTCAGGCTTTTAAGTCAGGGGGCAAAGGCAGAAATTAATCAAAAAAGAGGGCACGCAATGCCCGTTTAACAATTACAATAACGATTTTTTCCATCTTTGACCATGAAAGAGTTCTTTACTTTATCTAAATTTCTCATTCAAGTTGAAAGACTGAGTAGGAAGAGAAAGAGATAAATACTGCTTACTTCATTTACCAGCTCACTTATTTCATTAGACTGGCCACAGCTTACAGTGGTGAGAATCAGAGGAGAACCTTTTCTTTTACATCCTGATAAGCATACAAACGGAAGGCTTATGTTCCTCCATTAGTGCCAGTTAAAGCATGTTGAGGACCAAATAAATAAGCAAAGAATGGACTTTAAAAAAATATTTTTTGTCACGCGATGCTCTAGTAATACCTAGTACAATATCATAGCATTAATATAGAAGAAGAGTCATTAGCCAAGTACCTAACTCCTGCACCGTTACATTAGTGGACTCTAATTAGGAAAAGTCATGAATACAAGTGCAACAGTTGGTGCATAGGACTACTTCCTGCTGCTTCTAGGTGAAGTACAAATACTCTACCATGCTATAAAGCATATGTAATTGTTTTGTGGCAAATTGTTTTATGGCATACGGTTACATAAAGTGCAGAAAAAGAAAAATGTGACCACAGCATCTCTTTAATGGTAAAAGGCATGATGCTCTTAACATGTCTCTATCTCAGATAGCAAATTTACAGTTTAAAGAAATTAATGAGATCTTTAAAGTTATATTTAAAGTTGTCTACAGTGAAAAACTGCAGTGGAAATACATTTGCAAAAACATTAAGGTAGGAACAATAGCAGGATCCTGACTACATAGATATTATATCTTTTATGGTTTTGATTTCTTTATGCTTCCTTGTTTACCCTAATCCTGAACTATGAGAAATTACAGTGTATTATATTTAAATAAGGAAAGGAAAGGAAAGGAAAGGAAAGGAAAGGAAAGGAAAGGAAAGGAAAGGAAAGGAAAGGAAAGGAAAGGAAAGGAAAGGAAAGGAAAGGAAAGGAAAGGAAAGGAAAGGAAAGGAAAGGAAAGGAAAGGAAAGGAAAGGAAAGGAAAGGAAAGGAAAGAAAAGAAAAGAAAAGAAAAGAAAAGAAAAGAAAAGAAAAGAAAAGAAAAGAAAAGAAAAGAAAAGAAAAGAAAGATTACCCACAAAGTTGAACATACAAATAGTATATTAGAAAAAGATCTTTTCAAGTTGCCTACAACCTGGATACTGAAATTTTTTGTGCTATAGGGACTATGCTGATGCTAGCATTTTGGCAGCAGATTTGGCAGCAGGTGATGTTCGTTATTCAGGTCTTGTTTTTCTGGAGTAACAATTACAGTTTACATATAGTCATTTCCTGGGCTCTCAGGCACTCTCATGTAATCTGGTTCTGGGTATGGTTCTTCCCACTTGTAACAAGGATAATACTAAAAACAAAATAAAATGCGGTCGCAAGACAGATTAAACTTTTGATGTGAAGGAGGATAACAGTAATGAGAAAAATCCATTCTGGAGCAGAGAAGGCCAGGTGAATTGTGTTCCTTTGTCTTTCTGAAGAAACAAAGACCAGACAGGCAGGAACAAGAACAAACTCTGTTTCTGTACAGCATCATCCAAATTAAAGCTTGGTAGCAACTGTGAATTATGATTCAATTTAAACCAACACCATTCCATAATAGTTGGAATAGTCACAGAGAATGGCAGCAAGGGTTAATTACTGTACTTGATATTAAATTGAGGTATCTCATTTTGCTGGCTTACATCTATTTAACTTGCTTTTTCCCCACTTGTTTCAAGTCAGAGTAACTAGTGGATGAGAGCACCAGGGGAAATCTAGATAGCTACTAAGTGTACCTAACCGTTAACACATATGAAACTAATTACAAATTTTTAATTGGTATCTTTTCCATGCCAACCTTCTTGCTCCCTTCCCTCCCCCCATACTGACTGCAGTTGACAATACTGACTACACAAGTGTTGACTTGGAGTGAAATATTTCATCAGAAAACATCATCATAAAAGCCACCACTTGACAGCCACATGTCATTGCCCCACCTAGGAGCCCCCCAAGGTGGCGCCCAGCACAGGACCATGCCTGCTGTTGTAGGTGCATGGTGGGCTGGCGAGGCTGGTCAAGTATACCACTGGGTGGAATGGTTCCATTAGGAGGCAGGAAATGACAGTTGGTGTACAGTGAGCAGTCATCTTTTAGGTAGAAAGTAAAAAAAAAAAAAACAACAGTGCAGGCAAGAAGTCAATTTATAGGTTATAGTATTGAACAAAACATATATCCGTTCCCTGATCAAACAAAGCCCATAACTTTTCAAGAAAAAAGCATCACAGTAATGGATTATTTAAAGCCTCCAAGAATGCTTTGATGGAAACTAAGCAGAAAATTAGAGAAAATGGAAACAAAGATTTCATTTATACCTGTGGCTATGAAAGTAGATTACAAAAAAAAAAAAAAAAAAAAAGATGAAAGGCTGTAAGTTCCACTGTTGCTTATAGAGAACCACAACAGGAGAGAAAGCTCAAAAGGATATGCACACATTTCGCTCTCACAGGGAAGGAGGGCTAGAATAGAAATTACAAACTCTATAGATGATTTCTATACAAAAGCTACATAAATAGCTCAATGAAATGAAAATCAGGTAGCACCTGCCTGCCTTTCTCCCCCTGCACTCCTCCCTCCCCTCAAACTGGTTACTAAATATAATTCTTCTTTTTCTGTAAGAATAATTATTCTAAATATACTACATTAAAGGAAAGCAAAATATGGAATACTATGGGATGTTTCTAGCAACTTTTACCAACACTGCTCTAATATAATTAAACTATAACATTCCCCATCCCTGTTTGAAAATTCTGCTTCTATACAACCCAGGCAAAACAAAGTCTCATGCTACTTTATTCAGCTTTCAATCATAGGCTTTAGAGATGATAGTCGAACATCATTAGCTTTTGTTTTGGCAAAGCCTTGTTCATCACATCTATCGAGGTTGCGCAGTGAAACAGTATCATAAGCTCTAACAACCCTGAAGCATATATGATATCTTAAAAGAAAAGTGAAGAAAAGTCTTATTTCTCTCTGACTGTTTTCTTTTTCTTGTTTTGGTATTATTTACAGATAAGCTACAAACAATACTGAGATAAGCAAAAGGAAACTGAACTAAAAAAGCATATGACAGTATGCAGTTTATCAGTAAAAGTAATGACCCCTCCCTGCCTCATTCAAGTTAAAGGGGTGCTAGGACTTACAGGATGCTGGATGAATATGCTTTAAAGATTTGAAGGAGGCAGACTCCTGGAGAATGTGATGGCTGCTAAAGTCTAGGTACGGGCAAAGATATAGGAACAGTCATTATCTGCAACTAGGCTGGAAAAAAGCTCCTCCAAAGTATGAAGTGAAAATCGGCAGGGCTGTCTCACAACAGGCCGCCCTGCCTCATCTCTCCGAGATGACCTAGCAGCCCAGTGCAGTGATTGAGGGCACTATGGAATATAACACTTCACAGATTGTGGGTCAAGCTGGTTTCCTCCTTTACAATACATATTCAGATTCAGAACAGACAGAAAATAAAGATACTAGAAGGTAAGTGTAACATTTTTCTCTAGATATCTCAGACTTGGATGGTACAACCCTCTGAGTAGATGGCAGTATAGATTTTCTCTTTTAGTTTGATTTTTTTTTAATTTATTTTTTTTAATCTCTACTAAAATGAAAGAACTACTACACAATTGGATCTTGCTGTTCCTGTGGAGCTATCACCAAGGTTGGATGTGAAACATCACTAATATTTATACACATAAAGATTACCTTTAGCATATGAGGTTGTCAGGACAGTAGAGTTCTAGAAAGTATAAATACATTTCTGAATATAATTTACAGAAGGAAACTATTCCTACGCTCACCCCCATCAGTTTTCTCAGAAAACTAACTCATCCTGTGCTGTCATACAGCCTCTAAAGGACACAGATGCAAAACACTAATGCAGTTTATATGCTTTTTATTATTGAAAATTAGGGAAAGGATGATTGCTCCTTTACCATAATTTTTTACTTCAGTTTTTCAACCATCAGATCAGGAGGCTATCTTTAGCCCTGTAATGAATGCAGTAACATTTTCATAGAAGGCAAATTGCTGATGGGTGCTATACAAGTTTCTTCTGCAAATTCTGCTCATGCATTCAGCTCTGCTCTGCATTATCGATTTTATTACTGGCCTGGAACTCTAAGAGACCAAGGCTTTTACAAGCTGAGACTAGTAACTAAGTCAGGCAAGTCAGGCAGTGAGAAGAATTTTTAGGGTATCTTGGTATACAACTGGAAGTGCTGCATTGGTGTCCAGGTGCCACTGGGATAGCTCACAGAGCAACGAAGTCCTGAAACGTCAAAGGAACACTTAAATAAGAAGGAGAGCTGTATCAGCCACCTAGCCTTTCAGGATGCTATCTTGGAACCAAGCTATTGACGAAGGTCAGAAAGGAAGTAATGAGGTTGCCCTGAAATGATGCTGAGCAGACAACTACAAGACTGTACTTCAGACAATATTAGATCAGACAGTACAGCCTTACATAAACACTATTGTAACAGCGACAGCAGAACCACAAAATCAGTTATTTTTCAAATAACTTTTTGCAAACATTCATACATATGCATTATCCAAATTTACCAAAGCAGTAATCATCACTGGTGTTTTAGCTTTTATGAAATTACAGGCATTTTTGTTTATAACACACAAGGCCTCTAAGTATGCCTATGCTATATAAATGCAGGTCTAAACTTCTGGAAAAAAAAAAAAAAGAAAAAGAAAAAAGAAAAAAAAAAAGTTCTCATTAAATTTCTTGCCTGCAAAACTGCTATATGCACTCTACTTCTATACCCTTCCCCAATTCCCAGTGCCCTACATTCCATTTTAGTTACAAGTTTACTTTCCTCAGTGTTTCCTGAGGCTTACAGGGAAGACAGAGCACAAGAGAAACATACTCCTTTTTTTTTTCCCCAATGTTTACACTGGTTCTTGATTGCAGCAAAAAGAAATTGCTATTCTTGAAGATCCAAGATGGAGTATGCCAGCTGTAATTTCACCTCTGCAGCAGGATTTAATATGCTAACTTCTTAAAGGATAAGACAAAATTTATTTTCTGCAGCAAATAAAGACAACACAACAAAAGGATAGATATTATTAAGCAACTTGGAGTTCAAGTGAACTAAAAAACTACTTTTTTTTACAGTCTTTTTATGTGAAATTAATACTAATACAGTTCTGGACTAAACCCTATTCTTGTGGACAGGTACTAAAACAAAAATTAAAGCAAACATCCCCATGTTTGTAAAGAAAAGCAATTGCAACAGCAGTAAAATTTGTCCTGTTTCATCACTGTAGAAGCACAAGTGGAAACTGGGAAGCTCCTTAAACAGTTGAGAATTTGGCTGTATTCATAAGAACTTATTCAGCTGTGGAACTTAATACCAGCAGTTAAGAACACGAGGCATATTTGACTGACAACACAAATAAGAGTCCAAGTTTAACTATTCATCAACTTGAGAACATTACAAAATATATAAAACTTTTAGTGTCAGGTTTTAATTAACCCCCCCTTTTTAGATATTTAAACTCACTCTTTAATGATACACATACTTCAGGAGCATCTTACACTTCATTTACAGGCATCACATCAAATAGGACATTGGGATATGAAAGGGAAAAAAGAAGGTGTGAAGTAACAGATATGGAGAACTAAGTAACAGTGAGAAAATGGACATTGCTGTTAACAACAGCTATTCAAAAATTTCAACAGAGCACAGGTCTCTCCTCACAAGTGACCTACTGATTTCAAGCTAAGAATACCTCAGCAAGGTCTTAAAGGTGAAGTTCAATTCTTTGCAAAATATCACTATAAATCCCACGCACCAGGTGGAGTTTACATAGAATTTAAGAGGTACATTACTCTTGTGTCAACTTTCTACTCTGGGATCAATTCTGCCTTAACATACAAAGTAAACATTGAGAGAAAGGTTATTGCATAGTATTTAAAAGAAAATACGACATTCAGGAAAAAAGTAAATACCATCATAGTCTCTGTAGTCTTCACTACCTCAGATACTTGTAAACTAAAAATGAATAGTGTGGCTCTTCAGTCAATCAAGAGGAGTCTGCATACTACATGTAAAACAGATATACAATTACATGCATTTTTATATCAAATTCAGGTAGGTTTTTTTTTGGTAGTTGTTGCTTTTTAACACGGAAATGCAGTGAATATTCTTGAGCAATATTACGTACTCCACCAAAGACCCCAAAGTTCTGTGTTCTCTGGATGCCAGAAATGCCCAGATGACTTCTGACATTTATCCATTGCTCAGACTAACAGCATGAAAAGAAGGTGAAGAATCAGCCAGCTAATGAGCTACTTTCCATTACACAGAATCTTACCCAATTTCTTAATACTTATTGGGCTGACACTAGCTTGTTTTTATATTACGTATATAGAAAGAAGATAATAGAAGACTGATTTGGATTTATGTGAAAGAGAAACAGAAATTAAATATATTCTATCATATTTGTGTATTTTTCCAGTGTTGCTATTATGATCTATATTTTCTACATTTAAATGGAACCTTCATTGGTTCTGCACAGAACTTAGAGAATCTACTAATAAACTAGACAAACACCTTCAAAAACATATTCAGGAAAAGCAGAGACACTATAACACAGTCTAGCGTTATTTAAACAGCTCAGGAAGATTTATTGCTGATTTCTGGGACATATGCTCATCATAAATGGTTTGCTTACTGATTTTAACATGCAACATCAGTATGATCAGTATGATGTTGCATGTTAACTACTTGATTTTTTTTTACTTAAATTTTCAGCATGTGTGAATTCTTGTGTGCTATTGCTGCTATTTCCTGCAATTCAAAGGGTCTTTTTGTTTGTTTTAAAACTCATTTTGGTATATTCTAAAGTAAGCTGATGTGCATTAACATGTAAATTTTTTTAAAGTAAAATTACATACTGCAAAATAAATGGCACATTCAGGATTCTTATGTCATTTTTTTATTGATGGATATCAAATTTGACCGACTGTTTGCACATATTCTCTAACAAATTCGTTCACTAACTTTTGACTACCAGTGTAGATACACAGCAAATCAACTCAGGCTTTTTCACTACTGCAGGCAAAAAAAAAAACACAGTACCACAGTACAGCAACAAAGGGCAAAGAGCAGAATCAGGAGTTAGTGGCCAGGCCTGCCTCTTGCACTGCCATACATCTGGTCCTGCTGTTCACCACCACTTCCCTGGTGATGCAGAGCCATCACTCTACCCACCCCCTGAGTTCTATGATTACATAACGTACAAGAACGCAAGCCTCTTTTTGGCTTTGGATCCATGTTACAAACCCTCAACTTTACAGAAACAGATACCCTATCTGCCCCAACATTTTAGCATAAAAATTTTGGGGGTTTACAATTCCTATTCACACCCATCACAGCCACAAGACTGGGAATAACTGGCACAAAGAGTTCTAGCTGATACTTTTTATCAACTCATTTCATTCAGAATCTGTTGGAAAAAGGTCATTTTGGGGTTGTCTGTCTTCTAAAGAACACGTATATCAAATTTATTCATTTTCCTTGAAACAGCCAAGAGGACAGACTTCAACTTTCATATATTCTCAAAGGTTAGGCCAAGGAGCAAGCATGGGCAAGTGCTCAGAGTATCAGGCCTAGAAACAGGAAATATTCACTGAGTTCCTTTTTCTTACAAATACTTTCTGTATGATCTTCATAAAGAGTCCTAAGATGGTTTCTTTGTCTCAGTATCCTTATGCATAAAACAGAATTACTCATTGCCTAATCCATTACAGTACTCTAAGACATCAACGATGATTATTAATAAGACTCGTAAGTGCCAATTTTTGCTTTAAAATATGTACATACAACACCTCTTAATCTCAAACCAGAAATTTCCTTCATTATCTGACAGAGAAGTGAAACTGTCAGTCTTTCAAATCAAGATTGGAAGTATCATTTAGCTGCTGCATCCTTCTCATACTTACTGAGGCAATGCAAAAAAGGGAACTGGAGGACAGAGCTATTATTATCTCCAGCATAATTTTAACCTTAACAGTGTTAGTATAAGTTTGCCAGAAGTGTATTTTATCACATCCAAATGGTTAAATTTATTTTTATTGGAAAGAAAATTGGAATATAGTAACAAAATATATATATACATAAATCTTGCTGTTACTATCCATAGTAATATTGGACTAGAGTGGAGAATGATGTGAAGCTGGTTGCACAAGAGATCTTAAGCTGTCTCAATAACTATTTTAAAATCACTTCGCTACTGCTCCAAAAATAAGTTTAGTACTGGGGTAGAATTGATGGGAAGCTTAGTGCACAGGTCTCAGGAGCTCACATTAACTGTTAGAATAACAGCAGACACTGCACTTTACGATCCTAATTTAGAAAGTAAAAAATCCATTTGCTACAATTTCTCATCTCTTTAGGACACCATAACCGTATGGGATGTGTGTTTACTTGAAATTTAGAAATCCCTAAATCTTTCTAGTTGCAAAGTAGTCTACAACCTTCATTACCATGTTCTACCTGGAACAGTTGGCTAATATATTAGTACATTAGTTCTAGAGACAGAGGTTCTTCTCATACAGTCTAACTGGTATGCAAAACCCAGCCTGGCTACTCAATATTCAGTTCAGTTGTGTATTTCATATAGAACTAGCTAAAAGAATAAGGCATTGCTGGCCAGCTAGCAGAGAAAAAAGTATGATATGTTCTCTAGCTTAGCAAGATTTCATGCAAATATTTACAACAAAAGAAAAAAAGTATAATTTTTCACATTTATATAATCAGTTCTATTTTATGCCTCATCTCTCAGGACTAACACAGCATATTTTCTTTCCAAAGAATCACTAAATCATTTTCTAAAGGGTAACTCCCTCTTCTATTGATCTCTTCTAGTCATATCACCCTTTTGACACAGCTTTTGCCAGCAGGAAGAGGAAACTGTTATTTGATTTAGCTCATTTTGATGCTGTGCTGTAGCTAGGCTCTTTGCCCTCTCTGTCAGCTCAGAACTGGCAACGAACTCTCCTTCTCCTACACGTTATGGCAGTGCAAGTCTATACCCTTTTGTACCCATACATCATTAGCTGAGATGCTTCCTGTCGGGAGCACTCAGCTGTTATTGCCCAGAGGTTCCTACACTTGACAGGAAAAGGCAGTGCTGAAGGTACAATGTTTGTGGGCTGGAGCAACGCTGGAGGGCATCTGGGCTCATTACTCACTTCACCATCTGGAAGCAGCATATTTATTGTTAGGAGACCTTACCTCCACCAGGGCATCTTATTTCCGAGGTTATCAATATACTCTATGTAGGCCAGCTGCTCAGTTAATTGTCACTGTGCCAAATCCACGTACTGTAATTCTATTGACTGAGCAAAATCAGCTTGTTTGATGAACTGTGATTGTTTCTGGTTTTAGCAAGTAGAACTGAATGACTTAAAGGCCCCAAGCTTTCAGCTATTTTTCCCTGAATAAAAAGCCAAACTGTTTTAAAGCTTAATAAGGTGACAAACACTTAGTAATGCACACAATGTTCCTGCGCGCAGACTCAACAAGCTCTTCCTCATAGTTCTGTGAACATAGTTAAGGAGCCAGTCTGCAATACCTCTACTATGCTTATTCTCTGCTTTTCCTCTACTGAATCCAAAACATTGGATTGTCACATTACATAGAATTTAAAAAGCAGATCTTTCCACAAGTCTTAGCTGCACTTTCACATAGGTCATGATAGATGAAAGAGTAAAGTTGAGTCTCTTGAAAGGATGCATTTTAAAAGGTCTGTCCACAATACTGAACCCACTTGAAATCATACCTATTGAGGTGATGCTAACCCACAAGCAGGAGTTTTCAAGGCAAATCACATTTGTTAACACTAGGATCAAAACTTAATACTAGAATTGAAAGGTCATATTTCTTAGTGAAGTAAGAATAAGTCATACCTACGAATCTGACAATCTTAGCAGCCAGGAATAAGCACTATGGTTTCTACATAGTACTTTAATGTATTACTGAAAATTTTACTTTTTTTTTTTTTTTTTTTTTTTAATGCACAAACAATACAATTGTTAAATCATCTTTTGTTTGACTTTCTACTCTATAATTCCTCCCCACATGCAGCCCAGTGGTTTGACAGCAGAATGCTTCATCCCTGTTGAATGACAGACTACATTACTACAGTCAACAAAGATACAGAAAGAGCTTCTCTCAGTCTATTCTGTACTTTAAATAATTGAGCTTTTCCTTGCAGCTAGTAATCAGAAGACCCAGGATTCGTCCCACATTTATTTCTCTTGGATACCATGCTTGATATTCTTAATGCAAAGGTTTCCCCTATTTTCCATTTAGTTCCTCCGTTATACTCATTTTCTGAACTAAAGGCTCCAAAATATTTCTCCAGAATTTACAGAATACCAAAATGGTTGTCTTCATTGACTCTTAAGTCTTACTCATAAGAAGAGTAAAAAAATAGCAAAATTTATTTTGGGTGTTCAAAATGTTTTCTGATCAACTCTTCCCCAAGAAAATCACTTAAGTAACTGTAAAAAAGGATTATGTGATACAGGCCTCTTTGGAAAGTTCTTTCTCATGCCCTAATAGATAGTCTCTGCACTTCTGAAAGGCCCAATTTTTTTTTCCTGTTTCCTTGGTGATGGATCAGGAAATAAAGAAAACCCTTCACACACAATGCTGTGGTCTCCAGTAAAAGACAATGTAGGGTGTTACAAGTTCTACCTATTTTTATGAGCTGCTCCTGAGAGATTGTTACATTTGGCATTCAAAACAGGAAAGTAGCTCTGGCAGCCAATCTCCATGACACAGCACTTACCTAAACTTTCGTTTTACCTCGAGATATACAGCAAATACCACTCAGCCTTTGACCTCAATTTGTCTGCCATTTACAAAGCTCCTTTTTATCCTTTTTCTTCCCTTTCAGCTATTACCTCTAGGTTTCAGACTGTATGCTTTTCCTTTCACTGAGAGCATTGCCTTATTTCTTCCTATTATTATTTTTGTTACCAGCCTCCAAGTAGAAGCACTGGATTGTCTGACCAGACTGTGGTACAGATTGTGTGCAAGTTTTCACTTCATTGAATCACAGAAGCCCCATTAAGCTCACTACAAAATTATTCAAAATTATACTAAATTTACCAAAGTTTGGTAATTTATACAAAATTGCCAAAATTATTCCTGATTTAATTGTCTATCAACATAATAGTCTTTTTTTTCCAAGCCTCTATTCTCAAATTACTGTGGAAATAATCCTATGTCCTGATATTTGTCATAACCAGACAATCTGAGATGAGTAATTAATGAAAACTGTTTAGTTTGACGAAGTGAAAGGTTTTGTTTGGAAAATAACTTTTACGTTAGGGCACGTTACAGGCCCATAAAGAAAGGAGTAAAATTATTTAACAAGCAAAAGCTCCCTCTAGCGGAAGGATGGAAGGAGGCCCAGTAACAGCTGCTGAAATTAAAACTCACAGCACACATGGCCTGATTCCTCATCAACATACTATCATTCTCTCTAAAGGGTTACAAGTATACAGACACAGGAAATGTGAATTTCTTCCACAAAAGGAGACAAGAATTAAGATGATCAAAACAGTAAGAAAGTTCACAAACTTAAGTCAAGTGAATTCCTAAAAAGGTCAGCAGCATCCCAAACTGCGACAGTGCATCTATTACTTTAAAATATAAAATAAAATTGGAGAAGTAACATAGTTTAATATCAGGCCTTCCCCCCTTTACTAAAGATTTGATGATGAAAATGAGAAAGAAATTGTAATGTTTTTTGAACTACGTATTTCAATTTTATTCAGAAATGATATATGCCCAGTTCAGAAGAACTAATGCTTTCAACTATCTTGTTTTAGGGGAACTATTTTCTTCACTGATAGAAATAATAGATTGCAAAGTTCAGAAGTTTATCTGAATATATTCAAGAGGAACGACAATAATTGTTTTCATGCTAGGACGACTGCTTCTCTGATAACCAAGGGAAAAGAAGACTTCTAAATCTGAAAAACTAAGTATTGTTATTGCTTCTCCTAGAAAAATTCAATTCTGTATTCACTTCTTTCTTCCCCTTTAGAATTACAGAGAAGTTCGTTGAGTAACAGCAAGAAATTCTATTTCCTCACCTTTCCCCCTTAGCAAATGTTTCATAAGAGGTCATAAAAGAGTGATTATTCAAGTGAAAGGGTATGTAGTCTAGTTAACACTTATTTTTCCCACATTTTAATGGAGTAAAAAGGTAACAGGTATATAAATAGCAACTTCTGTTATTAAGACGACAGAAGACCTGCAAAACAATTTTATTATTTCCCTCTGCTAAGTCATGTATTGTTCCCAAACGCGGAGGATTTTGTTGGTAGCTGAGAGAAAGGCAGACATCCCATGCTTTCAGATAGTCCACATTATTAATTCAGTGACAGATAAAGCTATTCATATTTTAGCTTGATATTCAAATGTTTCAAAATGGCAAAGCTTAGACAGGCATTTGGTAAAGCTCCAGACTTTCACTTCTGTTGAAATCAACAGTAAAACAGATTAAATTCATCTGAAGCAAGACTAAAACATTATGAAGTAATCTTTAGAACAAAACCAAAGACACAAATTGGTGGATTGTTAAACTAAAGAAATATATATATAAGAATAGAGTTGCCATTTAGCACACGACTTCAAAACAGCACTTTTAAGGTAGTCAGAAAATATCATCCTAGCTTGTAATATTGTTTCATCCCAGAAAGCTTCAAGCGTGATGATTCTCTGACTTTATCTAAACGCAAAAACCTGTTTGTTACCTAAAACTTCAATCAGATGATCCCTCTGCAAAATAACACAATTCTAGGCAGTAACTTTTTTTTTTTCCTGTATAAAAGAAAAAATTTCAGTAATGTTAATAACTAGGTGAAGCATTACTATATTTTATTTGCAGTCTTTATACAGTCAAGGAAGTTACTGAAGTAAAATATTTCATGTAAACAATTTTATCTGAGACAGAGCATGAGCATGTGCAATGGAAAATATTTATAAAAAGCTGATATCCAACAGCTCCTAATAAATTCCTTATGCTTTTCCTAAACACTGACTATAAAGGATCGTATTTAGCAACACTTTGACTCTTGGCTGTAATAAGAATAACTACAAATACAAGCTCAAAGCATAGAGGAAATAGCCACAAGCCATCATTGAGTTGTAATTCAGTAACAGCTCGGGGGAACATGTTCCACGGACAAGATTCCATGAAGAGCTGAACTGGCTTCTTTTGAGACAGCCATTGAGTGATAGATCATTGGTAGACTAAGGAACAAGTCTTTTTCTTTTAAAAGAGTAAGCCAGCTAGAAATAGCCGACTACTTCTATAAAATGTTTCCGTTGCATTCTATATACATGTATGTCCTAGTCTCAAAACATTAAGAGCCAGTTATCTGCATCTTTGCTGCCTCCTTTCTTCTAAAGGGTATAAAGGGTATACCCTCTTGTGGACAAGCACATTCAGAGGCAGTTTATTACCTCAAGAAGCCATATATAATTTTTTGCTAAAGCATTCTGAAGACTATATATTTCTTCATTTTCCCTTGCTTCCCCTTCCCCTGTAAGTACTTCCTTCTTCCATGCACCTACCCACCTACCCTTTCCTTTAGAAACCCTGTAACAGCATAACTTAGATCTGACAATAGAGCGAATTTTCAATACACTATCCAATTTCTGTTGCTCAGAAGGCAGGCTTCTTTATTATTATTTTATTTTATTTTATTTTATTTTATTTTATTTTATTTTATTTTATTTTATTTTATTTTATTTTATTTTATTTTTATTTTTCCCTGTATTTTAACTGCAAGTGGAAGGAACTGTACCCCATATGACTATTTAGAGATTACATAAGGATGATTCACAGATACTTGTGGTCTCATCTGAATAAGGATTAAACTGATGTTTGTCTCCAGTTACCTTCTCTAATGTTTTCTCTCATCCTTGCTTAAGCCTTTGTACAGTCTGTTCAGCATTACCCAGCTTACCACACTTTACTCCACGGTTTTTACCTTCTCATATATTGTAAATTTAGAGGGCCTAGTGTATTTTATAACAGTTGCAACATACTTTAGGAGAAATATTAGTAGATACAGAAGTATTGCAACAGTATCTTCAGTTACCTGACAAGAAAGCATCCTTCTTACCCTGCCTTGAAACAAAGCTGTTTGTTCAGAATATGCCCTCCAAGTAATAACCAAGAACATATTTTTCTTTACAGAGAATGCTTACACATATTACATAAAACAGGACCTAATAGGACAGATTGCTAAAAGTGTATGTTTCAAGAACATGCAAACTTTAGTTACATCCAAATTAAGTCTGAAGGTATAAAACCTGTGCAAATATGTCTTTTTATACAGACTGTTTTTGCGTATGTTTTACAAGATGTAGCCTTTTTCTTAAGAAAGCCTTCGATTCCCACACTACTCAGAATTAAGGGCAAAATCGCCATGACCAACAGGACTTCTGAGTAACATGCATAAGGATTTCCCAGAGTGCAAGTAAGTTAAAATTGTTAGTAGAATTAAAAGATCAGATACTTACAGCTAACATGTTTGGTTTTTGTTGAATATCACAGGATACACTGCACACAGGAAAAAAAAAAAAAAAAAAAATATATATATATATATAAAAACAAGTATAACTAATATCAGAAAACATAATTAAAAATAACAATAGTTGGCAAGGCTAATTTTCATTATAACAAGGGCCTTACTTGCATCTGAGCTGTTACATGCAATAGACATCCTAATAAACTGAAGCACTTTTTCCAAATACAAATCTTATTAAAAACATCTTGTCTAGTCCATTTACCAGCAATTTCTTTGCACTAGAACAGGAAGAAAATTGGGTCTTGTTCAGGAATTTAAACAATAATAAAGAGACTCCAACAGGGTTAGCAGAGTTTTTCAGCTTTGATTGTGATGAATTGTCCTCCAAAACTGTATTCTTGTTATTTATTTTTATATAAATTATAAAATTGAAATTGATACATTCTTTCGTGAAAAAAATCATTGTATACTTGAGATGTGAATCACTTTTTGTACTATCCACTCACTCTTTGTTAGTTAACCATGTGGTATTTTTCCCTCATTGGCTTTCTATTCATAGTATAAAAATTTAAGAAATCAGACTGCATATAACACCAACTGCCTAATCTGATGAAATTGGATATCAAAAAGGTTCAAAGCAATGGCCAGTTAGGCTCTTGTAGTGGGTTTATGTGGCAAGGTTTTGGTAGCAGGGGGCCATAGGGGTGGCTTCTGTGAGAAGGATCTAGAAGTTGCCCCATGTTTGGTAAGGGCCCCACTGCTGACCAGAGCCAAGCCAATAAGTGACGTTGTTTGCACCTCTGTGAGAGCATATTTAAGACAGGGAAAAAAACGCTGTGCCACACAGCAGCTGGGAGAGTGAGAGGAGTGAGGAACAGCCTTGCAGGCACCAAGGTCAGTGAAGGAGGGGAAGAGGTGCTCCAGGTGCCGGAGCAGAAGTCCCCTGTGGCCTGTGGTGAGGATCACGGTGAAGCAGGATGTCCCCCTGTAGCCTATTGCTATAAATGAAGATACAACTTAATCTGAATTTAGTAATATTTATAAAAGGCAAGTAAACAGCGCTGGGTGCGTGGGGAATCTACGCTCTACCAACACGCACACACGAACATTGAACTTTCTAAATATACAGAACATTGCTTTTACATATTAAGCCCGAGTATGCCTATGCATATGTACAATCAGAAAAGGTAACCAATAGTTGTTAACAAACAATCCTTTAAGTATAGTACTGTTAATGTCCATGACTGGGGAGCATAGTTGGAGCTGGTAATCCTGGTTGAAGCGCTCGCATATCTTCCATGACTCATTAATTTCTCTAAGATCATATAACAGTCTCCATTTTCCATTCCTTTTCTTGATTACAAACACCAGAGAATTCCAGGGCTAGTCGTGGGAACAATATGCCTCACTTTAAGTTGTTCAGCAACTCGGCCTTCAGGCCTTATGTATCCTATTCTTACCGGATCGAATAAAAACATATCCGTCTCCTTTTCAGGGCCAATATTTTCTCCACGTTCCTCTTTGAGGAAGGGGAGTGACAGAGCGGTTGTGGTGGAGCCCAGCCGCCCACCCGAGTAAAACAATCACAGCTCTGTAATTTTTAAGTGCATAGCTGCATTCTTATTCAGGAAGCTTTTAAGCAGAACACATTATAATGATTGTTTAAATTTGATTGTATAGCACTAGTTTTAAGTAGGAGTCAATGACGCCTGCTCATACACTCATCTGTCTAGGAAGACTGTTAAACATATAAGGTAACTTGGTACGTTTTTGAAGGGTGGGGGTTTACTTTATCACTAAGGTGAGACCAAGCTCTGATTGTGATATGCATGTATGGAGTAATAATTCGTGTCAAGAAGATGGTTGATGTTAATAAAGGGGGAGATGTGGGAGTGTGGCCCTGGGGGTTGACAAGCCCCATGGTTGGTGATAGCATCAGACTCTTAACAATGAGGCCATCGGGAATGTAAAGAGTTTAGAGGGCACACAAAAGGGTGATTCAGGAGACCCCATGCTGTCTGGGGTTGCTTGTTATCCAGCTATTAAGGCATGGAAGTTGGTGGGGGTTTGCTGGTTGAAATTATTAATATTTATTGTTTAATGTTATATGATAATCATATTATTAGTGTGGTTTCAGAGGTTAACGAAACACGGGGAAAGACGGTCTCGCATGGCTTGGTGTCAATCACGTTTTGTTGCTTTCAGGAACTTTGTGGAGGGCACAGTATGCGCAGAAGAGGAGGGAGGCAGTTGAGGCCGCCCCTGCGGTCTGGACGAGATCCAGGAACCCACAAGGTCTGCGCAGGAACCAAAGGCTGCTAGCAGTGATGGGGGAGAACCGTGAGCCTCCATCCCCATGACCCCAACAACACCACTGAAAGACACTGCAGGTGCCAAAAGGAGGAGTTTGTGAAAATACTAATTATGATACCAAGCGGGGATAGGTCATACATGTGTATAGGTGTACTTGGGTTTCTTATGATTATGTAAAAGCAATGTTCTAGATATTTAGAAAGTTCGATGTTGTGTGTGCGTGTTGTGTTGGTAGAGCGTAGGCTCCCCGCGCACCCAGCACTGTTTACTTGCCTTTTATAAATATTACTAAATTCAGATTGAGTTGTATCTTCATTTATAACATGAGTCTCCAGTGACTAACATAATGAATTCTTACTTGATTTTTTAAAAATCTTTGTAAAATGCTTCACCTGAAAAATGAAACTCAACTTGTACCACACAAATAACGCATAAAGGTCTGAAACAAACTGAGTTTAAATGATCCCTTTTGGAGCCCTTGTAAAGCCAAAACAGTACCTTGAAGAGCTAAGAAATATGCTATTTAAAACAAACAAACAAACAAAAACTTCATATGGCAACTGTTGTAGTTTTAACATAGCTGCTTTTCATCACATTATGTGAATATAAGTAATATTAGAAACTAAATGATTAACTTACCTGGAGGAAATCAATGAAGAAATAACAAATAACAGTAATAATAATAATACATACAAAAGAAAAATAAACACAATGTGCAAGTGTTAAGAAAAAGTAGGGGACAACTTTTCAGCTGTGTGCCCAAAAAGTTCCATCAATACAACTCATGAGTAGGGTGTAAAAGCTATTCGACTACATTTTGACTTAATACAAAAATAATGATCCAAGCTTGTGGTTTTTAGCTCTACTTCAAAATAGAACATAAAGTTTCATCCCTGAGGAGTTTTCTTATTGTTTATTGTACTACATATTGCATTAGCATTTGGCTATGTAAGACATAAAACAGGACTGTAGTAACAGGGATGTTTTTAGCAAAGGAGAAGCAAGTATACAAACACTGCTTCTAAACTGCCTCATTAGCTTGGGCTCAAGCTGATATGCCAAGCTCACCTCCCATTCCTGTTATCCATCATTCCGCTGGTTTACATTCTGGCATGAGTGGTGAGCAAGCTGCTCAGCTCACTGGACGGGCAAGCCTGGGCTGAATCATACTTGGTGAACATCATCCCTACAGACATAGATAGGAATGGTACCCCACTGGTTTCAGCTAGGTTACCTTTCCTGATCTTCAGTTTTTGCTTTTGTTTTGTTTGTTTTAAAATGCAAAGACACAATCGCATGCTACCCTATGGTATTTTAAATATTGCTTGTTCCAGTCCTACTGATTCTGCTTAGCTCCTAAACACATCAGGTTGATTTGCAGAAAAAAGTGCCCCTCTACAGCCTTATAACTTTTCTTCCTACCTGACTGCCCACTAATAAGAAAATCCTGGATGACAAAAAAAAAAAAAAAATCTAGAATCATACAAATCAGTGAGCACAAAGGAAAATCGCCAAGGTAGGTGTACATGTCAGACAGTTTGTAAAGTAGCTGACAAGTCTAAATACTGCCTTACCAAAATAAAAGATTAATTTAGGTAGTACAAGACATGGGTAAACTAAATGTTTTACTAGCCTTACTAGCATCGGCCACATATGTTAATCCATACACTTATTGAAGACTGTGCAGACAACTTCTGAAAATACTGAAGAAACATACCTCTTCTTATTAATTTTTTTTTTTTATTTCTTTCTTCATGTCTCTGAGCTAGACTAATAATTAGAGTCTATGCGACTGTCTTTCCAGTAGCTGTTTTCTATCCTGTCACTGTTTTCCTCTCTCTAAAGAGAGTCTCCATTTCCCTTTGAAGTTCTTGACTGCTGCCACACCTACAATACCAAAGGCAGATATTACAATGACGTACTAAACTAGATTGTGCCAGACTTAACAAACCCAATGATGGAATTTAGGGTTCTGTAAACAAGGAAGGAGCAGAGAAACCAGCAGCAGACTGCATTTCCCAACACAGCCATTGCAACCACAAGCTATAGCAAGGAACTAAAGACGAAGTCTCCCTCCAGATGATGAGGAAAGAAGCCTCCAAGCGCACAGATCTGCTCCCCTGAGGCAGAAGGCCTACTCAGATCTCTATACCTCAAACACATGAATCACTTCAAAGCACTTTTTCTGTGCTCTCTCTCATGGGCCAAGTCACTTATCCACTCCAGCAGACTCCCCCCCAGGGCCTGCCATCACCCACCCAGTCCTTCTGCGTGCCCTCTCCCAGACACGCTCTAGGCTCGCCCCGGGAGCAGCCAGGAGAGTGTTTTCAGTCCCCTGCCATCTCAGGGGCCCGGCCCACAGCCAACTCCACCTCAGCCGAGCACTGCCCATGGGTTCTGGGGCTCTCTGGTGGCCACTGCTTGGTGAAGGGCTGGTGGCCACACCTGAGGAGAGGCACCAGGTGAGGAGAGGCTCGAGCTGCTGCCACAGCAAAGGGACTAAGCACTATGAAGCGCAACAGGGCTGTTTATTTGCTGGCTAGAAGTGGTGTCTTTCTGGGGCATCAACACTGCTTGAGCACAACTAAACAATCTAAACATCTAAAAGACATTTAGATGTTGAACTTAGTGATACGGTTTAGTGGAGGCCTTGTTAGTGTTAGGTCAGAGGTTGGACTCGATGATCTTGAGGTCTCTTCCAACCTAGAAATTCTGTGATTCTGTGTTCCTCTGAGTCACTCCAGGCCTGGCACCCGGTGCTTTTTTGAGATCGCAGGAGCCGAGCAAAACCCTCCAGCACAGGGAGCAGCTGCGCACCCCGACGAAGCCTCAGCACCCCGAGCCTGAAGGCGAAGGACGCCACTCAGGCGCCGCCCCGCGGGGCTCCGTCCCGCGCGGCCCCCACGCGCCTCCCGCCTCCCTCCCCGCGGCCGCGGCTGCCGGCGGCGCCCCCTGGCGCCAGGCGGCGGCACTGGGTCAGGCGCCCGAAGTGGGCCGAGGGGGCGGGGCCGCGGCGCCGAAGGGCGAAGGGGCGGGGCGAAGAGGCGGGGCGGGGCGGGGCTCCCGCGGCCCCTCCCCTGGCGCCTTCCCTCCCGGCGGCGCGGCGCGGTGACGCGGGGCGTGTGCGCGTGACGTCGGCAGCGGCTCTCGTCCTGCTCCCGGGCTCGCCCTCGCCGCCCCTCGGCCCGCTCCGGCCCCGCCGCCGCCCGCTGCCGCCATGGCGAACGTGGCCGACACGAAGCTGTACGACATCCTGGGCGTGCCGCCCGGCGCCTCCGACAACGAGCTCAAGAAGGTGCGGCCGGGCCGGGCCGGGCGGCGCCGCCGGGGCTGAGGGAAGGCCCCGGGCTTGGGGGGGGGAGGGGGTGCGGCGGGGCCCGGCCCGGCCCGGCCCGGCCGCGGTGTGAGGCCTGGGGCGGGGGCGGGGAGGGCCCGGGGCCGGGTGGGCCGCGGGGGAGGGCGGCGGGGGGGGAGGAGGGAGCGGGGCCCGGCGGGGGCTCCCCGCGGCCCGGCCCGGCCCCGCCAGGTCCCCGCGGCGCCCGGGGAGCCCCCGCTCGTCTCGCCCCCGCGGCGCCGCCCGCCCGCCTGCCCGCCCGGCTCCGGGGCGGCGCTCGCAGCCGGCGAGAGCTCCTCGGCGAGGAACGGGCGTGAGGCGGCAGGGGGGGGCCGCTGCCATTGTCTGCCCCACGTGTAGGCCTCGGTGGGGTCCGGCTGTGCTCACGGCTCCGCTCGTTTTCAGGCGAGGTGAGGTGAAGAAAGGAGCGAGGAGGGAGCTCGGGGCCGGTTCATCGTTTACCGCATCCATTTGGCTCAGTGGTGCAGAAACCTTTTTCTTTTTATTTATTTATTTTTTTTTTCCTTCCCCAGAAGAAATTAAGCACCGTTTACACGTGAGGGAGGATAACTAAGGAGGCAGTTTACTAGCAGTGACCTGCTTCCGCTGCTGGGTGGTGCTGGAATTACCGACTCCCCCGTCATGCATGTGCTAGCCCAGTTTGTGCAGGGATAGGCAGATGCAGTGTTGAAATAGTTTTAGAGGTGGAAGGCATACGGCAAGAAGCTCCTGAACACAATCAAGTAGATCTTTTTTTTTTTTTTCCTTGCTAAGTTCTGCTAAGGGCCTTTGGTCTCCTGTAAGCACAAAGAACTTGTAGCAGTCCTCCACTCACTAATCTCAATGTTCATTGCTGTATGTTATGCTTGTCTTGGCATGTAAAATTTTGGGCTGCCCACAGCAGTGAGAAGTTCATCCATCTCTTATTGTCACAAAGAGATTGTGTGGATGCTTTATTCGTCTAATATTTTAACTTAGATATAAAAGTATAGAAGAGGTAAAACTAATAAAATATATAATAGCTTGATCAAAAGGGTCTGACTGAACACTGAGGAGATAAACTAATTTCTGTTGAAGCTATAGTATGGTGTTCATATAAGCCTTGATTCTGGATCTGTTTCTGATTAAATAGTGGTAGCTTGCTTTTGGGCCATGAGTAGTCTAAAGGATTGCTCTAAACCAGTATGCTGCCATAAGCCAAGGCATTAGCTCTCTTTATATTTTTCAAGATCACCACGCAAAAATCATTTTTAGCTGAATAGATAACATTATGTAGGTTTTCAGTTTAGATGTATTTTTTTTTTTTGCAATTATACTTCCTAAAATATGGGGGAAATCCATTTTTATTACAAAATATTCAAGTCTGTGGAAGATTAGGCTTTGTTACTGATGGTTAATTCCTACTATAAGACCTATGAATTTGTTCTTTACTTTTACTGTGTTTTAGAATGTTTGACTTGTAATGTTCATTTTCTGTTTTGCTTCATTACTTTCTTATCAAACTTTATTTCTTGGTTGCATGTGTAAGTACAGAATATTTCAAGGTAATCAGTAAACAGGTAACTGCAGATACAAAAAAGGATTTTGATTTATCCCAGTACAAAATGATAAGTTGGGATCTCTATAAAGCTTCGTGTGTAAAGCTCTGTTCAAGCTGTAGTTCTATGGAGTTTGTTTATTTAGATGCTCAGTTCTACAGGAATAGAGCTATTAAAAAAAACACCCTTAAGAATTGGTGCGTTTCAATTATTTGCAGCTGCATCACTGTAGCAGATTTTATTAATATGTATAATAATAATATTAAAAAAAAAACACTTTTATTAACAATCAGGGGACAGATATTGGGGAGTGTTGTGGTGGAGTGGGGAAAGAGTTGCAGTCCTTACTGTCAAAAGCTCAAATTGTAGAAGTCCTGTTATTTGCTTTTACCTCTAAGGTAAAAAAACAAAACAGAACTACTGCTGTAGAAAGTCATGGTCCTGAAAATCGAAACACTGGTCAAAAAAAGCATACTGAAAAATCTTCCCTGGGAATCTGGTCTGGCTGTACTTACTCCTCCAACTATTTTGGAATGATGAAATTAAAGAAAAGCAGTGATCTGTACGTTCTGCGCTTGTAACTCATACACTTATTTCAATGTGAGCTGAAACTTTCCATTATTAATAGGTAAGGAAGAATAAAAATTGATGTGGGGATTGACTGATAGACTTGGGTGAGAAGCTGAGGCAGCCATTTTGTTGTCTTGGTGTGACTGAGGTGAGATGTGAATGGGTTGAAACTTAGGTTGTGGATTTTGAGGGGGATCTGTAGAGTACGTCATTTTAATGAAGCACATTTTCCAGTGTAGTTCCTAATGCATGTTAATGAAGAGAAGCAGGCAAACTAGTTCTAGCTATCATGTGCTGTAGTTGTGTTTAAATCCAAGACTGAGTAGTTAATTTACGCCTATAGTAAAGTCAGAATTTTTAATGTACAATTTCAATGTATGAGTCACTTCAAAACATTCATTTTTTTCCCACTTTATTAGGGTTTTCTTTCTTACTGAAGACACTACTTGAATTTCTCAGAAAAGAAAAGATTATTCAAGACTGAAACTAATTTTGTACCTCTTTCAACTAGGCATACAGAAAGCTGGCTAAGGAATACCATCCTGATAAGAATCCAAATGCAGGTGACAAAGTAAGGCTTCTTTTTAAACTATTGAAGTTTGCTATTACAGTAGCATCTGAGGGACTGAATAGAAGTTTTGGGGGCTGGGTATTGCAGTTGTTCAAAAAATATAAGAAATGTGAAAGGGAAGTATGTCTTGTCTACTTCTTCCCAATCTCCCTGTGTACCTCGTGACAAAATGCACCAGTTAAGTGAGTCAAATTGGTTGAGAAGGTAATGCTGAAGGGAGAACTGCTGCTTTTCATCTGCCAAGATGATGTCAGCTGTCACTAGCATCTATATAGGTATTTCAAAAAGATGGACAGCCCGCTTTCCAGTTCTTTCCAAGTATGCTAATATGTGGAAAAATGTACTTGTGGAGAGACTTAAAACTGCAGCATAAAACACATCGTATATGTGGAAAGGTTGTATTAGATATATTGTACTAATTGCAGCTAAAAAATGTTAATTCAATTTACTCAGTTGATTCTAGCAGAACTAAGTTCTGATGGTTGTTTAGAACTCAGCAGGGACGACTGTAAAAAGATCTGGTTTTGTAGACAAACGTGTTAGTGTGCATTTTATTACGTTGTTCAGGTGTGAGCCTATTCTAAGTGCCTAACAAGTCTTGCGGTCTTTGCCAATAGTGTATAACTGCGTTTTTGCCTGGTGGCTACTTCAGTATTGTGTACCTGTTTTTTTTTTTGCTGTTTGTGCAGTGTCTTATGCTAGGATTAATAAAGAGTACGTCAGTGGCTATTTGCAATAAAATGTCATTTGCTTATGGTAAAGCAAGAGGTAACACAACTATGCCCAAATTTGCTTTCCTCTCCCTTAATATAGAGGGGGTAGAAAATTGTTCTGTTGTGTGCCACCTTTATCAGGTGTATGTGCTGGACAAGAAACAATAGTAAAATGCTCCTTTGAAGTAACAAATTACCGTGCACTGATTTGACTCTGTCCCTCTTCTAGTTCAAAGAAATAAGCTTTGCCTATGAAGTATTGTCAAATCCGGAGAAACGTGAGTTATATGATAGATATGGAGAACAGGGCCTTCGAGAAGGTAGCGGTGGAGGCAGTGGAATGGACGATATTTTCTCCCACATCTTTGGTGGTGGATTGTTCAATTTCATGGGTGGTCAGAGTAGAAGTCGTAATGGTAGAAGAAGAGGAGAAGATATGATGCACCCGCTCAAGTAAGTATCTTGATGCTGCAATTCACACTCACTTTCAAGCTTTCCTGATTGGTACTCTAGTTTGTGTTCTTGGTATGCTCTTCAGGTAAGATTCTGCAGTCTGTACCTACTTTTCAGACCTGGACTACTTTGTCACATGTAGTCCAGAAAGCCAAACTCAAGTTCCCTTGAGTTACTTTTAATGTTTGGTTGATCTTGTGTCAGATACTTTGATTTGCCTGGTTATTAGCCTGTAAATACTAGACACTTTTGTCATGGTATAGCTCTTCAATTATGTTTGGAAGTTGTAATCCGAAATTGCATTAAACAGACATACACTGCTTAATTGCTGGATTCTTGCAGAGGCACTAAGTCTCTTGAAAGACTTGCATTCATAGCTTACCAGCTGGAAGTGCAAACTACATAACTAATGGAAGAGTATTTAAAAAAAAAAAAAAAAAGCTTGAATAGCATATCTAAATTTTATACATCTTTGCTTGCAGTCATGACTGGCTTTTTACTTGCTGAGCAGCTCCTTTCAGACTTCTATAAGTAAAGCTGCATCTTTTCTGTGTTTGGCAAGCCATGCTTAAAGTCTGTTTACTTTTATATGTTGCTTAGGTTAGTAGCTAATACTGTGCACTATATTACTAATGAGCTTTGGTTTTGTTACTTGTAAACACTGATGCCAGGCAACCTTTTATAGCTCAAAATACATAGGAATTTCTGTCCACTAACTTGAATCCTTTCAGGAGGAGCACTGTTCATAAATGTCTATCGATATATGAAGGTTATTGGAGTTCACTAGCGTATTTAAGAGCTGGGGGGGGAAAAAGTGTGAACAAATGTAAAGAATTAAATAGCCTTTGGGGACATGTCCCCCCCCCCCCAGCCCCTCGAGTATGTTATGCTTTCCAGTGAAAAGCTCAATACAGTAGTAAATATTCTGTGTATATTCTTATGTATGTGTGCTATACGTACCATCAGGACAGTCTAAGAGAGGTTCTTTTTTCACTTGCTTGGTAGAACTTGGAAAAAAAATCAGATGTGACTAATCAAACAAAATACTATGTCTGCTTGTTTCCTGTTGAGAAAACAAACTAACCTGGTTTTGATTCTGCTGATTATATTGCAGCTTTTCTCTGAATTATATTTGGGATTATGTCTCTGTTTTCATGTGTGCTGAACAGTTTTTAAGGATTCCTTGTGAAAGCTAAAGTGATGCTTTCAAGGGTCTTATTTTAGTAGTGTATTTAGATTTTTTGTTTGTTTGTTTGTTTTTTTATGAAGAACTGGTTTTCTATAACTTGTCCCAGGCAAGTATTTTAATTCTGTGGGGAAAGTAAGCTGTTAAATGATAACCCAGGAGAAAATGTTTTATTTTGCAGAGTTTCTTTAGAAGATCTCTATAATGGAAAGACCACTAAACTACAACTTAGCAAGAATGTCCTTTGTAGTGCGTGTAATGGGTAAGTTTGGTTATGCTTCTGGGTCCTCTGGTTGCTTTGTTGACATACAATATAATGAAGCATATTTTGTGTCAGATTTCTATCAGTATTTAACTTACTGGAGTCTGCTCTCACATTAGAAAACCGTTGAACTTGAATTTTACTGTTGATGGAACTGGAATTATTCAAGGGATTTGGGGGGGTGACTAATTGTCAGTATAATTAGGCATATTAACCGACTGCTGTAGATGTTGTCATGTTTCCAAAAAGCTTGCTTTTCATGCAACTGGTGCTTTCTATTCTAGTCAGGGAGGGAAGGCTGGAGCTGTTCAAAAATGTAATGCTTGCCGGGGTAGAGGTGTACGTATCATGATCAGACAGCTGGCTCCTGGAATGGTTCAGCAGATGCAGTCTGTATGCTCTGACTGCAACGGAGAAGGTAAGCCAGCTATTCTGTATTCCTAAATGTGCTTGCTTGTAAATATTTATCTTGACTGTTAAGAAGAACTGCTTCATAATTTCTATCATATAACAAATTTTGTCTCATCCAGGAGAATTTTGCCCCCATCTAGTCAATTGGGTCTCAGTCTGGTCCCAATATGGAGAAGTCATCCTACTTAGGACACGAGTGTTACTTGTTAATACTGTTCTTCTGTTAAAGACCAAGATTTTGTTTTTTAGAAGTATTTTTGATGGAAGGATTTTTTGATTTCTCCTATTATCCAAGGACAAATATAGGTTAGAAAACAGAAACCTATATTTTTAGAAGTTGAATTCAAGGTTATAAGATAGGATTTTGTTAAATCTGTTGTGTTTGGGAGAACAAGTTCAGCATGTGCTCTGTACTTCACGTGATTTCTATTTGGATCATCTGCAATTTTCACAGTAGTAATGCTACCTTGTAGATATTACTCTGGATGATACCTGCAAATTACAAAGCTGTATTTTGTAGCAAGTAAAAATTTCGCAAATGATGTTTTTGAACATGGTTTTCACAATTCAAATACGTAGTTCCAGCTGCATCATAATGTTGTGCTTCGTTTCACAGAAAGGTGTGGTTTAAGCTGGAAAATTTTGTCTTAAGCCAAGTGCATCCACTTGTAGCTCTTAAAGTAGTACTGTAAATAAGCACTGAAAATTGTAGAGTGTATGACCAATTAGTCTTTCTTTCTGTACAAAGACGTTAGCTTACTTGGAAAAATAAAGACCAAGTAGAGGAGAAGTTAAGGCATGTTGGATAATTATCATTAAGCTTGCTGGAAAAAGTGTGAAAAGCTGTTCACTTTTGGAGTAGTATAAAAGTGAAATCCCGTTTATACCAGAAGACCCTAGATTCATCCTGGAGGAGAATCTATGTATTTCCCTTATGCAGTTGATTTGACCAGCTGTCTTAGCCCCCTTTTTGTGTGTAAGTCTTCAGTTTTACTAGCTGCATTTATGTAATACTTCAGTGTTGTGGTAATATTCTGCAATATGTGGCTCTCCCAGTAATCCTTTTTTTTTTTTCACTGTTGTTAATAGAAATGGAACTAAGCTTCCTAAATTCAGTAGTCTGAAATTTGTGCTCCAGCTTTTAAGGGAGGGGAGGCGCTTCTGTTCAGTTTCAGCTTCATCCTTTCTTTTATAGTGGGCATCCTCCAGCATAACAAAGAATGGAATGCAGGCTTTTTTATTTTAAAGAGAAGTTGAGTGGTAAGGCTACTGGAATTGAACTTGGACCTAAAGAAAGGTAGAAATCATAGACAAAAGTCTTGTTTTGCCTTTCTTCTCCAGAGCACATCCACTTTTCAAAATCCTTGATAAGACAGCTTGGAAGCTTATGTGTATCTCTGTATTCCCTTTTTTGTTTTTCCTTCCCCTTCTCCCAGCCAGGTTAAGTTGAGCCTTCCTTTCTTGTGAGGAATTCTTAAAGCAACATTGAAATAACCAGTTCTCTTGCATGCATTCTTCAGCATACTTTAAAATTAGTGTGTGTTTTCTTCAGAGTTGTATGCAACTACGTGGAAATCTCTGAACTCCAAATTTGTATCTTTAGGTGAAGTAATTAATGAAAAAGACCGCTGTAAAAAATGTGAAGGGAAGAAGGTGATCAAAGAGGTAAAAATACTTGAAGTTCATGTAGACAAAGGCATGAAACATGGGCAACGAATTACATTCAGTGGAGAAGCAGATCAGGCTCCAGGTGTGGAACCAGGTGATATTGTCCTCTTACTCCAAGAAAAGGAGAATGAGGTAATACTTTACAGTTTATATATTAAATGCCTTTTGTTCTAGTCTTTTAATATTGAAATTATATGGATGGCCATTCATTTTAAAGTAAATCACGTTGTTGCACCTCTGGGAGAGATGGGAAATAGCTTTTAATAGATCTATAGCAAGTAATGTGGCTTTATTTGTGAGCCAGAAAAAACTTCTGTAAGACTGCAAGTCTTAGCCAGAGGACGTGCAGATTCCGGTGCTTCCTCATGCTAATAAATTGTAGCTTTCTCAGAATGACTTTGCTAGACATAGGCACGGTGAAGAGCCATTCGGGATTTCAAACTGAATCTTCTTTGCTTGTGACATTTACAATGTTAAGTGTTCTTTTTATTAATCTTTTGAGACATGGCAGGGAACTCCTATTAGGCAGCACAGATGGTGCTTTCTGTCTTCTACTGGATCTGGAAATACAGCGCAGATATTCACAGATCATTTAACAAAATACTAAGAAATGAGAGTAGTTTGTGCTAGGTGGTTAAAGCTTTATGTTATTCTGGAGTATATATGTTGTGCTTTTGAATTAAATATTGCATATGAATCTTCTTCTAAGTTCAACCTTCTCTTAGGGCAAATTTGGGGTGACTTTTGAATGCTTTTGTTTCAAAAGCAAGCTATTACAATGGAGAAATAAGGGTGCATTTTACTCTGGGGGAAGAAACTGTCGAATGAAATGGTGGTATAAAAATCAAAACATTCTGTCTCAAAAAATAGTGTTGGGTACAAATTTAAGTTTTTGTCACCTATACGGATATCTTGGTTATTTGAAGATTAGGTACTATGTAAACTTTTCACTGTGGACTGCTGCTTTGTCAAAATCAGTGTTGTAAAGCTGCTTACACTTCTCCCGGGATACTGGATGAAACATGAAATCTTGTTTTTTTTCTTTTTTTGGCCAAAAAGGGAGAAACAATCTGTAAGCATACAAAACAAATGTGCATGACAGCATCAAATTCCAGACGGCAGATGACACTTCTGTCTTAGTCTTCTAATAAACTACATCTGGCTTTACAGTGTTAACCATTCTGAAAAATACCGTACCTTGTGTCCTACTGAGTAAAACTAGACTGATTCTCAGTCAAGCTTTTAGTGTTCTTAAAATCTTTCTTGAAGTGGGAAGGTGATGAAAGCAATGTTTTTGGAGGTCTGCCAGTAGAGAAAGCTTAATATATTCTGATTAAGAATCCAAAGTGCAATGGTTTAAAGATCTCTTAAAGACAGCAACCTGCCCTATGGGCAGTTAGGAGAAGCAGGTATGTGCGACTATTGCTTAAATGCTGAGAAACAAAAATGTGTTGTTGTGTAGGAGGAGTAGTGACAAACAGCCATAAGCTTTGTTTGTAGGTAGGTTGTGTGGAAGACCTTGGTATAAGGAAGCACTACTGCTATACAAGCTGCCTTGTCTAATTTGCACCTTCCATCATACTATGTACTGTAGCTGGCATTATCTTAGATGACATTTTCATAAGGTAAAAACTTTCCAAATGTGTTAAATTAGCTGATGTTAATAATTATGCATTCTAAATAACAAGTCTTGTGAAGGTACAATTTTAGTACTAGAAAAAATCCCTCATAATTCTGTTTTTCAGGTGTTCCAGCGGGATGGAAATGACTTGCATATGACACACAAGATAGGACTTGTTGAAGCACTGTGTGGATTTCAGTTCACATTTAAGCACCTTGATGGGCGCCAAATTGTGGTTAAATATCCTCCTGGAAAAGTAATTGAACCAGGTAAGCCTGACCAGATAAGAACTCCTTTTACCATGCTTTTGTGGTTCTTAAACACTTTAATTCTGTTCTTGTTCTCTTGTTACCTGAACACAGGCTAAGAGAAATGAAGAGAATTTGATAGGGTGAGACTTACTCTGAAGTACTCTACAGATTACTTCTTTGAATTACAGGTTGTGTTCGTGTAGTCAGAGGTGAAGGAATGCCACAGTATCGCAATCCTTTTGAGAAGGGGGATCTTTACATTAAATTTGACGTTCAGTTTCCTGAAAATAACTGGATTAGCCCAGAAAAGCTTTCAGTAAGTAGTCTTTCAAGCATAAACCTGGTGGTCTTATTGGACAGCTTATGCAAAGTGCTTGTGTTGTAGCCCCTGTATTTGTTTTCCAGTGCTTAAATTTGGATAAAGTACAACTAATTCGTTCTGTTAATATTGTTTGTAGGCAACATGTAACTTGAAAATACCCATTCAAGTGTAAGTTTCTGGAACCCATTTTTAAAAGCTAAGTGGGTATTGGGCAGATGAGAGTAGGAGGAATTATCTTTCTGCTACCGTGTGATAAGTTTTCAGAGTGCAACTGCATTTACTGATTGCATGCTGGTTGACAACATGTGGAGCTGTTGTGCGTTTTTTTAAGAGATGTCTTCCAGTTGATAAAAATACTCTTAAATGACTATGCACTTGGAAGGCTGACACCAGCTTAGTCTTAGAAACCAAACCTGCTCTGAGAAGGAGTTTTGAAGTTGTGGGGGAACTATTCATTTTATTTGGAAGCTGCAGATGCAGTACTGAATGCACTTCTTTTTTTGGGGCAGGAACTTGAAGATCTTCTGCCAGCTAGACCAGAATTTCCCAATGTAATTGGTGATGCAGAAGAGGTAGATCTTCAGGAATTTGATACCACTCGTGGTTCAGGTGGTGGCCAGAGACGTGAAGCTTATAACGATAGTTCTGATGAAGAAAGCAGCCATCATGGACCTGGGGTACAGTGTGCCCATCAGTAAACATTTGTCTAAAAAGTTGCACAAGGATTTTCTTTCAAATTTTGCCTGACTTGTTTTCAACAATCCAACTGGATTGTATAAGTAATCCAGATGAACCAATGGACATCTATTGCTGTATGTGTAACTTTTAAATTGGTCTATAGTATCTACAGAGTGTAATTTAAACTAACCACAAAGCTTACATCTTCATTTTGACTGTGTAGCAGAATAAAGCACTTGAAAGGAAGACGAGACTCCTTTTCACATGGGTTTTAAGTTTGTCCTCGTATCTGTGCTTGATTTTTACCAGTTTTGTGTAGATCTTAGGTTTCATATTTTAAATTTGAATTCTACATTGTAAAGTTTGTGTACAATTTGTCCTGAGGCTTGGTATTTGGCTGCACCTGCATAAGCTGCTACAAGTAGAATAAAGAATTTCATAGCCTGTATCTATCATCTAGATGCATGGTAAATGGGCTTTGCACATAATGGGTTTAGAGCTGACTGGGAACAATGGAAGACTAAATTAGAAGTGGTTGTAAGTTTTTTCTACCATCTTGTGAACGGTTTCTGAAATAAATAAAAGCAGTTGGTGTATAATATAATTCTTTTGCCTTGTAACTTTTACTTTTCTAGTGGTTTTAATTGTTCTATGTACCAACTGACTCTGAGGTGGACATTTTACAAACAGGGAGGCTGAATCTGCTTTAAGACGTGGGTTTAGATAAGTAACAATTGTGTGCTGAGTAGAAGTCTTCTCTTGAAATGAGGTTATGAGTAAATGAGCATGGGGGAGGCCACAGCCATGACCCCGCTGCATGAAGAAAATAAAGAGGGTTTCTGAGTGCCATCAAAAAATTTCAAAACCTCTTAAATTAAGATGATTAAATCCCCCAACAACAGTATCTTACAAAAATGAACACGATGCCTGGCAACTTATAGTTGCATTAACATAGTTTGTAAAGAGATTGAGATTAGCATTCTACTTGACAAAGTGTTTTGACCTCAAAGCATACTAAATGTAGCTGGGTTTGTTGCTTGTTCAGCAGCTTCATTTTTTGTCATTGTTGCTTTAACTGTTAAGGTCTTGAGTTTCCCAGATGCAGTCCTGTTCCATTTTGTATACTTTTAATTTTAAAAGTCAAAAAAAATCTTAAGTAAGTATCAGGTACAGCTATGTTATTTCCTCACAGTATTAAGGAACAGTGTGTCAGTTGCTGTTAGCCACTTTTATGGTGTAGTTCCTTTCCCTCTTGAGTAGAGGAAGCTGAAAGATACCCCTAATTTTCTTTAAAAAGCTGAAGGGTAGCTTAAATGTCAACAGTTATCCAAGCAACTATTAACCAGTAAGATTAGAGGGACTCACTCCAAGATTTTTCCGTGCACTTTGGTAGGCATTGGCATGTTGCTGAACATCCTTGTAATGAATTCTAAAACTGAAGCAAGAATAGAATACTGCTTGACCTGTATTTCAGTATTGATTTGTACTGTGGCAGTCTCATCTAGTGAATTTTTGCTTATTTTTACTTACCAAAACTTCAAGTTGATTTTGCATGAAGCCATGGTTACATGGTGATCCTTCTCCTGGATTGTTTTGCCAAGAAGTCAATCAACTTAAGTTGCAGTGCTTAATAATTAACATACTTGTCTTCTGCTCTTATGTAATAGTTGTTTTTTTTTGTTAAGCAGTGAATATATGCTAAACTTCTATCTTCTGATCTTCAAATTGTTGATCTGTTTTGGGAGGGGATTCATGGTAACTTCAGTGGCAGCACGCTGAACTGAAGGCGGTAAGGGAATGTAGAGTTCATCGCTGTAGTGTGAGTTAGTTCAGTTCTGTTTGTGTTTGTAGTCAAGTTTGGTTTGTTCACTTAGGCTTCTGACAGCAGCATCTTTGTGATGGCTTTTTCAGAATTGCCTTTATTCTAAGCATCCTCCTCTCTGCTAAGAGGGTGCCCCTTTACTAAATTGTAGTGTAGTAAAAACTATATATAAGTTTAACATCTACACTGCCTCAGTTCCAGTATTAAAGTTGCAAGTAATACTACTACAGTAACTAATGCTTTTTAGTTTACAGCTAAACTTCATTGCTTTACTACAGCTACTAATACTTTAAGTAGGTCAGTGTGATTGTCCTATGGAAAATAAACATTAGTTTAGTGTTGTCTAATAAACAGCTTCAACTAGAGCACTTAGTCCAAAGGCACTACTGTAGATGAATGAGTATTCCCTGTGCTGGCAGAAGAAAATGTGATCACCAGAATTGTAGTAAAGCCACTTTAAATATTATTTTCATGTCTTCATATTAGTATCAAAAAGCTGAGAGAATAAAAAATGAGGTCTAGTCTAGCTTATTTCAGGACAAGTTTAGTTGCACATGTACAGTGACTAAGATTGACCTAAAGTTGGCTTTTATGGAAAGTCATATTTTTCCTCTTGAATGCGCTTAATTTGCGGAAGTGTTTGCAGGTGAATATTTATTGATAAGCTGCTGCCAGTGGTGTGATTCTTGTCACCAAAAAAAAAAAGTAGCTTTGTTCTGCTGAAGATCTGTTTGCAAAGAAATTGAAAAGTACTCAGCGGAGCAAGATTACTTTTTTCCCCCCCAGACACCAGTATGTCAGACTTAATATTTTAGAATATTTTAGAAGCCTTAGAAATTTCTGTGTATTAAGGAGGTAGTTGAACATCAGGATTTTTTTTTTTTTTTTTTAGTTACTAACCCTTTTTTTTAGCTATAGCCTTCCCGTATTGCCTTAGGCTAACGGAAGTTAAAACAATTGGTATAAAGGAGGTAGGAACAGAGTGATAGAAGCTTCCTAGCTTGGTCATACAAGAGCAACTTGAGTTGATACAAAAGCTCTGTTTTGTTGGTGTATCTTGTGAATTTGCCTTGTTAGAGGGCCTGGAAATGCTTCCCCAGCTCTTGAAGTTAGCTTTGTGACTAAAAGGCTATTAAATTTAAAACCTCAGATACTTTAACAGAGCAGGCTGGATTAGACAATGAGCTATTTTGGTATTATCACTACCTCCATACCTAAACCCCAGCAAGGTCCACAACAAGGGTGTGTTGACCTGTTTTTCAAAGCCCTACCTAACACTATACTGGCTCCAGAAATTGTGCAATACTGCAATTACAAGTTCAGGTTCCAGTATTTGCTTTGTAATTTCACATACGTTAGCATAGTACAGGAGTGAAAGGTTAAATTATTCATGTTGAAATATCCATTTGTCTTCAATAATCAGAAGCAGATACCATGGTGATGTGATGCTCATCAATTTAAGTTAAAACTGACAAAGATTAAACTATTAATTACTCACAACTAAGTTTTCATTAATGACTTAAAGTGAAGACACACTATAGATTTGTGTGTAATTTGAATGAAAGGCTTATTCATCTGTTTTCTGGCTACCAAGTGAGAGTGGGCGTATTTTTTAATAGTCCAGGTTTAAATGTGTATTTTAACTTCATGTTCTTTACCGTTGTCTTCCATGTCCTAGAAAGCTTTTTCTTTTTCCTTAATTGAAATATCTGATCATGGTTTCAGGAAGTGTGTGGTGGTTTTACTTGGGTGGGCAGCCGAGCTCCACCACAACCACTCTCTCACTCCCCCTCTTCAAAGAGGAACGGGGAGAAAATAGGATGGGAAGGGCTCAAGGGTTGAGATGAGGACAGGGAGATCGCGCGGTAGTTATTGTGATGGGCAGAACAGACCCATGGGAGATGGTAAGATTTATGGCCTATTATTAACAAGCTAGAGAAGTGAGAAACAAAGGAAAGAAACCAAAAGCACCCCCCCAACTGTCCTCTTCCACCTCCTTCCCCCGAGCGGTGCAGGGAAATGGGGTTTATGGTCAGGCTGTAGCGCTTCTTCTCTGCTGCTCCTTCTCAGTCACTTTCATTCCCTGCTCCAATGTGGGGTCCCTCCCCTGGGATGCAGTCCTTGCTGAACTGATCTGGCGTGGGCTGCCCACAGGCAGCAGCTCTTCCAGAACTTCTCCAGCTATGGGTCCGTACCACGGGGTCCATTCCTCAGGAGCAAACTGCTCCAACCTGGGTCCTCCATGGGCAGCAGCTCCTGTGTGTGCTCCTCTCCATGGGCTGCAGGTCTGGCCTCAAATCTGCTCTGGCAGAGATCTCCCACAAGCTGCAGCCTCTGTCAGTGCAGCTCTGCCTGCTCCACCATGGCGCTCCATGGGCTGCAGGGGGACATCCTGCTTCACCATGGTCCTCACCACAGGCCCCAGGGGACTTCTGCTCTGGTGCCTGGTGCACCTCTACCCCTCTTCCTTCCCTGACCTTGGTCACTGCAAGGCTGTTCCTCACAACTCTCACTCTCCCAGCTGCTGTGTGGCACAGCATGGTTGTTTTTTTTTCCTGTCTTAAATATGCTCTCACAGAGGTGCAAACGTCACTTATTGGCTTGGCTCTGGTCAGCAGTGGGACCCTTACCAAACATGGGGCAACTTCTAGATCCTTCTCACAGAAACCAGGTCTATGGCTCCCTGCTTATAAAGCCTTGCCACATAAACCCACTACACAGTAAAGTACTGAAATACAGGTTAGAAGTTTGTTTCCATCAACTAAAGGAACTGTTAGAAGCTGGTCTTTATTTAAGTTTTAAAAGTACATTTCTTCCATACTATTTTTTGTCACAGTGAAAACACTTTCACTGAAGTCACTACTGGCAGAGTAAAAGCCAAGAGCATCCTCAAGTTGTAGAAATAGTTAAGTAGTAACTGGGACTGGCATGGTAAAGAGATGTCAAAAGTCTTTCTTTTCAGTTACTCAGAAAAATATTATTAGAAAAAAGGTCCTTCAGAGGAAAGCTGAATTACCATGATCTAATATATTAGATCATAGCATAAGACTTAAGAATTGCTTATGTCAAAATTGCAAATATCACCAAATGAAATTACATGGTTTTATTCAAGTTTTTATTACAAGTTTTATGCAAGCACTTCAAAACATGCACTTCACCTTAAGTCCTGAGTTGAACTCAAGGCGATTGTCACTGGGAAGACCCCACAAACAGTAAACTAATAAAATAGTAACAATGTTGGTTGTGGCATGCATGGAAGAATGACCTTAAATAGCTCTATGTTATGTAAAAAAATACTATTAAGAATATCAGAGTTAAAACCTGTATTCTCCATCAATCTATTATTCACTTTATTATGAATTGAACTAAAATGTTAACTAAGCTTTTATGAAGTTGGGAAAGTGGAAGAATTTTCTTCTGCATTTATATGCTTTACAGAGATAAGAACACATCACAGTTTAAGCTTTTGTATAAATTTGTATAAAACATTTATTGGGCAGTATACAGCTTTATTAAGACATTATAAACATTCTCTGAACACTTCAGGGGAGGCAAGCAAGAGATGTCATACAATCCTTCAGTCAGAAGACAGTTCCATTAATTTGGTTTAGCTGTGGCCTTTCCGTATAGTACAGTCAGCTCGCTCTAAGGGGGGAGGGAAATAATTTAGTTCAAGGTACCAAACGGTTCTTATAAAAAAAATAGAAAAATCACCATTGCTAAAAGCAAGTAGTGAGCAAGCACTCCCTATTCTCTACCTACAGAGGCAGGACCTTGATATAAAAATAAAGCTTCTAGGTCTAAAAATACAGCTTCTAGGTCTTTATCCTAACTCATTATAGCTGCATTTGAATTAATACCTGCAAGACTATAGTGATTAATATTCCTTAGGCCTAGATAGATACTTACTGCTGCAGATTAATTCATCTAAAAGTCTGTCTTTAAGAAAGTCAGGCACTATATGCAGCAAAGTTCTGTTCCATTTCATTCCGTTTGAAAACAGTTTACTTCCTTGAACCAAAAGTAAGGTAGGTAGTATTTCAAATACAGCAGAGAATTATCAGGAGTAGTTCTTACACAACAAGGGACACTGACTAATAGATTGTAAGAAGAACTGAAACTTAGCTGTAGCTTTGTAAGTCACTGTGAATGGGATAGAGAATGGCAGCTTGCACCCAGGGAAGGACAGACAACAGAGCAATCTAGAAGGTAGAGCTTATGCTTTTGTTCTCCCCTGGACAGTTACCAAACTGCACATGCTTCTAAGTGTTCTTTTCTACATTATGTATGTGCAGCACTTCTCCCCTCCCTGTTCCTCCCTTACCCTATTTCTCCCTCCAGCCTATGCCAACAAAATCAGGCTTAAACCCCAAAGGATTATGCACTTAGAGCTGACATCTATAACAGTGTCTCGCGTGAAAATCTCAGACAAGGTGTTTGAATAATTGCATGTAAAAGCCTACTAGTTTAAGCTTACCACTAAGTTATGAATATGCTGTACTGTATCTTGATTTAGTAGTTGCACATCAATGTTACGGAGGTCTCCACCAGCCATACAGAGGGTCTAAACATGAAGAGAAACAGTTTTAAGATGAAAAAACTACTCTGAAAGTTTCTATTTGCATGGCCTATTTTTCTGAAAGCCATGTGCTTCCTGGCTATGTTGTGGAATTTTAGGAATTGTTCTTTCTTTTGCATAGCAGCATCTCATTTAATGATAATAACAACTATTATTAGTATTACATGATTCACAGATTAGCTACTCTAAGTTGAGAAAACTTTTTAAAAAGAAGTTTGATACCTGTCCATCAGCCAAGGGAATGTTTACAAATGGAACAGTTCTGTGTTGGGGTACTGATCTGCTTCTTAGTAACATGCTTTGAACTCTTCCACTGGTAGGTGCAGTTCTCGAGACAGTCTGTTGTAGTCCAATACTAGAATAAAAGAAAAAAACATTACTTTAAGGTTAACTTCCTATGCTCCGTAGATTTTCACACATGAAATAAATGTATGTCATAGCAAACATACCTAACAAAAAGGCAATCGTGTTTGCCTCTTCCAGTGCTGCCAGAAGCACCACTAGGTAATGTTGTATGTCCATGAAACACTGCAGTAACTTTCTAAGTCCTTGTTACAGGCCAGGGGGCAAGCTGACATTTGGACCTCTCACTAACAAGAATATCCACTCTTCAATATCAACACTGAATAAACAGTTTTGGGAAGAGGAAACTGCATGCCTCTGGGCTTAAGATAAGTCTGTTTCAGAGGCAGGTAGTAAGAAATACTGAAGCTGCTAGCTCTGAGGTACAGGGCATGCCTTATGTCATACAAAATAACTGAAGTTCTTTCTTGATACAATTGTTTATACTCCACAAAAATGTAAGATTTGATTATCTTCTGCATGGCAACAAGTCTGACATTTATAGTAAGCCAAGATGAAATGGTGAAAGGTGCTGGTTCCATGACCCACTTAACTATCAAGCTTCTCCTCTCTCTCCACCCACTGCAATCTGGTGACTTCTGCCAAAACAGAACTCTGTAGTATATGGAGAACGGTAACTGAAAATCTGGATGGTTCAATGAGGGAAGAACTGATGGTCAGTTTATTTTTAAACACAGGCATGCATATTGGTCACATTTCAATCAAGCTTATGCTCTGAGAGGTAGTCTAAGCTGTAAACTATATCTTTAAAGAACGGTAGATGGGAATAGAAATTAGATTATAAATACATGTTTTGGTTTGTGTTTTTTTGTTTTTTTTTTTTTTTTTGTAAATGTGGGTGTTAATTGGCTCAGTTACAACACTGCATCCTGTACCTTCATGAAAACCTAAGTAAACACCCACACTCAAAGCAGATGTGACTGGTTCACATCCTCACTACCAAACTTAATGGCAGACCATAAAGATCTAGTAAATCTAGAATAATGATTAATTAGTATCTAGATTTATATTCATTTAGGTGTACAGTGTCTTGATACTCCTTACCTTTTAGATGTCTTTGGCGTGGCTTTTAAATTTGTAGCACTGCAATCAGAGGCAACAGTCTTAACAGCCTCAGAAGAGTGAACAGACCTGAAAAAGAATTAAAGTAGTGATTTGTTTCTTGGTTCGTTTTAATTTCCTCATCTATTTCTAGTTTAGCTTGGATGAAGATAGGTGGTGAATTAGAGAACGTTAAAGTGTTCCATGATATATCTAGTTATATGTAAGTGAAAAAGCCCTCCTGAAGTAGACATATTAAAACCTAATGCCATAGGGAAATGAAAGGATTAGTTATATTAGTAGGTAAGGGAGGGCTGCAGTAGCTGACTTGGGGATAATTAAGGGATCACCCAGAACTTTGTGTGAAAAAGTCTCTTGGCAAGTTCCTTTTTCAGCAGGATTTAATTTTACACGTTCTTAGGACATTTGTTCTGTGTGGTTGGCCTGAATATAGAGAATAATTTCTTTCCAGTTTTGGGTTTTAACTCCATTCACAGAAATTTGAATGACAGCAATTTACTTCACAAGCTCCTTTTGCCCCCTTTTCCCATCCACATTTTGAAGATACTGTAAAGGCATGGTTTTGGACCAATGTTATTGTACTTGAATAAACACAGTCTTCAAAAACTGAAAAGCTAGACTTCCCCAGGCAAAGTGGCCTTCTGTATTTCAATTTCATCAAGCCAAAAATTCTATAATCCCAATTCAAGGAAATAATGTAAATAGGGCTAAGACTATCTAATTTCTTTTAGGCACCTGGATACATTATTTCAATTGTCTTTCTGAATACAATTTGAATGTATCAAAATAAGTGCCAGTGGGTTCAAGTATATATGCCAGAGGTAGAACAGGAACATCTCAAAGAACTTTTTCATGCAGATACCCACTGTTTTTTTATTTATTTTTAACTCATTAGATCTTATAGTGAGACTTGAATTTGGTCCATCATAGTATTATCTTGAAGGTGTGTTTGCAAGTGTCTATTTCCCCACTAATGACAACTTCCTTTCAGCTATGTTACACAACAGTTTATTACTCATAACAAGAAGCAACAAAGATGTTTCCCTTACGCACTCTGTTCCACTAGGTATTTTGTTTGGAAAGCTGTACTGATAACTTTCGCAACTGTGCACTGTTCAGTGAGCAAGATCTTTTTGTCAGCTAGAGGTACTTTCTTGTTTAAGGTTCACATCGCTACAATACATCTGATACAGGTTATTAAAGGCATCTGGATCGGATTTATTTTTATCAGGCTCAAATCTCAGCTACTTTATGTGAAAATAATTCTATTCAGTATTTATAAGTTCAAGTAAGTTACACAAGTTATAAAAGGCAAGACTTACCTAGAAATAGGGTTCAGTTTGCTATTTAAACCAGAGCCCAATGAAACCAGTGACTTTGTTCTGCATACCTGAAAGTGTGCATATTAGACTGCAGTTAACAGAAGTGGCATTCTAAGGCAACACAATAGATATTTCCAGGGAAGAATACTGTAGGAATTCACTGTTTAAAAAGAAGTTAAGCCCTATAGTGCTGCCTTTTATAGTTTTACATATATTTAAAATGGCAGGTATGCATTCTAAAACAAGAGATTTTTTAAAATGTCAAACCATGTTTGTTCATACTGAAGTTCAGTACAAACAACAGCCTTTCTAACATACACCCTTCCAACTTGTAGCCTTCTTATAATGAATGCCTGTAACTCCACATATAATCTTTTTGCCTTTGTTGAGTCATCATCTTTACACTTACATCAGTGTCTGGCTGAGGCACTGCACAGAAGGACTGAGGTGGTAAAATTAATACACCTTTGCTGTTTGTTTTGGAGAGCAATGTGGATAAAGTCATACAAACATAGAAAAACATTTATTGTAATACAAGGTTCAGTAACTAGAAAAAGTTTCAACAAAACACGATTCCTCAAACCATCAAGACTTCAAAAATCAAGAGAGAATGACTACTTCAGTACTTGAAAGTCTGAATGAATTACTGAAAGTGCAGATCCCGTGTTTTATTATGAAGTTAACACACTATGCAGTTTAGCCTGGCTTAACTTACTTTAAATTGAATTTGAAGCAATTGACTTTTCAAACGAACAAGCAACAGGTCATTTGCCTGCCTGGTTATGGACCTAGCAGGGTTCATAGCAGGTCTGATTAGACCCTTATGTTGTTTATTTAGGACAAACTTACTTTTTTAGATATTTTCTTTGCAGAAGTATGCTTGGCATCTTCATATTCAACAATTGTAGTTACCTTAACTGGAAATATATTAGAAAGACGAGGAAAATAAAGATCTCATGAAGATCATAAAACACCATTTTTTTTTCCTTTAATGCTATTTATCCAGAGTTATGTATCAATTCTGTTATTTGATGGTCATTTGCCTGGGACAGAGTTCAAAGCAAATTGTGTGTTTGTCACAGACATGGTGACGCACTGGATAGTTAAAAGGCACTAGATAACCCTTTAACCCCCAGATAAAATTGAACTGCATTTCAGTGGTAGTGTCCTTCTTATCACAGTTCGGAGTACAAAGAGGAATGGTACTTTCCTTGCAAGCTTCAGGTCAAAGCAGAATCTATGAGATAACATGGCAACATTCCCAGCTCCTCTGCTATACTGTGATGCACTGACAAGTCACTTAAATCTGTCTCTTCTCACTATTTTCAGTGATAAATCCAAAGAGTGGGAAACTCTCATGTTTTCAAATACCTGAACAGTAGCATAGCTCATGATCCTCTGCACCAAAAACTGGTGGGACCTTTATGTTATATTTCTAGCTACACACTTTACCCTTTTATATTCTCCAGGCTTAACATTTGCAAATATTCAGTTGAAACCACTAAAATCACACAAAAATTAAGAGCAAAAATATATATTAGTAGAGTGACTTGCCTTTTTTGCTGTTGGTCCTCGTCAGTTTGGGATTTGGTACATCTTCTAGAGAAGAGTCACTCTACAAAATGTTTATCCAACAAAGAGGTCAACAGTTTTTACCCAGCAAATGCATATTATCTTACAGAAGGCAGTGAAACAAAGGGGCATAGAAGTAAGTGACAGAAGTAGGATTGGCTAAATGCCAGCTTGTTTTTCAGGAACATCCGGATTGCTGCCTACAGATGATCCTAAATCTCTAGGTAGTGTTCATAACCGCACCATGCCTGGCTGCATAGCCTTTTCATCTCATCTTCTTTTTAAACATATAGCCAAACAAAATCATTTGCCTGAAATCTTTACAGTAGGAAAAAAAGATCTCTAGTCTGCAAGGTGTGATACACTTACCACTGCAGCAGCAAGAGCCACTTCCTCCCTTCCTTGCAAACCTGTAACACAAGCAAGTATAACCTGTTCATATACTATTTCTTGCATAATTGTTATCTGCAGGTTCTTATCTTACAGACTGTGAAACTGAATAAGTAATTCCAGATTGCAGTTGCTTAAATAGATAATCTTAGGTAACAAGTTCTTTAGGATAGTCAGTTCACTAAACAATAATAAAGAAAAATCTTTGGCTACTTCAGTACATTTAATCTTTAAAAGTATACTAAGCTTAGTCACACAGTATATAGCCTGACTTCAGAGAACAATTTTTTTTAAAAAAAAGCATTGCACTGCTGAAAGCCAATGCTTTTAGGTAGAAGCTTTCAAGAAAGGCATTCGAATGTGCATTCAGCGCAAAGGCTTACAGTAAGTTCAAGGTCTACAAGAGTCATAGGTTTGATCTTTGTGTTGCCCCTGCAACTTCAGCTGCAAGGAAGATTCCAAAAACATCAGTTCTCAGCAGAATATACATCTGATGCTGAGTGTCCACCACAGCTTAAAATGCTGCATAAAAATGAGGTTAAAATTAAAGTTGTTCATGCATCACCACCCATAAACACTACGTGAGAAAAGCTCAATAGTCAAGGACTTCAGATTAACAGAAAGACAAAACAATCTCTGGGGCTAGGATGAACATGTTCAGATGAAAAGCAGTTCTTAAGTTTTTAAGCACAGACACTACTAAAAACTTGTAATCACTCCTTGCCTCTTCAGGCTCTAAGTAAGATGACTTAAGAGCACAAGAAAAAGACAACTCCAGACCAAACTGTTACCTACGAATTCTACACCCTGCATTACACAGATCAGTCTACCTGAATGAGAGTTTTGACTGGTCACCTGCAATGTAACACCGCTGCTTAAAATATTCAGCAGGCAAAGAAACCTTTTTCATAAAAGTCCCCCAGCTTGCAGCTTTTTCTCACATTAGTCAAGGGCACACATAGAAGTTCTGATGTCTGATTTGCTCACAAATACCAAGTGCTTTGATCACACATACTTACTAAGCAAGTCTTTTCTTTTCATTTTTCTGATGGCAAGTGGTATCTTCAGCAACTCCACTGTGAACGCCTTCTCAGCTGTTTGCAAGAGCGCATCAAGCTCTTTCTTCATTTCCCGGATGCTTTCCTTAGCTTTAAAACAAAACCGGCTTTTATTGCCACGCGTGTTAAATATTTCCGAGTATGAGATCTGCTGGATCACATAAAACAACTTCATGTTTTCGATAGGGTGATTTGACTTGGAGTCAAAGCGATTTGCAAGCAAGCCTCCAGTTCAGGCAGCTCCGCGCAGCTGCACCTGTTTCCGAGCGGATCGATGAAACACTGACATCTCTAACACCAGAGCAGGTTACCCTCTTGCCCACCTTCTAAGGAGAAGCGTGGCAGCACCGCGGGCGGCGCAGAGACGTTTTAAGGGCACACCGGCCACCGACGAGCACCCCGACACCACGAACGCCTCAGGCCGGCACCGGGGGAAGGCGCCCAGGCCGCGGGGCCCCTCAGCAGCCCCGGGCCCCCGCCCCCACCGCCAGGGCGGCCCCTCACGGAGCGGCGGCGCCCGCGGGGGCCGCTGCTGGGACTCTGAGCTCTGCCCACCCGGCCCCGGCCCTACCCTGCTGCTCGAAGTCTCTGAGGAAGAGCGCGGTGCGCTGGGCCTTCTTCTCCTGGGAGAGCGCCCCGCGGTCGGGCTCCACGCCCGAGTCGGTGCTGCGCCGTTTGACCGGGGGCTTCCTCACGGGCATGGCTGCGACCACCCAGGGACAAACGAGCGGCTCCTGACCCCGGGAGCTTTCCGAAGCGCGGGGGCTTCTCCCCACCTGCCTCCCCTCGCTCCGCCCCGGGGCCGAGGCGGGCACGCCCTGGGGGCGGCCGTAACGGGCGGCCCCGGCCCCAGACACGGGCTGGCGGCTGGGAGGGCGCGGGGCGGCCCGGGGCCGGGGGCTGGAAGCACCGGGAGGCCATGGCCGGCCTCGTCGGGAGGGAGAGGGGAGGCGGCGAGGACGTCCCGGGGAGCCCCGGGGCCAGGCACGGCCAGAGAGGCGCAGCGGGCTGCCGCGTCCTGACAGGAGCCGAGCGCGGCAGGTGGGCGGGTTAGGCGCGCACAGGCGCTTTCTCCTGGTGGAGAAAAATGAGAAATTCCTCCTAAAATACGCTTCTATGAATTGCTCTGAAGCAGGCGCTGCTGGCCGCTGCACCGGAGGAGCGGCGGTAGCGCCGACGGCCGCTTTCGTCCGGCGGGGTGAGTCGTACCCGGCGCCGGGCTGTGGGGTGCTGGTGGTACTGGTGGTACTGGTGGTACTGGTGGTACTGGTGGTACTGGTGGTACTGGTGGTACTGGTGGTACTGGTGGTACTGGTGGTACTGGTGGTACTGGTGGTACTGGAGGTGGTGGTCCTGACGGTACTGGTAGTGCTGGAGGCCGTACTGGTACTGCTGGTACCTCTGGTGGCGGTGCGGCTGCCAGGGGCGGGTGCCGGGAAGCCGCGGCCCCGTTCCTCCTTATTTCACTGCTCGTTCTGCCACAAGGCGTTATGCAAATCCCTACAGTTTGTGTAAGCTCTGACCGGGTGAAAGGAGAAAAATGTAATGGTGTGGAGCATCAAGGATACACACAGTACTGAATGCATTAAAATATTCAAAGGTATATTCTTAAAAATGTAATTCCTTGTAGAAATGTGTGACCTTATATGAATTCAAATAATAATAATAATAAAAAACACACCAGAGGTTTGAGTATTTTAGGTTTTATACAAATAATCTAACCTGTATTCTTTACTGATTGAGGGCCTGCATTAAAAGGAATTTAGATAATGTTGTAAAACACTAGGGTTTTCTTCATACAGTGTACACAATTCATGTTGTAAGCTCTCCGAAGTTAGTAGGTTCTTCAACTCTTCTTATGACTGGCACAACCTCAGGATCTACTGAGCCAGATGGGACGGACTACATCACTCAAACAAACCTGTGAACTCAGACTGACAACTCGTAGTATCATTTTAGATCAGCCCATGTTCTTGTTTGTAAAGCAAACAACCCCACCACAATGCCCCCAAATAAGTGCCCCCAAGTAGATGCTTCAGCTCCAGAAAACACTCCAATACCTGACATAAACAAGGATATAGCCAGCTTTTGCTTTTGTTTTAGTGGTGCAGTTATACACACAAGCAGGACTAGCTTCCCTTTCCCTAAACTGTATTTTCTTTTGAATTACCAAACATCGCTAAAGATATTCTGAGGTATCACTGCAAAAAAAGACAAGATCATCTTGCTTGGTATGTTTAATCTCATACAAACCATGTAATAAGACTTAAAAAAAAAAAAAAAATACCAAACAATCCCCTCACCAAACCTTTCAGGCCACAATTGTTCAGTCTTAGTCAAGACTGATCCTCTCTATGAGGAAATAAATCTGTTTTGCTTAACTCCTGGTTACAACTCCTTAAAGAAAAATATTTGATTAATTATGAGTATGTCTAAGATCATCTGTATGTTCAATTCTGCATTGGTGAGGAATAGTTTTGTGACAAGTCCATCAAATTTCTAATCCGTAAATTGGAGCGATGCATAAATCAATGGTCTAATACATGGATTAAAGTAAATACTATTTCCAACATGAAGTTAAATGCTTCAAATAGTGCAATCCAGGAAATCTTGTTTCAGTAACATAGGAAATGGAGAACTATTGCTCTTTCTTCTTTTCTTTTCATTTTTTTTTTTTTTTTTTAAACATGTGCTTTATTGTTTGGAATTCTCATACATCTAAAGTACCATTATAAGGAGCACCTGTAGGAAAATCAAACCTAGAAGCATGCACTTGAAAGTAAGGATTGTCTGTTATTAATCAAATATTTCATAGACATTGAAAATAAACCTCCTTTCTTAGCTTTACAGGATTGACCCACAAAATGCACATCTACCTTATCACAGTACATACAAATATTGTGGATGGACAATAGAAATCACCACTCTTCCATATGAGATGCATCAAGAACAAAGCGTTATTTCTTATAATGTCAGAAACATAAAAGGCACCATAATAGAATGTTAAAAACAAAACAAAACAAACAACAACAACAACAAAAAAAAAACAACGCTTCAGTTTATGCCATTATATTTTGGTTTAAAAGTGTAAGAATTGTGGTCCTGACGTAAAACAAAAAGCCTTTGACACCTGTAAAGTATCATTAGAAACTTGTAAACCTTTACATTTTTCCAGAAGTATCAGGTGCAAATGCAAGGCAAATATAAAATCTATCGACTTATTAAATTACAAATACTACCCCAATGAAAAAGCTGTAGTTACAAAAATATAAAAAATATTCTAACTCCCATTGTTAGATTTTAGTTTCAATCTACAAGTTTCAATCTACAAGTCGAAAGCCAGATCTGATTTAGACACATTTCTAGACTAGGAAAGCGCTGTTTGTCATATTTTTAAATCAATGTTCTAACCTCTTACTACAGTTTTGCTTTATAAATTTGTTTTATTAGTGCATGTTAAGGATGCCAAGGGGAGAGTGCTAACAGATAAAAGCTTGCATTTATCAATGGATAGTAGCAATGTGAGTGTTCCCTGTCTGCTGTCCTCCCAGAAATCATTTCACCCATCACAGATGAAAGTAAATTTTTTTGTGAAATGTTTTTTCCCCAAGCTTCCATACATACATACTTTGTGTAGCAGCATGTGATTTTCATTTTTGAACCTGTGTCCACTGGTAGACGATTGAGAAGTGCTAAGTTTTTTCTCACAACCTTCTGTGAGGAGCAGTGAGAAGTATACCAACTGCCAATGCTACGTCATAGCCTAGCAGCTGCTGTAGCAAGGACAATTATTGTCAACATCTCTGTCTTCTACATGGTTTGGCACATCCTTTATCCATATCTTGATTCTCTAGCCCTTGGCTTTAGTATTACCTGGATCAGCATAGGATGCTGAAGCAGCTACAAAGGCAGCCTAACAAAGTGCTGGTAGACATTAAAATGAATTTACTTTAATCATTTAATGACTAGATGAAATGGGATATTCTTAATGAATAAACTCCATGAAATGCTGAGCCTAAGCCTGACAAATGTTAATGCTTTCATGGCTGAATACTGGAAGGAAGCTATGTTTCTTCAGTACTTTACCAGTGCTAGCAGAAGGCATCCAGCTTCCAACTCTAGGCAAACTGAAGCCTTCTTTCTCTGTTTTAGTGGAACTAGCATGGATTAGTGGAGTAATACAGCTGTACTCCTAGATGATTACTTGATTTAGCTGTGTTTTAATAAGAGTACAACAGTATATGAAGAAGAAGCTAATATTCCTCATTATGTTTCAGTTTCATACAAATAGGGTTCAAACAGACACCATATTCACTCCTGTGATCAAAACTGTATATTCACTCTGATTATGCTGTGATGGCAGGATTTCTTTTTAACAGAAGTTCAAAGGTATCTACATACATCTGCCAGTGATTTTTTTTAAATAAGCATGCTGTACCTACACGTTTAATCAGATCCAGAGAACACTTCGTACTTAAAAACAAAAAAAGAAAAATCCAGTACCTTGTAGTACCTTGCAGTAGGCTTCTGAATTTTTGTTTAGAATTTTAAGATGGGAATCATGTTCCTAGCTAAACAATTGCTCCGAGCATTTCTGTCTTATAAAAACAACAACAACAACAACAAAAACACCTCCCCAAAAAACAGTAGTAGATGTCATGACCAACTCCTTTCCCCAGCCTGTTGAGTCAAAAGTTCAAGAATGTAACTTCCAATCAAGGCACAAAATCATTTACTGACTCCTTCTTCCACCGTTCTCTTCTCATTTTCCCCTTCCTCTTGAAAGAAAAAAAAAAAAAAAGTTGGTGTAACAATGTCGTATATTAACAGACATTAAATTCAATTCAGTAAGTCTTAGCTGTATCTGAAATAAGTTCTGTCTATTTTGAATTTAGTTTAATTAGATGAACAGCACATTTTCAGCAGATTCTTGTTCATTTTCTGCATTCACCTTGAAGTGGAGGGGATGGAGGAAAAAGCCACAGCAGTTTCATGCATATTTTTCAAGAAACTTTATGTGGAAGTCTTTCATTTTCTCCAGTAGGATCTTCAGCTTTTCTATTGGAGGAAGTATGGTCATTCTGAAAAATAATATTTAGAAGAAAAAATATATATCCAACATTGTCTTCAAAACAAACTGATGTGTAATCTTGACACAGATGTTGACTTATCTCAGGGCAATGCTAGTAATATGTAAATCTAAATATCTGTTTTGATGTGGTGCTCTATTTTTTTGCATTTATGCTTTAATCAAATATTAAACTGGAGCAATTAGTTTCCATTGGTTAATGTATAGGAATTACAGAACTTTTATTTTTTTTTGCTGAGTGATACAAAACATTATCAGGAAGAAAAATCAGTGAGTCAGTTTCCATTTTGGTGGCAGTTATGTCAAATACTTTTTTGTTTAGTATGAAGGGCTGGTGATTATGAGTAGATGTACATTTCTTTCTGAATTGAAAATTTAAATACAATTTAAACAATGTAACATCCCACACTGCATGTTTAAGTCCCCCTTTTCCTTCAGCATAATCTGAAGATCACATTGAGTTATCAGCCTGTACACAAGAATTACAGAGGAAAAAAAAAAACAAACAAACATTTTTCTACACATGTACAGGGATGGACTTGCAACAGCTTTTCCCTGGAGCTGCATGCACCCGGACATCTAACTCAGCTCTCTGTACTGCTGAACTTGCATAGCTAATGGTACCCTCTGTTACACTGCTTCAGACCAAACAAGACTAAATTCCATGATAAACTGCAGCTATCCGTGGCTTGATTCTAATAAAATGTTGTTTATTGGAAGCAAGAGCAATGGACTCTATATTCAGTTTTGGTATTAAAAGATTTAGTCCAATTTCTTGTTTCAGTAAACAAAGTAATTCAGTGTGTGTAGAGCAGATTTATAGGGGAAGGTACTGCATGTTTCACATGATTTCTCCATATTGAAACACTGTTCAATTCCCCTCCGCTTATTAATGCCTTAGCCGACTTTAAAGCTTAGAGTATAAGCTACTAATTATTGTTTTTATTTGTGGAGAAGACATTTCCAATGTCAGTGTATAAAAATAGAATAAAGCTATATCAGCAAGCTGGGAAAACACTGTAAAAACCCAAACAGCTCATCTAGCAGATCAGGTCTGTTCAACAGAAAATGTCAGTAGAGTGAGACGACATCAATGTAAATAAGATTCCTTATATTTAGTCAGAAAATAAAGTATTGGGATGGTACTTAGTTTATTACAGTTCATTTGATTTTAAATCAACAGAAACTGTACCTGAAATGGTAACTTCCTTCTCTTTGGCCAAATCCACTTCCAGGTACAACACAAATTCCAGTCTCTTCCAGAAGTTTCATGCAATATAGCATGTCGGGTGCCATTTTATGAGCCTAGTGGAGTGGATGCTTTGGAATTAATGAAGTCAAAATATTCCAAATAACTATAACTCATTTAATGACTTTTTTTTTTCCTGAAACCTTGTCTTGCATTGTTAGTTCCTATTTTAACTATTACTAAATACGTGAAGAACAATTCCTAATTATACAGTTCACACTTAATTAAAAAATGGTAATTCATGGAGGAGCAAGGGTAAAGAACCTACATAAAACACTTGTTTTGAAAGAAAGCTTCTAGATAATTTTGTTTTACTCCTTGACTGGCTTGTAGCTTTTTGTGAAAAGTCTCAAAATCGTATTTACAAAAATCTAAGCTACTGACATTTGACAAAATGAAATTAGAGCGGTGTGTTCCAGTTCTGTTAGCAGTTACTATTTTTTCCCTTGAATTATCTGCTGACTAGAAAGTCCCCTGATTAATAACTATGGAAGTTCTTACATACATGCAGGTTATACACCTTGTCACAGAATCAGCAGAAAGAGCCCTGTTTTTGCCCTCAGCTATGTAGTTATAATTCCCTTTAAAAAATGTATGTTACATATTGGGTAATAGAGCTCCAGCTAGGAACAAGACTTGTCATTTAGTGATATAATTGACTGACCCCAATGAGGGGAAAAAAAAAAAAAAAGAAAAAAAAAAAGAAAAAAAAGCAATTGTGCAGAACTAAAATTGGTAAGACAACCTCCCTCTCTCTTTCCTATGCTTGCTGAATGTGGCTTCTTTACAGGGTCAGTAGTGTTCAGCTGGTCACAGTCCCAGGCACATAACCTGGCCCAACCTAGCCTGGGCAGGGGCAGCAATCTGGAATGTGCATGAGTCCAGCTACCTGTCTGTCCTGTGACTTTATTTAACACTACCCTCCCTGGTTAGCATTCTCAACCTGGATGTCTTACAAGCGTAGAGAAATGCTCTGTTTATTTTTTAAGTAAAGGTCGTGTTACATTTAAGATCATACATATCCAATGAAGTCCTTTTTTTTACATGGCCTTACTCTACCTTTGGAATAAAAGTTCATCGTTAAAAGTAGCAGGCACAAGCATGTGAAGGTTAAAATGGACTGGAAAAAATGGATGACTGACCTTTGCCTCCTCAATGGCTTTGGCAGGGATAAAGATCCGTGGGAAAGCATACATAGCTCCTTGAAGTGGATTGCAGTGAACTCCTGGTACCTTGTTAAACATGTCTTCTGTCAGTTTTGCTTTTTTGGCAAGATTGTTCAAAACAGACTCCTTCTCCTGTTTAAAAGGAAGGTGTTCAGTTTGGCATATTTGAAGTGGCAGTAAAAATGCTAGAGAAAAAAGGGATGCTTCAAGGAGCCTACCCAGAATTAAGCATTTCTAGGACTCTGCTGAGCTTTCAGAACAAGTGATGCTCCTAAATCCAGTCTTACTTTTACAGCCAGCAATGCAAAAAAAGGCATTAGCAAGATATAACTATGAAGTGTTATAGATAGACAAAAACCTGCTCAAACCTCTATCTGCATGTCCTGTTCTTCCTTCCAAGCGTCCACCCTTGGCTATTTTCAGAGACCATGTTACCTGAACCTTTGGTCTGACTCAATACTGTAATTTATTAAGCCATATTTTGTTTCATTTGTACAGGTGAAAAAATATATGTATACTTTAACACAGAATGCCATATAGTTCAGTGTATAAAGGGATACCTAAGAACCAGGCTGAGTTTATAACTCTGTTTGAACTTATATTCCTCTTTAGATTTAGTAAAAGCAAATATATATATGTATTTTTTTCTTATGCTAAACACAGAAGAAAAGTTGAACTTAGCAGCAGAAGAGGTGATTTAATAATGCCTTCTTAGCTTTCCTTTGGCTCCTAAGCAGAAGAACCATAAAAGGAATAAAAAATATTTTTAAGGTAGATATATTCAGCTAATATAAAAACAAACAAACAAACAACTGCATAGTTCTGTAAAATGAAGAAAAAGGCCTGGTCTCTATGCATATTTTGAGTTCACGGTGCACAGGATAGGTTTAGGAAATGTACAACAGAATAAGCATGTTATCACTGACCTTTATGAACTGTGAATAGGATTCTTCTCCAGGTACTGGAGGATTAACTACAATATCCATTGCTGCTTGTCCTGAGACTGGAGAACAAATGCGAACAGAAAGCAGCTTAACAAGCTGTCCTTTCATTTCTGGGTGCAAGTTAATGACCTCCATATAACCTCCTCTGTAGCCACATCTATGGAGTGAACAGAAAAGATCAGTTGGCCCCAAGTGTATATATGCACTTTTATATGTGTGTGTGTATGTGTGTATATATATATATATACACACATACACACACATATATATAAAAAATACTGGAAAAGCGATGAAAATAATTGCAAAAGTGGCAAGAGAGTTAAGATCTTGCAATATGTAACACACGGGTGTTGAAACAGCTGCTATAATCATTGTTCTAAGATGGCACTAAATACCATGCCATTAAGCTCTAGTATCCCATACAGGGAAAATAGCGTACATGTGGCTTCCCTGTTGGACAAGTTAACTATTAACATGGACTGTTTTCTCTTCAGAACAAGCACATACAGCTGTCACAGAATGCATTTAATCAGAACATTCTTTTTGTTCCATCTCTTCCTCTCCAAAACAACCAAACCCAAACAATTGTAATATTAAATGTCCTAGTGACATTAAATGTACTTAAGCTGTTCTGTTGGATTTTGGAGAGCCTCTTTTCCTTTATCACAGGTTTAGGACTGTAGGATTTCAGCTTTGTGGAACAGAGGCATTCGGTGTCTGAAATAAATACATTCATAATGTTGAACTATTCAGTACATTGAAAACCACAGGGCTAATTCATCACAGCTTAAATGTTTGTTTTCTTTTTCTTAACATTTTTTTAAATTAAAATCAATAGAAGACACTGGATTACCTTCAGGTCACTAATGAAAAATGTCTGTCCAATCAGATTAACAGGGAAGGTGAAAATTTAAATTAAAAATTAAAATTAAAATGTTAAATGAAAACAGACTTACTCGCCCATGTATCCCTTAGATGTAGAGTGAAAAGAGGCCAGTTCAACATTGTTATAGTACTCAGGTCCCATCTCATACAGAATCTTTTTGAAGGAATGAAACTGGCATCCTTCAGAGTACACATTGTCCTGGTAAACCTGAACAGTCAGAAGACATTAATGTACTCTGTTCCTCCAGCTAACGATAAAAGACGGCCTTTTAGAGAGCCAGATCTGAACTGAAGACACAGTTGTTACACTTGAAACTTAAGCCTTTAGAGGACACAAGGTTCTTTGTTAAGTAATAGTTACTGTAATGATGTGTTTTATCTCACGTAGCCATACTTAATAGTTTAGCCTTTGGAAAAACATTGAACTTCTTTATATAATTTACCCTTGACTTGTACATTTAAATTGATTTTCCTTCTGTTGCTTTCATTTTAAGTGCTCTGAAAATCACACAGGTTTTTAGGTCAGTTCTAGCAAAGTCTCTTCCTCGTGTTTCCTGCTTGTGTCCCCTACACTTTCTCTCTAGTTCAAATCCAGATCGAGCCACCTTTCATTAACCCCCCAATATTAATAATCTCATATGTTTGTCCATGTCTTTATATGATAATAGAGAATCTGTTCTTTAAAATGCACCACTACCACATATGGAACAAAGTTACATTTTTTATGCTTACTCTTAGCTCTGCTTTTGAGGGAACAGAATATACCCTTACCTCATCAGCCAGAAGAAAAAGTTTCTCTTCCCAAGCAAAGTGTATCACATCTTCAATGCACTTTCTGCTTTGCACCTGTCCTATAGTTTGATTTTTAAAGCAAGAAAAATAAAGTTAGTGGAGCATACAGACAAATCTTTTAGTGCAGACCTACTTAGACAACTACCTTTTCAATAAGATGCTCCTCTGTCTCAGAAAAGGGCTGTTGAATTTTAGAATACAATTCACTAAGTCTGAAATCGAGGAACATTTTTAGAGGTGTTATGGTTCAAGGCAACTTAGTCCATCCCAAACAAAGGAAGCATGAGCATCAGTAATTTACTAACAGTAGTCTGTGTATAAGTGATCATTTGAAATCCTCACACGTGTAATGATTGAACAGGTTATTTCACAATGCAGTTTAAGCACAAGTTTGACAGATAATTGCAAGGAGATGAATTATTGTGTTCCTGTTTGTGAGCCAAGCCACAGTAATTGACACTGTGCCTTCCTGACTCAAGTAAGATGTATTGACTCAAGCCAACTTTCTGCAGTGAGCTATGAATATATACACATAGATTTTTACTGCAGTTCACCTGACAAGCAACATAAAGACCACTTACGACTGTTTACAGTCATTTAATTTTATTTGTTACCTTCCATCCCCAAGCCACTAATAGTAATGCAAAATAATGTTAATAAACATGATGTGTATAATGATAACTGACAATTGTCTCGTCCTAGTAGTCTCAAATAGGTTGAAGAAAATGAATCTTATTTGAAAGTTTGATTTCTTTTAGCTTGGTGAAGGAGCCCTGGTCCTTCTGTATTTGTCACACTGTTTAAGGTTCCACTTGATCCCATGGAAGCCTTAGGATTTCTGCAGGAATATTGCTGAGATAGGAATCTTCCCACTGAGTCCAGCTCATGCAAGAATAGCTGCAACTCCACAGCTCAAACAAATCTGGAACAGTGCAAGCTAGTTTCTCACTAAGCAACCTCAACTGTGCAAAGAAAGAAATCTTTCCAAGAGGGGCAGTGCTTGCCACTGAGTTCAGAGTCATCTGCAGTCATTGCCTTACAGGCATCTTAGAGACGAGATCCTTGATACAGACCAAAAGTGACTGAAAGTCATTCCCCAAGACTGTAGAAGTTAAATGGAAGCAATGACTTCAGATGCGATGCAGTGAAGTGAACCTGCTCCCTTCTCTCTCCCCAAGTTGCTGGAATTCCATGATACCAAAAAGAAGTTTCTGAAAGTATGCTGTACCATCCTACATAAAGTACTGATCTCTAGAGCTCAGCTTTAAATATTTGATACGTATTTTGGATTTGCCTGCAATGTCAAATGAATGAAAGAGAAACAAAAAATGTATTAGAAAAACATCAATACAAACATCAATACAAGAAAACCACTACAGACCTGTGGGATTTCCTGGGTTGATGATGCAGAGGACTTTTGGATGGCAATATGCCTTAGCTTCATTCAAGGAGCGGCGAAGTTCATTCACATCTAGAGACCAGCAATTTTCTTCATCCAAATAGTAGTTCACCTGGATGGCACCGAGTTCAGATATGGCTGCTGAATATAAGGGATACTGTGGTATAGGGATCATCACTCCTGTTCGGGATTTTCCACCTCCTGAGACCAGGATCTTTAGAATTGTCTGGGGAAAAAGTAGGAAAAAAAAAGTCCTAAGTCAGAATTATTAGTATACTCTAGAATATGCTGTTGATCTTTCTTCTTAAAAGAATCTAGAGTTAAGATAGATTTCTAAAAGCTGACGGTCCTTTCCTTACATCAAAGAGTGTGTTTTTTTTTCAAGTTAAGTTACTGACTGGGTAAGAATGGTCTAACTGAGCTTCAGAGAATTCCTCTGCATGTCACAGCTCCTGAACATGATGTCTGATCAACTTCAAAATGTAGAAAAAAAAATTCTGAGCACAAGGCTAGAGGAAAACTTGGAAAAAGGAATATCTAGATCATGAGTATATGTTTGTTTTAGTTTTTGTTTTTTTTTTACTGTGCTCAATTACAGTTAGAAGCAAAGAAGCCTCAGCTAGTTGTTGCTCATTGCCTTCCACTCGTATTGTCCCAGTGAACACAAGAGGCCAAGAAATAAAACCAAAAATTAGCACTGGGGCACATGGAGGTTCTCCTTTGTAATGGGAGACCTGTTTCAGATTAGGAGCAAAAGTGGCCAGGTGGCACCAAAGCTAGAGACTGGCATTATGCTTTCATGTTCAAGAAATACGAGAGAGCAAAAGTCTGCATATCTTAGGATGCATTATATGCACATCTTATGCATTATATGTAATTTATGCCCAGAAAACACAGGCAGAAATGGAATGCTTGTGCTAAGATAAGTCCAGAGGATTTACCTGTTCCCAACAGCTGTGTGTCTGTGTAGGCTTTTTATGTGTGAATTAGATAAAAGAGTACGTTTGGTGTGGGCAGGGGAAAGATTTCTTGCCTTTAGAATCCATGGAGAACTGAAGTACAGGTACAATCAGAGCAGGCATCATTACCAACATGTTATTATAGTGTAAAAACAGAAATAGCACTTCAGATGTAACAGCAGTACCCTTTAAGTTTCCCAAGCTTCTGGAACAAAATCTGCCTTTCTGTGCCTCTCATCACATACTCACTCAGTTGCTAAGCTAATGATTTATAATCAACATCATTTTATACCCACCACTAGTTTAAAAATACCGAGCATCCAACAAATGTAATCAGGAATTAAATGCAAAATTTAAAATAAAGTCTTTAATACTCTGTGTCCCCCATGTTATGGAACAATGGTTGTTCTATCCTTGGAAGTTCCAAATAATAAGACTCTTTGTACTGCTGACATTTTACCAATGGCAAAATCAAACAAGCATGGTATGGATTTGATGCGCTATGCCAGCTACAAGCTGCCAGTATAACACTCGGCATTGGAAACTCTAGAAAGCCAATTCTCTAAAGTCATGAGGAGAGCTGTTTATGTCTGAACATTGCCATTCTGAACTCTGCCACTAGATGTCATTTAAAAACAACAGCAAGCTTTAACAAACAAGTCTGCCGTAAATAAATAGATAAACAGATAAATAAATAAATAAGGCAAAGAATTATTGGTTGATGTAATATCAGCAAACGTGCCTGTGTAAAGTAAAAGTCTAACAGAGACAGTTATTTCTCTTAAATGATTACCATCTTTGAACATTGGTTGAAGCCAACACCTAGTTTCTCCCAAAGATAGCTATTGAAATGGATCTTTGTGATTTTCACTGGCATTAATCTGCACTAGCAGAGTGTTTATTAGGAAGAAGAGCTCCCAAGACTTCTCACCTCTTTGCCATGGATTGATTGACCTTTAGTGCTTAATGCATTCTAACTATGGAGGACATCATTCAGTCTTAGTGGTCTGTCTCCTATATTTATATTGTAGTGTGTAACTTACACTGCCTATACAAAAGGTACTGGTCAATATATATTAAGAGACTCCATGGGTCTGTTACTTAGCTGGCACCTTAAATCCTCATAATTGGGTGTATTTGTTATCAATTCAGTTTGACTTCAGTATCTATTAGATCAAACTCACAAGAATTTGTGAGACCAGATGTTCAACAGAGATCAATATTTCTGAAGGTAACTAATGACATATAATTTATACCAGGAAGAGACAGGTTTAATTTTAACACTTACAGCAATGCCATCACTTGCCCCAGTGGTAAGATATATGTTATCTGGATCTGCAGGAACTCCTCCATCTCTTCTTTCAATATATGAAGCAACATCTTCACGGATGCAATTTATTCCTTGACTGGCACTGTAAGCTCCTGTGAAAAAGAGAATGAGATGAGAGTTGTGTACAATGAACGTCAGATTTGCTGTTTGCTAGAAAATCCCCTGAGCTGGTGGTATATTATTTTTTTTTAATATGAGGGCTTTGGATCCCTTTTTTTTGCTTTCCAAAGAGCATGAAAGGGAGTTGGATTGTTGGTAGAGCAAAAGCATTTATTTGGGATGAGACAAATACAATAATTATCACTAACATACAAAAATAATAAATTTAATAAAAGCAGGCTTTAAAGGCTACTTTGCAAACTGGGTCAGCAATCCCATTTTTACTTTCTCCCAGTTGCTTTCATTATGCTGAAAGCCATTTCAGGTCAGTCACAATTATTTAAGTAATGGGAACAAAGAACAGGGGTGGCATGTGCAATAGGAGAGAAAATAACTTCTTAAAAATTCATGACAAAAATAAGATTTTTATTTGCAATATGAAAAGAACATGAAACCATTTCTTCCCAGTCTGAAAAGCAAAAAAATCCTGAACTGCTTCCCTCTCCCTCCACAGCAACTCCCTCAACCATTTGCAGTTACCTGTAGCAGAAACATCTAGTATCACACCAGTACACAAGGCTTGTGAAGTTTACAGAGCATAACTAATAATCTAATAAAGTAAGATTTTAGATGCTGTGTGCATCATTGCTGAGCATGTGCAACGAGTAAACAGTAAAAACAAGTCTAAGCCTAAGTGAGGAATGGATTCAAGCTATGAGGCCTAAGGCTGATGGATGGTGAAGTGACAAATGTACATGTAGTTTAGAACACTGTCATGAACCTGCAGAGTCTTCTCTGCCTTTTGGGTGGAGTGGAATAATTGTGCCTGACTTAACTCTTATCGCTCAGTTATATCCTATAAGTCAGCCTAATAATACTTCTGTAGCAGCGCAATTTACAAAGACAAAGAACCTTTGCAAGTACTGTGCAACTGTATGGCACCAAGTGGCTATTCAGGGCACAAAGTTCCCTGATGTCCTAAAAATTGACTTTCACACAACAATAATCTATATTGGGTTTGTATAAGGGTCTTCTACCGCAGCAAGGAAGCCCCTGTTAAAGAGGGGAACAAAGCTAAGCTACCATCCTGTTTTGTGCTCCTTTGAAGGCTGAGTCTCAGTGGGAATATACAGAAGACCTGAATTCAATTTTCAGGCCTATACTTGATTGTACTCAGTTGGTAACTTTGACTAAAACCCATTAGTTTTCACTGTGGCATGCAGATAAATTAAAAAACAAACAAACAAACAATTGAAACCAGTCAAAAAAAAAAAAAAAAAAAAAAAAAAGTCAAAAGAATCCCAGAGTATTTGAACACAATAGAAGTTGAGGATGTGTCTGAGCCATCACATGTGGTCTGGGAGAATGAGACTCAATGCTACTAGGAGGGTTTTGCCAAATGAATGTTCATGAGAAGTGAGGTTATTTTAGTTCATACCCAGAAGTCAAGTAATTCATATTAAATTTGCAATTAATAGATTTAAGCAGGCCAATATAGATGCAAATACACCACTTCATAACATATATAGATTAAACATATATAGATAAAGCTTAAACATATATAGATTGCAAAATCACTTCTGTGTTGAACTGAAAAATGTTTTAGAAGTTATTTAGAACACAGCACTTAAAGCTACGTGGAAGGATCAGTTTTTGACTTCTGATTTTTTCCAAGAAAGCAAATTCCTCTGTCTCGGCCACAGAAAGCAGCAACAGGTTTTCAAACTGTCAGTGAAGTGCTTGGAGTCAGCGCCACGCAGCTGCAATTTCACTCAGGCTGCGTATTTACGGAGTGCTGTACAGAGGCTAGTGGGTACCTGGGGCCGAGAGCGGGGGCTGATAGATGGTACTGAAGAGACGGGTGGAGAGGAAGTGTAAACCAGTAGAGTAGATCAATAAGGTCTACAGTGTTCTTGGTTTTAGGGAATTCAGAGGGACAGATGTTCTTGGTACATACCATAGCAGGGAAAAAAAATATAATCCAAGACTGCAGTTTCTGACTTACAGAACTTACATTTATCCACTGAAATTAAAAGGGTGTATTCAGAATGTTGTGAATGTTTCAGGCCTACTTCTGTGCCTACTAAGCTAATGCAAATTACTTGAAATACGTGATGATCTGCTGAAAGAGAGATTTTGTACAGGATCACATATTTCTGAAATATCATACAAGGCTAAATTCCATTCTGCTTAATCCAGAAGTGTGGGACCAAGACTCAGCATTCTGAGAGCTCTTATTACACCCCCAAACTTGAAAATCACCACCGAAAATGACTGATGAAAAATTCGGTTATATCCCCAGTAACTTTCACATGACAACCAGTATCGTGTTGATGAGTTGTTCCTGAGTGAGCTACGAAAGGATTTCATGGAGTCAGAGTAATTTCTCCGTTTTGGTAACTGTATTTTTTATGTTCTCTGTATAGAAACAAAACCAATGCAAAGAAGGCAAGGATAGAATGCATTCTATATTAGGCTGTGTTGTTAGGAATAGTCTAAAGCTGAAATACTGCTAATATAACCCCTAATTAGGTTTTGTTTATTTTATTAAGTTTCACCTACCCTAAAAGTATGCCAGAGCAAATAGCCACTGCGATCACAAAGATTAAGAAATACGCCAGTTAATCTCAGATGTACTCTGAAATGTCACTGTTCACTGGTTTTTGGACCTGAAAGAAGGTAGTTTGGTGTGCCAGACTCTTTGCCCTACCCTGTAGCTGTAACACAGCCTTCACAGTAGAATTTTTAGTGACATTTCCCAGATACAAGCAGACATCACAGCTGATAGAGGAGAAGCAATTTGTCCCTTCTATTTTCTCTCTGCTGAATTTGCAACGTTTGTACTTATTTGTGCATAGATTATATTTGTACTCTTGTGGGAGCACTGGTTGAAGAACAGAGTTCTTTAGTTCTTTGTGGGGTTATTTTGCCTTGGAGAAATGGGGTTCTGATATCTTCAGCTGGAACTATCTGGGATAAATAAAAAGCTACCATGTTCTGAGTGTGCTCTTCCCTCTTTGCAGAGCATTATCACCTTGGTATGCGTGTTTCAGATACCCCAGCTCATATCCTGGCAAACATATTTGTGCAGTTGGTTCAAAATGAAGGTACAGGACTGTGAGCTGGATCAGCTGAGATGACATAAAGTTTGTTGATCCCACCACTACAGTGACTGCATACTTCATGGCAGGGAGAGGAAACATCTAGAGTTGATAAAATTGTAAACAGCCCCTCCTAGGATCGAGCAGGAGACATAGCTGTCAGTCCAGGTCTAACAGATGTCAGAAGATGCCTAAAAGACATTTTTTATAGAAATAGCACTCTGCAACACTTTTCTGGTAGAAAAAAAGCTTAGCATTATGTTTATGGTTATGCCTAGAAAGTGTTGTAGTGAGGACCCTGTGAGTGTGTAATCTTTATCTTGCCCTCTTCTGTGACAAGTCTTGTAAAAAATTGCACCGTTACTGCTTATCAGTGGGCCGCACCGAATCTCCTCCTATCATTTTGCCCTACGCCATCTCCCATTTGTCTTGTAATCATATAGAACAAGATTAGGAAATTTCAGTACTGCACATATTGAAACTACCTTAGTTGATTCTATTGCACATAAGAGCAACTGAAACAGATGCTTACCTAAGCTGTTACCTCCACAACCCTGCAAGATCCGTCTGGCTCGCTTTTTCGCATCTTCTGGAAAACTTGGGCTGTCCAGCAGGTTTGGGTATGTGCACAGTGCCACAACCTAGAGTGCCAAGAAAGCTGTAAATTTGCCACTGCTCAATGGTTATTTCAAGTTGGTAACATTACTGTTAACTTTCCTTGGACATGAAGATCACAACTTAACTTTTTAAAGCTAATTTAAAACAAAGGCTGTTGATGAAGGGTTTGCAGTTGTTTCTTTATGGGTAGTGCTTATAGAAGTGAAGAATCTTATCAGGTTCCAACTTCTGCTACTAAAAGCAGTTATAGAGGTATTAACTCTTTGAATTACAGATGGTAAAGATTGGAGTCAAAGTGAGATCTGCGTAGTGCAAACACAGCGAAACAGTTCATTATTCAGAATAGGAAATCTGTAAATAGCTCTGTCCTCCACTCTTTGTGTATTACTAGCCCACTTTATTGACAAGAAATAAAGAGTATAAATATGGAGCAGAACTGAAAAATGTGATCAGAGTTTTAAGTCCCAATTTCATGTTCTGTAATCCTTCCCCAAAATAACTTACAGTTATTATCAATATGAAGTTGTGAGAAATAATTAAAAAAGAAGTGGTGGTGTAGAACATAGTAAAAGTAGAAACAGCACCTAGCAGAATTAAATTTTTGAAGAAATGTAAGACAAATCTAGAGGCCTTGCTTGAGATCAGCTTTGATTTGCTCCAGTCTCTCTCATGTTTACGTTCACATGGTGTAATATGGATTGGCTGTTGTCATCTTGTGGGCAAGTGACTGAAGAATTAAACTGAATGCACATGCAGTCATGGGGAAGAAGGATTTCCCATTTACCCAGTATTTTATTTAATAATATTGGATCTGAATTAATTTGAAAGAAGCTCTGTTTTTTCTAGCTTGTATAGCTCAGTTTTATAATCTTGGCACATGGACCCCCAGATTTATACGGCTTCAGTTTGGCCTCTGAAATTCTCTGAATTTATAGTATTATAGGCTCATGATTTTACATGTGTGTGTAAGGGATGTTCAGAAACTGTTTTTACTTGTAAGCTTTTTATTTAAAGAGTATAAAAATACTTTTATTAAATAACACAGTAATATAAAATTTGAGTAGTATAAAAATAGTATTTATTGAAATACCATAGTGGGTGGTGGTTTTTTTTGTTTGTTTGTTTGTTTGTTTGTTTTCCCCCAGCATACTGCTGCAAAATCAGGAGTAGTACAACTAGTTGCACCCAATTGCAAGCAGATTTTAAGTATACTGTCAGATGAAGAAAAGCTTTTTTTTTTTTTTCCTTAAGAACAATTGCTATCTTTTCTAAAGTGCATTACTGATAACAAATGTGCTGAATGATAATACAGAAGTATCAGGAGAAAGGATGGATGGGCAATGATCTCAAAAGTAAGGAAAGCTACTGTGTTAGTTATAGGACTTCTAGCAGAAATCCAAACTTGTAATTCTTTATCAAAGGCTTACAAGTATAAATGCATGTAAGGAATCATTAATATTAGTAAGAGAGTCAAACATGTTAAGGTATTCTTCATAATATAATCAAAAAAAGCAACAATAATATTTTATTATATTCTTACCTGACGAAGGAAGGTGATTGGCCTCTGTCCCATTGCATGTGCATCTCCAATGTTGGCTTTAATTACTTCAGTAAAAGGTTTTTTGATTCCCTAGAAGGAGAAAATTCACAATGGGCTGTTAGGGCTGAAACAGATGATAAAGAATTCCTTTTTGTCATATGGCTGTAAGTAAACAGTGCATAATCTCAGAAAAGAAAGAAGTTTAAAGCTTAATGCATTTCTTTACAATAGCAGATCATAAATGCTTTATAGAAATGATGCTGTGACACAGTTTTAAATGACTGATAGTCTTTTTTTTTTTTTTTTTTTTTTTTTTTTGTTAAAGTGTTTGTTCATTTTTCTGCTAGCTGCAAGTAAGAGATTGACTTGCCTGGCAACTGCAGTGTGAGGTAGAAAAGCTGAAAGAAAGGCTTTCTGAATTGCCAGCATGAGAACAACTTGTTTGATACACCTGAGGGCAGGAGGGATCAGTCAAGAAGCTAAAAAGATTTGAGAATATTTGAGAAATCCACCAACAACAGAGACCTTGAAGCCTTTAGTTCTTATTAGAATTTGCTTATACACTGCTTGCTTATTTATTTTCTGACTATTTACATTAATTATGCATTATGTTATGTCCCCTACGTTACCATATACAGATGTTTCATCATAAGGAACTCTATGATAAACAGCAAAAGTGCTAAATAGTCACCATGAATACTTAAACGCTTCTTAATTTCTGAAATCTGACCAGACAGCTGTTTTACCAGCGAGGAATTGAATAGATCAAGAGAACAGAGGGAAAACAGTTGCAGAATGTTGGTTAGCCACCACAGCTCTTTAAAATGGCAATTAAAAAAGAGGAAAAATGGTCAGCAACTGCCCGGTAGAAAAAACACCATTGATTTAAATAAGAAAGATTAACTGAAAGTAAAGGTCAACATAAAGACTAAATGAGCAAGGTAAGAGCAATTTTATAGCTTTTCTAGTGTAACTTTGGGTATGAGAAATCGTAGGGAAGCCTTCAAACCATGACAGGATTTTCATGCAGACTAATGAGCTGCAAAATTATACTGCCTATGTGTTGGCCTGCAGTGACAGATCAGAACCCAGATATGCAAAGATAACAATGACCAAAATATTAGAATTCACCAGGGTTACAAATTCCAAGGTATGCCAAAATTTGGAGGCATAGCGTGGCTAACAGCTTATTCTAGATAATGTGGTTCAAATTCTCTCTGTGGATCCAGTTCAAGGCATATATAACTGAGAACATTTAGTTTTTCATTTGTTTGTTTGCTTTGTTTTCATTTGCAATTAAATAGGTGGCATTAAGACAAGACAATTGAACTTATAGGATCCTGACTTAGCAGGGTCAAAGCATTTTACATGGCCTTAAATTTGGCAGGAATTGAAAAGTGGTTCACTTAAAATAATTGAAAGTGACTCATTGATTACATCAAGTCATTTGCTTTTATGTTTGCTGATATAAATGAGTGCCTAAATAAGAGCTGCATTTCAATCTTAAATTACAGACTAGGAACAGAGATTCCAGATAAAGATTACAGATATTTGAGGCTGAAGTTCAGCATTTTCTGAGTAATGCAAATGGTTAGAAATAAGTTTTCTTCAATCAGTGTCCACTGATAGCATAATCATTTCACTCTCATTTATGAATAAGAAGGTAAAGAAGAATAAGAAACATGTAGAAGGAGAATGAGTTCAGTCTGAATGAAATTAAGAAAGATTCCTGCACATCTTAATTCTGTTTGGTTCTTTTTATGGTAGACAGAATCTGGCTCACTATACTTGCACACTAATACAAATGTGTTAAAGAATAAGGGATGATATTTTCTTTGCCCTGAGTTAGGGTATTGTCTAAAAAAGCATAACAGTTCCCAGCAATAAGCAGAAAGAGATTTTCTTTTCCCACCAGATTAAAAACAGAACAAGCAAAAGCCCTAACACATAAATTTAGTACATTAGCCAAACCAGATGGTTTTTGCACACAAATACTATTGTGGTCTTTCACAGCAACACTCTCCTCCTTCCCTGCCAACAGGTACTTGTTTTTGTTTGCTTTAGTCATCTTAGAACATAGTCATGTGTCTGCGGACACTGTGTGCCATTGAAAATATTCCATGGGACTGGTTCAGGAAGAAGGCTTTTAAATGGAAAATGCCACGTAAGCAGACACAAAGCTGGCGTACCAATCTTTTAATAAAGCAATTGGCAATTACTTGCCCTTGTATCTTTTAAAAAGTGCCCAGAAGACTTTTCTCTCTGCCAATGACTCAGCTTGTAGTTGAAGAAAGCAGGGGAGCTGGGAGGAGTTAGTGAGGATCACCGTGTATCTGTTTTGTCAAGTAATATCTCCTGCTCTGCAATGGTAACTTGAAAACAAACATGCCCACTGAAAACACTGGAAGGTTTTGTTCTCTGTTCCTGGCAAACGCACCTCTTTGAGAATCTGGTTGCATGAAACTGCAATGACACCTTTATAAACAGGTCCTTGGACAAAAATCAAAGCACGTGTTTCAAAATAGAACCTTTATCGCCACTCTGAAAGTTTGGGGGAGAATTGTAAAAAGGCAATTATGAACAGCTCTAATTGAAATGATTGGGTTAGACATACATATGTAATAGATGAACATAACACACAGTGAGCTGAAGGCATACACGGCCTTCTGAGATGAGGGTAGCCAAGTAACACAAAGAGCAAAGCCTTAAAATAATCTCTCTAGCATTCCTGCGGCACTGTTTTTGTACAAAACGTGTACTAGTCAAATTCTTCGGGGTAATAACAACATCGGCAAGGCTTGCTAAAGCGGTGAAGGTGGGGAGCAGTATCTGAAATCCTAGAAGCAACCATGCCAGATGCTTCATTCAAAGCAGAAATCAATCCTCACGGTGACAAGGGAAGCTGTGAACAGCAAAAAGCCTCACTTGAATTGCTAAGCTGTTCCCCCTCCCCGATATTAAGTCGTAAGTTAAGAAATAAGAGCAAAACACGCAGAAGGCGCTGGAAGCATCGCCGCATCGGGATGCTCCCTCAGCACCCGGCAGCTTCATCAGCACCCGGCCGCGGTGCGGGGCTCGGACGGGGCCGGGGGCTGGCGGAAAAGCCCCGAGCGGCCCCCAGCGGCCCCCAGCGGCTCGCTGCCGGCCGGGGCGCTGCTCGGCCCCGGGGCTCGCTGCGGGGAGGGCGGCCCCGGCCCCGGCGAGCCCCCCGGCGCCCCAATCAGCGGCGGCGGCGGCGGAGGAGTGCCCCGGGGGCCGGGCAGGGCCGGGCCGGCGGCGGGGCCGCCGGGGAGAGGTCGCCCCGCCGCCCCCGCCTCACCTTGCGCAGCTCCTTCTCGATCTCGCCGGCCTTGAGGACGATGGGGCCCCGCACCGCGTACTCCACCGCCTTCACGTAGGGGTTCATGGACTCCAGCGTCAGGATCTTCTCCCGGCTCGCCTTCTCGTTGAGCTTCACGGCGGAGGCCTCGGCGGCGCTGCTCCAGCTCGCCGCGCCCTCCCGAGCCGGCTGCGGGAGCCGGGGCCGCCGCTCCCCGCCGCCGCCGCCGCCGCCCCCGGGCCGGGCCGCGCCGCGCCGGGCAGCCGAGAGGAGCCGCAGCATCGCCCCGCCGGGCCGCTCCGAGGCTCCCGAGCGGCGCTGTCGCCGCGGATCGCCGCGTCCCCGCCGCCCTCGTCGAGGCGAGGGATGCGGGCGCCGCTCAGCCCTGCCCCGTCCCGCTGCCGAGCCTAGCCGCGGGCGCTGCGAGCGGTGCTGCGGAGCGGCGCTGCCACCAGAACGGCAACACGGGCCAGCATTGCATCAGATGCCGCCGCGGAGCCCCGGCCCCGGCAGGAGGGCCCCGCTAGGCTGCCGGGCACGGGCGGCCATCCTCCGAGCCCCCTGCCCGCCTCCCCCCCCCCGAACCCCGCGGCGAGCCGAGATGGGCAGCGGCCCGGCGAGGGAGGCGGTGCTGCCGGGCGGGCTTTGTAGTTCCTGCAGCCCCGGGCTGCGCCTGCCCACAGCATCAGGTGATGGGCAGGGAGCTGCCGCACCCACAGCGCCACCGGCCCCCAAGCCCGCTGCTGCAGCTGGAGATGGCTTTGGTGGGGGTGGCGGTGATGCTGATGGTGATGGTGGTGGTGGTGGTTGCCTTTGTCCGGGGCTGGTTTTCTGCTCTCCCGCCCTCCCGTGCCCTTGGATGCGCGGCAGAGGCTCGATGTGCGCCCCGGGGATGTCACAGCCCTTTCGCTGCCCCCTGCCCAAGCAGAACCTCTGGCCGAGGTTTCGTTCCCGCAGGCACAAGTTGGTGCCATCACAGCATCCTCGTTGTTTCCATGTGATGGAAGTGGTCCTCGCACTCAGGGTCTGCTCTGCTTCCGTGGCAAATGGCTGGAGGTCTGTCATCAAATGCAGAAGCAGAATTTGAGGGATGGAGGGGCAGCTGCTCTCTCCTCGCCACCCGTGGGGAGGAGAAGGCCCCTCTCACCCAACCTTGGTGCCCTGAAGGGGCGCCTTGTTTGTGCTCAGAGAGTGGAATAAGGGATCATTCACTCAGGAATATTCCTATGACCTGATGTTACCTCCCTGAGTAAGAGCCTGGCCTGTAAATTGGACTTCTTTCTGAATTATTTTTGTAGGACCTTCTTTTTCTTACTTTCTCTTCCTCCACTGACTTAGAGAGACCAGTTTCCTATTTTGGTTACCTAAATTAGGTGGTTCAAGGCTTGGGTTCTGTTCTGCGTGTTTTGGTATCTCTCCTTGGCTTATGAGGGAGGGGAAGGCAAGCTGCTTTTACTGAGTTTGGTTTTATTTTGTTCCATACGATTCTATCTTGACTCTTTTTTTCCTGTCTTTACTATTTATTTTTTTCTAATGAGCTTCTGCTCGCTATAGTGTTTAACTCCACAACTAATTAGTTCAAGCTCTCTTTCTGTTTCAAGTGCAACATTTTAGCTATTGCTCTGTGACAATTTAAAAAACAATCACAACTCTAGAACTGCAGTCAATTCATAGTTATCAGAATAACAGAAGTGGGATTTTCTTGTTGTGCTGAAGGGACCGTCCAGAGGTGGTGCAGAAAACCCATTTGTTTTACCCAGGAATTTCATTTTTTATAATTTCAGTCTTTGTGCTGACTGTAATGAAAGCTTTTTGTTGTTTACTGCTCAGCTTGTGAAGGCTCTTGGGTGGAGTGCATCTGAGCCTGTGTATCCTCCTTCCAAAATTCGCTTCACAAAATGGCTTGATGGAGCACATATGTGTGCTCCAATTCAAGTTCCAAGAAGGACAGCTTCAATAAGTGTTTCAGGATTTTTTAGTCTGCATCTCTTTCATTTTGTTTTGTTTTGTGTTGTTGTTACTGTTTTGTTTGTTTGTTTTTTCTTCCATATTTTAAACATTCTTTAACTTTTTGAATGTGAAGTTTTGGAGCCTGTATGTGGCTTTTGCAATACGCTTTCATTGAATAACCTGAAGCTGATTTTGCAATAAGCTTTAACCAGATAACCCAAAATGTTCAACTTTTTTTTGAATTCTTATATGAATTCTCGGGAAAAAAAATGATATTTACACTCATTGGGTATAAGTGGACTTGCCAGACATCTTGATATGACTGTTAATGTTTAGGGTTCATTAGCGATCAAGGTCAGAACGCTATCCGCTCAATTAAAAATCTAAGTCCACTGGATTTGGAACCACTAGTTTTGCTAGGGGAAGTACAAAAATTAACCTTTGTTCTTGACCACCCTGTTCCACCCCGAATCCGCCCCCCAGAAACAGCTGGCATAGCAGAAAGCTTGCAGTCAGCATTGCCATGGTATCTCTGATTGATCCCCGAGAAAGTAAAGGTACACACTGCTGCCTGACATCTCTGGTCCTGCCTCTAGCTGACAATCCAAACAAGACCATGTTTGCAAATTCTGTAATGCTGCTTGTTAGCACAGCAGTATCGGAATAACACTAACAATCTTAAAACACATGTTGCACAAGCCAAAGCATATGTTTGTGATAAAACATTTGAATGAATATAAACAGACGTGAAATTCAATAGACTGATTAATTTCCCAAGTTTAGAAATGTACAAAGTAAACGAATAGGATGAAAAAAGCCTTTCTGTGTTCAACATCATATGAAATGTTTGTTTTGTAGAAAAAGTATCTGTTGCTTTAATTATGATAAATGCAGTTTATTTTAATAGGGATACTTTCAGGAAAGGAAATAGCATGTGTAATGAACTTCCAGTTTTGAGGTGAAGTTGTGCCTATGGACATGAACAACAGAACTCCTACTGGCTTCAGGGGAGTCAGCATGCCACTCCACAGTCAGTGTGACTCTGTATTTGTGTGTGCTGCTCTGGCTTTTTGAGGCTTAGCATATCTACCCATAAAATGAGGAAAATAAAACCTATTTTGTGAGCAAAGGTACTGTGGAATTAGTTAATGCATGCTTGCAAAAATGTTGTGCAATGACCTATTGAGGATGAAGTGTTTTTTTGAGTTTACTCATGAAAATCTTCCTTTCTCTCTCCCCATGCCCCTGAGTTGAATGGCAGATAGCATGCATAATTGCTGGCTCATGCTATCACCCATCAGAAAAGACTAAGGCTTTTGCAGGTTGGCCCATGATGATCAGCTGGCGTGATCGCTGGGCAATTTATACATCCTATACAAATCATATGAATGCAAGTTTCAGTAACCTGATGGTGGCAAGCACTGTGTAGGTCTTTGATCCCCGTGTCGTGTTCCACCTTTAGTCATAAAGAAAGACAGAGTTCAGTTTTTTTTTGCAGTCATAAGAAGCTAAAAGGAATTTCATGTTGATGTTGAGGAGTTAGAGATACAGAACAACAGCAAATGTGAACATAGGTAGAAAGAGAGATATAGAGCTGGAGAAAAGCCTTGATAAACAGACTTAGCTGCTGTCACATCTTTCCATTATGACAGACAGCAAGCTGTTTATCATGAATGGCTGCGTGGTTTAAACCACATGATTATAATAATGGCATGTGGTAACTGAGCATTCATTTTTCTTATGCTGTTTCATATAAATAAGTGCACAGGATAGAAAACTACCTTTACAATGGCCAAGTATTGTTAATTATATTTAAATAATTAAGTCCTATTTAAATGGAATCTGACTTCGATGAGACATTAAGTAAACCATATTACATAACCTATTTGTTTTAGGCAAAAACAAGAAACTATTTTTGTGTTCTGAGTTGTATGGTGGATGACTGTTTCCTGTGGAATACTGCTGATGGTAGTAATTCAGAATATAATGAGCATCTTCAGAGAAATTACTGTTCTAACTGTTCTGAACATAACTCAACATAAACCTTTAAGATCTGGTCTGAAGCCCTGTGCAGTCAGTGGAGAAAGTGCCAGTTCAGTGACTTTGTATCTTAACGTTTACCAGCTGTGGTGGTTTCACCCCAATGGACAGCTGAACTATACCACAAGCACTCTTTCACTCCCTCTCCTCAAAGGAACAGGGGGAGAAAATAACATGGGAAGGGGTTCAGGGGTTGAGATAAGGACAGGGAGGTCACTCACCAGTTACCTTCATGGGCAAAACAGATTTGGCGTAGGGAGATTAATATAATTTGTTGCCTATCACTAGCAGACAGGAACAGTGAGAAACTAAAAGCAAACTAAAAGCAAATTAAAACCACCCCATCCACCCTCTTCCACCTCATCCCCCCCCAAGTGGTGCAGGGGAAGGGGGAATGGGGGCTGTGGTCAGTCCCTAACACTTTGTCTCTGCTCCTTCATGGTCACTCTCTGCCCCTGCTCCACGTGGGGTCCCTCCCACAGGATGCCGGCCTTCCCGAACTGGTCCTGCGTGGGCTGCCCACAGGCAGCAGCTCTTCAAGAACTGCTCCCCTACGGGTCCGTACCATGGGGTCCATCCCCCAAGAGCAAACTGCTCCAGCACGGATGACCCACGGGCTGCAGCTCTGGCTCAGGGCCTGCTCCTGCAGGGGCTCTCCATGAGACGGGGCCTTCTCCAGGCCACATCCACCCTTTTGGAGAAGCCGGAGCTGGCTCTGCTCTGACATGGGGCAGCTCCTGGGCTCTGCTCATGAAGGCCCTCCCCGCATCCCCCTCTCTACCAAACCCTTACCATGTAAGCCCCATGCACCATCTCTCATTTTTTATGATATGCAAAAATAAAGCCCAACTCCCAACCCCAAAACAAACCCAAAAGGAAACACATGATGTTGTCTATCAAATTTTCTTCAGAAGAATTAATTGAAAAGGTGCTCTATGGAAAGAATGGAATTTTATTTTGAAAGGGATATTTTATACACAAAACATTTCAAATAAAAATACTATTTTATTTATTTATTTATTGTGAGAAATGACGAATTTGATGAAACCAAATTGTTCTGAACAATGTGTGGATTTTAATAGCTTCCCATGCAAAAGGCCCGACATGTGAGACAAAAAAAAAAAAAAAAAAAAAAAAAAGGAAGCTTTTTTTATGGAAAGGTAGCTGCTACTGACATTTAAATTATTAATATTTCAGTGAAAGCTTTGTTTGAAAATACCGTCTGCAGGTGGTAGGCATCTGCATCACAAAGCAAATAAATCTCTGTTAAAAAAACACTGGTGACCTGGCCCGTAGGACTTGTTTCGTAGATTATGTTCCAGCTTGATTAGGGAGGGATATTTCCACCAAGTTTTTACTCTGAGAGGGCTTTAAAGACTCAGTGTTAAAAAATATATGGACAAGGTCATATTTTATCACTTCTATTGGACACATTTGCTTTAAGAATTGAGTAAAATCAAACAGTGGAATAGAAAAGTTGAAGGATTTTTTTTCCATTACTAATATAGAAAAATATTAAAACATTGGGAGCTAGGAACTTAAATGTTTCTTTCAAATTCTAAAAGAAGCATAGTAATGATATGGAAAATATATGACTTCTGGATTTTGTGCTTGTAAAATTATAGTTGCACAACAAAATACTGCAGCATGCAAGAAGCCAGTGTGGTGGGCATATACATGTATGTTGCATTCCAGTGAAGGAGGAGAGCATCCCAAGATCTCAGTTCATTCATATCAGCTGAACTGTATTGTGACTGCTGCAGAGAAAAGCCATCAAGGGCAGGCATAGAAAAACTTCATGTGTAGCTTTTCATAAAATACAGAAAATGCATAATTTTATTATTTTCTCTTTTAAATTAGTGTAAAACACATTTTAAATGAGGCTTAGTCCTGCAAAGTACTACTCTTACAGACTCTCTAAGAGAGTAAGTACCGGTACCCTTAAAAAGATATTTGTTGCTTTTTCTCAGTGTTGCATTCATGTCTGAAATGGCACAAAAGAAGTAGTCCTGGACTTTCAGAACTCAAAACTAATTTAATAATAAATTAGAATAACAAGAAAAACATCACAGAAGCATGAAACAGCCCAGGCTGGAAGGGACCTTGAAATATCACTAGGCCCAACCTTTACTATGTATCTGCATGGCAAATCTTAAAAATCAGTTGTCTAGCAATGCATGCTATCTTGTTTGCATTCAATAAGGAAATATTTTTATTTGTATTTGAATAGTTGAAGAGCAGTCACTGACTATTTTATTTGCTCTAAAGAGAAGGCAGGATGTTGTAGTAGATCTGTGTTAGTTCTCTTGTGTATTCATTAACTCCTTTCCTAGATACTGTTACATACGCAGCAGAGCCCCCTGCTGTTAAAGACCCTCTGAAATGCTTGATTAGTTTTCTATGTTTTGCTATGTCTGGACCTTCTTAGTTAAGATGAAGAAAAATCCAGAAGTAGTCTGAAGGTCTTGGTTGCATGGATTTAGTCTTCATATAGGAATGAACTCTGCATATCCTCCTGCCTGTATAGAACACAGTTGTGCTTTTGGCAACAGTCACAGTTTATATAAAAAATAAACTTGTCTTGGTGTATCTCTGAAAAAAGACCTGTGCTGGCAACAGATTGCTATAGTTTGAAAGCAATACGCAGCGAGAGAAGGTAAGCAAAACCCACCTTCCAAGAGAGAATTTAAATACTCAGAAGAAAAGGAAAAGGGCAGGTCAGCCAATGCAGTCACTGCGTGTGCAGCAGAAACCACAGCACACACATGGGGGAGCCCAAGATGATCACAAGTGCAGAAGAGTGTCTTCTTGTGCCTGTGTGGGAGCTGGGCCTGGAGCAACCAAAAGGCCTGTGGAGTTCTTAGGCATGGTAGCTGTCAAGGAGTAAGGGAAAGGGTAGGAGAAACAGAGAGGCCACAGAGTACTTAGGTTGACTGTCGGGAGTGTAAGATTAACTGTCAACAATAACACTTGAGAAGGAATGGTAGAAAAAAAAACGGTAGGCCGTACTGTTATAAGAAAGGATATTGAACATAATAAAAGTTTTTGGTATCTTATTCATATATTAGTAGTAAGGGTGGAGTGGGTTGGTGTTACAAACTGGGAATCTTGAGGGAACTTTTGAAGGTATAATTTTATTTTATTTTATTTTATTTTATTTTATTTTATTTTATTTTATTTTATTTTATTTTATTTTATTTTATTTTATTTTATTTTATGATAAAGTCAGGCCCTGCTGACATAGAGAGCTCTAGTAATTTTCCTGGTGTTTTGATCCTGACAGTAACGTTACTGTAGCAGGACACTGCTGTCTGAGAACATTCACTGTGGTGTTCAGAGACAGGAGGTTGTATATCTCACATTTATCTATAAAAGATAGTTAGTATTTACATATGCTCATTGTGACTTAAAATACTCAGGGCGTGTAGAAAACCACTATATTTGTGTGGAGAGATGACAATCAGAGTTCAGACAATGATGTTCTTTACTACCAATACTTAGGATTTTAAAACACTTTCAGTTATATGTTGACCATATGTATATTGTGAATTGATTTTTGCCTACAATTCATTCATGCACTCCAACATTGCTTTCATTTCATAGTAGCGTGCATGAAATTAGCATTGCACTTAAAGGCGAAGTACTCTTTGTTCCAGTGGTGGAAATACTCGTAGAATAGTTTAACAAGGTCCTTTGCTTTATGTGAGTAGTTTAAAATCAAAACATTGAAGTTATTTTATGGTTTTTACTTTTTACCCTAGCAAAAAAAATTAAAGCTGTCTGGAATTGTTACCTCTATCAGCATTCGTTTTATCACCCAAAGTCAAACAATCCTTTGTGCTGCAACAATGCAAAAGCTTCCACTGGAATCAGCTGTGATATGTCGGACGTCTGGTGAAAAACAGGTAGGAAAATTATTCACCAAACAGAGCCTTCTGGTGATTTGAATTTTGTAACACTTTTATATTTAATCAATTATTTTAAGAAGAATGCAAAAACAACAACAAAGAAATGTGACAGCTGGTCTATTACTGGAATAGATTTTTCATTGCCTTTAATTCATTTTCGTATATTGATTAATATACAAATATAAATACGTGAAAAAATATGAAATCAATTAATATGAAATTATTTTGTACAAATACAGATCATAATCATCTGCATTTAGGTGGCTTCATGAATTTCTCTCCATTTCAAGGTATGCCCCTCTCCACTAGGATGCTCTGAGATGGCTTAGCAGGATGATTGCTAAAAAAAGGGTGGGAAGATGTTCTCTTGGGCCAGGTGGGAAATGTGGATCCTCGACAGATTGTAGGTGATTGAAGTGATTGTAACCCTTCCATTTCCCTGGTTTGTATGTGGAAAACAGCATAGTCTATAGTTGTGTTATTCTGTTTTGTCCAAGACTGCTCTTTGGAGATGTGGCCTGATAGTCACAAGGACAAGTTGTCAACAAGAGAAGATGGTAAATGACTAAGAGTGATTGTACTTGGACCCAGAACTGCAACCTCCCACTTCAGATGGTGAGAAATCTCTACTCCTCAGATCATGGTTAGTATGAAATGAAAGAGATTTGTTTTTCAGGTTTAGAAAGGGAATATTTTCACGTGTGGACCTTGCCATATGAGAAGGTTGACTGTCAAGATTACTAAGAGGAACCACATTTCAAAAGATTAAGGTGAGGATGGATCAAGTTACTGTTAAGTTTATGTCATGTGGCTCCTCTGTGTTGTCTCCTAAATATTCCAGTTTTCCTCAGAATACATAGATGTAATTTGTTGTTCTATGTGGCCTTTCAGAAGATAGTTCAGTTTTTACAGTCTGCATTTAAGGTATACACAGCAACAATGTTGCTTAGAAATCTGTAATAAAAACATTGCCTATCTAGAGCATGTGTGGACTTTTATGAATCTGGAACTCCATTTTTGAGTTTCATGGAACCTGCAATAAAACAGTGTCAACAGCTAAGCTGAATGAACCCAGCCTGAGTGAGACTCTAGGCAAGCTTACTTGGCAACTGGGGTACTGTCAGCTGTCTGCTCTGTGAGGGCAGTCAATAAGCTGCTAGAAGATAAGGCCATTAGGCCTTCAGCTGTAGGGGGAGTTTTACTCCACGAGGAGCTATGGAAAGTGCTAGTCTGCCTGAATGAAGTGTCTTTTGAATTTGCCTAACAGGGAAAAATTATTTGGGCTGTCCTGGCAGAAAAATAAATACTCTCTTGGTGGCTTCCCGTCCATCAAGAACTGACCAAATGCTTCATAGTAAGTAACTCAGTAAGGAGCTAGTAGACAGTGTTAAAATCTAAATAGCTGTACAAGTCACATTTAAAAGCATCCCCTAAACTGCTTTTAGGTCAATTGCCTTAAAAGAGAAGTATAGATAAAAGTCTTATTTAAAAGGTCTCTCTTCCAATGCTTTTTCTCAAAACTTAGATGCAGCAAGCTGAGTTCAAGTCTGAACTACAAAAGTAAAATAAAATTTTGTTATACTGGGCTCAGTGCCAGCTTCACAGATGCACTCATTGCTACCCGTGTAAAAACGTTACAGATCTAGGACAGTTCTTTAATATGCACTGGCAGCTGTATGTGAGGCTATTTTAAACAATAATCTTCAAAAATAATTTTCTGTTGAGACTTTGCAGCGCTTTTCTCTTGTAGGTGTTTCGTAATACAAGAAAAAAAATCAGCCAAACTCGTGTTAATAGCAGTATTCTCAGCAGTACACAGCAGTATTCAGCAGTATCCATTCTCACCTTCCTCCTTTTTAGCTCGAGGTAAATGATTCAGATATACACTTTTTTGTGGGAATTCGAAGCATTTACATGCTGATACCAAATTACAGTCTCAGCTCTAGCTTGAAGGAATTTTGGAGTGGAAATTAGTATTTAGAACTGCTATTTTTCTTTAAAAATGCATTTTATAAGAAACATAAAAGTGCATTTGGGTTACATTAGCTATTTATATTTTTAGGTGGGAGTGACAGGAAAATTAACATGCTAGTATAAAAACATGCAATTTGCAAGCAAAACGTTTAGAGGCACCCCAAGCGTTCAAACAGCAGGCTCGCAAAGATAAAGGAGCAGAAGGCAAAGTGTGTCCCCCCCCAGCTCCAGCCTTCTCTGAATTGAAATCCAGCCCGGAACAACGCTGTGTAGCGCTGCCCGCACACTTTGTGCACCCCGCAGCGCTGCCCAGGGGGCTCGCTGAGCCGGGAGGGCAGGGAAGGCGCTGCCCTCCCCTCGGTTAACTTCTCACAAAGGGGGCTTGCGACTGGGGAGCCGTTTCGGAGCTGGGGGAGCGAGCCTGCAAAGGGCTGCCCGGCCCCCAGCCGCGCCGAGACCCCCTCAGCGGGGCGCTATCAGCGAGAGGCCCCCGCCCAGCCCGAAGCGGGCACCTCAGCGCCGGGGGCCGCTCCCCGCCCGAGGCGGCCGCTCAACGGCTCCGCCGCCGCTGGGCGCCGAGGCCCGGCCTCCCTGCCCTGCCTTCCCTCCCTCCCCGGCCGCCTCGGAGGCGGGGCGCCGGCGTTCCGGTAGCGGCGGCGGCGGCGGCGGCAGCGAGCATGTCCTCGAGCAGGGCCAAGAAAGTGAAGATGGCCACCAAGTCCTGCCCCGAGTGCGACCAGCAGGTGAGGCGGCGGCAGGGGGGGCCGGGGGCCGAGCCCCCCGCCCTGCTGCCCACCCCGGGCCCGGAGCGGCGGGGCCGGGCCCGCAGCACCGCACCGCAGCGCACCGCCTCGCCGCCTCCCTTCCTGCTTTCTCCGCCCGTGCTGTCTTGCTGGAGCTTTTGTGTCCTCAGCGGTAGCGTGAGGAGAGGTCGTGCCGGGGGGGGGGGAGCTGCGAGGCGGTGTTTGTGCGGAGTGCCTGGCCTGGGTTAACGCTGTGTGCCTCTTGCTGCGCTGTGCCCAGGGGTTTGGTGTGGCAGGTATTGCCGTTCAGGCGCTAGTGCTGGGTAGTGGCTAATAATTCATTGAAAATCTGGTGAACTTCGTCATTGGTACAACGTCGCTCGGCCTCCGGATGACTCATGTGGCTGAGGCCGCTCGCTGGGCTCTTGGCTTCGTGGGGGGCTCAGGGGCAGCACCAGCGCGACCTGTGCCGAAATTTCTGTCAGTGGGGCCAGGCGGGTGCTTCCTGCAGTGCTTTAAGCGTGCAAGCTGCGGCCTTACTTGCACTTCAACATCACCGACAGTTCATTTGGTCTGTGACTGTAGTCCAAGCTTGTCTTCATCTATGCTTTCTACTCGCGATGATGTTAGTAATAAAAATAAGCTGGCATGTTACAGCAGCGCTCCTCCGCTGGAACAATGGCACAGCATTGCAGGAGGCTGCTGTGGGGCTCAGGGTAGGGGAGAAGGCTCTTTCATCTAATTATGGGAAACACATTTGTTATGTGATCCTGAAACATGGCTGGTGTACACTACCTTAGATTTACTTAGAAATAAATGAGAAAGAAACCCTCTCACACCATTTTCCTGTATTTACAAGATCTTAAAAGGTAAGCTTAGTTGTTCCAACTTGCATAATTTTGACAGCGTTCCTACTCATCCTGGAGTGGTTTGGAATGTAAAGCCATGCGGGGCTGTCCTTTCATGTTCTAGGCAGTAGATGAACCACTGCGAATGCTTCCATGTTAAGCACGTCACTCCAGTGCTGTTTCTGAGAAAAGAAAGTTACGTGCCAAGTTCTGGTGTGTAGTTTGTTGAAAGACAAAATTAAAAAGAGTTAGGAGTTGAGGATGAGAGTGGCATGTGTGTGTTTTCTGTTTCTCTTGGTTTTTAATTTAATGTAAACGTCAAACTACCAGTGATGGGGAAGGCAAGTAAATATTATAGGCTTTTCAAGCTGATGCTGAAACTTTCACTCTGTTCTGCTGCTTAAAACTAAACCAGATGATATGCATATGTCAACACAGGCTTTTTGTTAGCAACTCTTCTGTAGCTAAACAAAGAATTATGTGCATGCTTGTCCTGCCCTGGCGTAAGGATGGCTCACAGGGCCTTGTTTTCCAGTGCCAAGTGCTCTCAGAGAGGACAAGAAGTAAAGCCTTGCCCTACTGCACTTAGATCTCAAAGCTTCTTTTGAAAGGGGGATTATTTGCCCCAGAATAGCTGGTTCAGGCTACTAGTCAGCCCTTTGCAAAGTGTGGGGGAGGTTCTCATGTGACACTTCAGTACAGGCATTTCCAAAATTCCGCAATAAACAAGGATTTTGCATTTGTTTCTGATTTTTGTGTTCAAGTGGTATGCATGGAAATATTTAAACAGCCACAAATATTGGAGTATAATATTGAGTAACACTTCTTAGGCTTTTAATTTTTTTTTTTTGATGACATTTAGATGATATGTAATTGCCATTTACTGTTTTTTTTTTTGTTTTTTTTTTTTTCTTGTAAGAGAAGTATCTTGATCATATTTTCACCACCAAAGCACAGCTCTAGTAAGCTAGGGAGTCTGGAATACTTGCAGTCAATCATAGGAAATAATACTACTTACCTTTGGGTAATCTTTCTTGTATGAGAAGCTCGATCTATTTTGGCTAGGTAAACACTGAACAGAGTTAAAATAGTGTTTGTTAAAACTGTGTTGCCATAATAATAATTGTTACAGGATCTTACGTGTAGTAGGTCATTTTCAAAGGATGACCAATAGACTTCAAGGAGTAAGCCCCTTCCCACCTTACCTTGCCTGTAAATGACATGCACGTATCTAAGTGCCACACATTTAACATGACAACCGTATTGCTCTGTTAAACAAGGTGAAGTTCATTGAGAAAATACTGGGTTTGCTCCAGTGCGCTTTGACTATTTCCCTCCCTTTCTTTTAAGGCTGAGCCCAGAAAGGTGGAGAGACCCGGTTAATACTAGCAGTCCTGTATCACCGTAACAAGGCAGGTGACCATCTGCTAGGTAGTGTGGTGCGATACCGCATTGTTCACGTGCCAATATAAGAGTAAGCATACAGGCAATTGTGATGAGTTTTAGAGGGTTAAATAAATACATAAAATATTGCCAGGGTTAAATAAACCTTGACTAGAATTGTTTTTAATGTCACTGTTTACATCAGAGGGAATCAAAATGTCTCCAGTTAGTTCAACTGAATCAAAAATTGATTTGTAAGCTGCTCCTAAAATGAAGTACAGGAGTTAAGATGTGCTGCAGAAAGCAAAGTTGTTTCTTTATTCTGAGTAGCTGGTAAGTTCCTCTTTAAAATTAATGTACTATTTTTACATTTGTTTTTCTAGCCGTTAGAACACTGGAAACTTTCTTCTGCGTGTCTGGTAAAATTCAGCAGACAGTCATCGTTCTGTACTCCTGGTTGTTTCAGTGGACAGTGGCAAACTTGTAGAGACCTGTCATAAAGAATTACCTTTGAGAAATTACGTCCTGCTTCTTTTCTCTGCTGTCCTGCTGCAACATGACTTGATTTTAATGGGTGTTATTTTAATCTCTTCTAGATCTCTCGTTTATACTTGCTTTAATTAGTGTTTTCAGTCTTAAACCTAATCAGAGCAATATGGTATATTCTTTACTGCTTTAAAATATCTCAAAAGATCTTGGCTTTAAGTGAAGATACTGGGTTTTGTAATTTATCAGCCTTGCTTTTTTTAATTGCTTGGAGTAATTTTTTTCGCATGGTTTGTGTAAGTGTGGCATTTCCAAATTTTTCTCATCTTGTTTTAAATTGTGTGCTGCTCTGGGCTGCTCAGCTGTGGTCAAGAGAAGCTCTTTAGCCTCTCAAACTCTTCAGTCTGCAGTCAGCTTTTGACTAGCCATGGTAGCTTGTTTGCATTTGGAATTAACTAGGTTGTTCTGCGACTACCTGGCCTAGTCTACAACCTGTTGTAGATCATGGTACAAATGCATCTGTTTCGCTTCAAGCTCTGTTGTGCCTAAAGCTGCTCTGCTCACAAAGAGTTGATTTTGAATGTTTCTGAGGTTGAAAGTATTCAGAATGCATTGGCAGTTTTAATTTACACTTTTTTTTTTTTTTAAAATAAGTGAGGAAAGCAAAACTAGGGATGGCTTATTGTTTTGACTGGGGATATTTGAGAGCTCTGAAAATACATTCCTATTCTAATTCGCTCCAGTTTTGCTGCTTTCCATTTTCCCTCACCCTCTTTCTGAGAGCCTGGGGAAAAGGGCTTGGTGTACAAAATGGTCACAACAGCTATGCATTTCAAGCTTAGTTTCTAACTACTGCATAAAGAGAAGGCTTGCTGGGTGTTTTACTAGTTTTGCATACAACTAGATAATGATCCAGGCCATGGTTTTTCAGTACAGATTAAGTATGAAGAAGTATCTCTGAGGGCGCAATGCAAGCTACTGTTTTTTTCATCAGGCAGGAATTCTGTCATAATTTGAAATGATCTGAAATGCTTTTGTTTTCCCAGGTTCCTGTTGCATGCAAATCATGTCCCTGTGGCTACATATTTATTAGTCGAAAGCTCTTGCATGCGAAACGTGCTGAGAGATCACCACCCATTGCAGGTAATACCAACGAAGGTCCAGAACGAGGGGACAACAGCTCTTTCCCTTTGTTTCTTGGAAGCAGAGCATAGAATATTTTATGTCTCTGTAAATTAGCTGGTGTCAGTTCACTTTCTTTTGAATTTTTGCCTATTAGATTTAATGTTTCTTCAATTTTGAAGGGGAAAGTCTGGTGTTTTCAGTCTTATTTCCTTTGTACTTGTGATGTTGGCATTATCCAGCTGCTCGCATTAGTCACTATGCAAAATAACTCCTTACAGAAAGCTTTCTGTTAATCATGTTTTGAAGATCAATGTCTACATGTGCCAAAGAGATCAGATTTCACAGTACATGCTGATTGAAACTGCGTTTTCTGAAAGCAGTTATCCTCTTGTTTGAAGAAGTTATGCTAAATTGTACTTATTCATGAATACAAGAATGGAACTTTGTATAAAATTGGGAGTATGTCTGATTTCAGACCTGGTGTGTCTTGCTTTTTCTGCATGATTAAATTAAAAAAAAAAAAAAAAAAAGAAAAAGATTCTTTGTGTCCAACTCATGTCCTTTGTTGTTGATGTGCGTGTTTAGATATTGGTTGAGTGTGCTTTCTGGCATGATTAACGTTCTCTTTATGTTCAATTTCTATTATTTCCTCAAGTCCTAGTAGGATTTAAGGAGAACAGGCACCTGTTGGGGAAGATGTTTTTGTTTAAATAATCTGATTTATATTGTTTTTCTTTCTTTTTTTTCTTTTTTTTTTAATTATCTAAGAGGTATACAAAAATAAGAATTTGATACGTTTAATTGCTATTTTGAGGGGTACTTGTAATTCACTAACTAGTAGGAATTACGTGATCTCATGCTAGATAACTGAACTTCAAAGGTGGCACAGGTAAAAGCAAAGTCCATAGTACTGTCTGGAAGGGTTGGTCAATTTTCTTTTCCCCTCTCCCCAGCTGTTTTATTTAAAACTTACCAAATTAAGTTGAAGGCCATAGTATCATAGTATAGTAGAGCAAAGCCCCTGTATAATACAGCTTTTGTATTAACATGAGTGACAAGTTAACCTGCTGTCCAATTCATGGCCTGTGTCTATGTGAGATAATTGAGATAAGAAGCAAAAGGAAACTTGATTCCCCAAGAAGATATATGTGTGTCTGTATTGTGCTCATAAGTGTAACCGCAGCTTCTTTAAAAAAAAAAACAAAAAACAACATGGTTCAAGTATTTTTACAGTGTAGTTACTGTAGGTGCTCCAGCCTTGCAAGTGTGCAGCTGGTTTGTGTTGAATAGCGTGCTGTGGTTGGTATACTATTTTCACTACCCAAGCTCACTAATCCGTACTTAACTTTCAAGTGAAACTCATGCGAATCCTCTTTCTCAAGTGTGTAGGCAGACAATATACCTGTTCAGCATCAAGTAAAATGAGGCTTTGTCTTAGGCTGGGTTTGTTAGAGAGATATGTTATGTAATATGATGTCTACTGATAGCATCACAGAATCAGTATCTTGATTTGTGTGAGCAGAGGGAACAATTTCAGTGTTAGTGTCAAAAGAAGTAGTATTTTACTGTTCTGCTCTATGATAAACTATACATTTTAAACTTGTTTTTTTGTTTTTCTTTTTTTTTTTTGGACTAATGGAAATAGATGCAGTGTACTGTCTTGATGGCTGTGATCTCTATTTTTTTCCCCCATCTTGTAATGGGAAACTAAGAACTTGTTGTACGTCAGCAGGTGTCTCATATTGCAAAATGCTATTTGCATTTGAAGTAATTAAAGGCTTGATCCCTGTAATCAAGAAATGAAGTATCATTCTGCATTTGACACCTTAATTTCTGTGTGGATATCATGCAGATGTAATTGTTCTGTAAAGGTACGGACATGTAAGATTTAAGGGAAAAAGATTGTTGGGAGGGGTAAGCATGAAGAGTAAGTTAGAAGAAAGTCGAAGACAGTCGTGGCTCACATCATATCTCTTCGTTTGTGCAGAAAACAAGAGTGAGGCCAAAAGGAGACGAACCGAGAGAGTTAAGCGAGAGAAGATAAATTCTGCAGTAAATAAAGATTTAGAAAACCGAAAGAGATCGAGGTCTAACAGCCATTCAGATCATAGCAGACGAGGAAGAGGAAGACCTAAGAGTGCCTCAGCCAAAAAGCATGAGGAAGAAAGAGGTATGCAAATTGGAGACACATATTCACTGCTTTTCTTATTTCTGTGAAGATTTTCTTAACTGTTGTGTTATCAGTAAACCTTTACAAACAATGTAACTAGTCTAGTCCTGTCAATACCTTGTGCTACAACACGGAGAAGGGTCTGTTGCACATACGTAGGGACCTTTGGTTTTATGAAGCTTCTGTGCCTGATTGGAACTAAATCTAAAAGATTAAATCAGTATTTTTAGTCACTGTAACAAGTTTCATCACACAGGTTGAAAGCCATGGAACTGTAATGCTTAGTGTGTGTTTTTTTTTGTTTGTTTTTGGTTTTGTTTTGTTTTTGTGGTACCACTGTGCTAGATCACTAGGACAAACAAGATAATGACGCTTATTGGCAGAGAGTAATTAGGATGATTGGGTTGCTTAAAAAGTTCTTGAAACTCTTTAGGGGGCCCAAAGTAAAAAGGGCATCTTTTGTCACAACTATGACTTGAAGTTTTACCTCATGTTTCTATAGAATAATATTCCAGAGGAAAGAATGCCTCTTTGCTTATTAAGGTGCCTTGGTGATCTGCTCTTTTTAGTCTTTATACAATAGAGACAGCTACATGCACTTGAGTAATATTGGCACCCTTCAGACATGTGGCTATCACCTAAGACTCCTGTCTTTTAAAAGCCTGTTGGCATTGCATTTGCTATCGTTGTTACATGTGGCTTACTGATGTGTGTATCTTCATAGTTTCCCTATTATTGATCCAAGCTGGACTTGTCTACATACACCTACAGGATCATTTTGAGGCATTTTACCATCAGTCTAGTTCACACACAGCTTTGGTGTGAAACTTCTGCAAGCTTGTTGGGTTGTCGTTATGCAGGTAAATCTTCTTTCCTGGCCCCAAAAAAGAGGAAAGCAATTTAAGCAAAGGAAAAGATCCATATTCTTTGTGCGTGCTTGGTAGTCTCTGAAAAGCAGGAATTTGAAAACATGAGGAATGGAAAACTAGGCTGGATCTGTTTGACCTTTTTCTGCATACTCTGAGGTGTGGCAGTGTGCCAGTAATCTGAGGTGGAAAACCAGCAATACAAATGCAGTGAGGTCTTCACATAAGAGCGCGTATGTGGTTGTGCAGTTTTTGTCATTGTTGAATCTCACGTGAGAAGATTTCCTTCATCTTCTTGTCCTGTCCTACCATGCCCTTCACTGGTACTGCAATTACTGTTACTGTTTCTTCTTTGACCTCTTCTGCAGAACCAGGCACAGCGCTTGGGTTCATGCCCACTGGTAATATATTTGCTCCTCACCAGTACAATACACGTCATTGGCCAGGGATAAGTGGGCTTATGATATTACTTCTGGATATTGGGCAGATATTTTTTTTAAAGATTCAAATGGCTGCAATGGTTATAAAAATGAATTCATCAGAGCACTCATCATCATGTAAGCAATTACTATAAAACAAGTTAACATTTACTTCTCCTTTTTTTGTGGTTTATAAAATTGGCTTAGCTGCTATGTGGGGAGTAATTAGTGGGAATTTTAGAAATGTTCTTCCTTCTCTGTTCCTGCTGCTTGGTAGTATTTTTTATGTAAAAACATGCTAAGCAACTTTAATTCTACTCTAGTCAAGGTGATTTTTGCATGACTCACATTGCTAGTCCTTGTATCAGTCAGCATAACGTTGAAAGTGTTCGAAGTCAGGTTGGACAGGGCTTTGAGCAACGTCATCCTGCGAAAGATGTTCCTGCACGTAGCAGGGGGGTGGACTAGGTGACCTTTAAGGGTCCCTTCCAGCCCAAAGAACTCTCTGATTCTGCAGAGGTTGGCTCTGGAGTGTGAGACAGTAGTTTTGTGTTAGACTTCAAGTATGTTATTTCCTTGCTGAATTATGTTTCTAGGATATTTTGGGTACACTTTGCTTGCCACTAGAAAGTGCTCCTCTTCCCCCACAAATGACTTGAAAACAGGCCATTGCTTGCAAGGCTCCTAGATATTTGATGCGTGTTAGGTTTCAGCAATGCCTAATGCATTTGTAAAACAACAACAAGTGGACAGAGAATAACTGAATTAAAATAGCATGCAAGAGTAGATAATTTGTCCATTTGAAGACCACCCGATTGTGAAAATTTCCTTCCTAAAAAACACCCGTGACATCTGTAGCCTTGCTTCCCTGCTTGTGTAATGCTCTTTTCATACATAGTCTTTTGTTCCTGTTAGCCTGTGCCTTTGACTAGTTCTTTTGTATCCTTCGTGACTGGTTCGCATTAGAGGAAGGAGCTGTAGAATTCAACAGCAATTAAGAAAATAAGAATGGGAAAAGCAAAAGAGCTTTTTAAAATAAGCTCTTTTTCCTGCAGATTCAATAAGAAGGAATAGGGGAGGAGGAAAGAGGAAGCAGACGTAGATTGAGGGGATATGGCAGAGCTCTGGGACCCAGAGGATACTTCTATAACATGTCAGAGCCATGTGATGACACTGCAAAACAGGAGCTTCTCACTGAAGGCTTGGTTTGTTGAAAATGTCACTTTTTTTTTTTTTTTTTTGTCGGAAATGCTAAGATACATTTTGAAAGTAGAAACACGTCATAGTAATCTGATTTTGATGCTGTTTTGGTATGGTTTTGTTTTGCTGTGTGAGACTGTACAGTAAATTGCTAGACTGGTTATCAGGCTGCTGTCTTATCTAGGTAGCAACCTTGATTGTATTTAAGAAGAAAGGGGAGGGGAAACATGTAACAAAACCACTCCAAAACTGTATGCTTCAGGAAGTGGTATTGGTTATTCTGTTCCTCAAAGAGGTTACCATCAAGTGAGACTCAATAATCGGCTCCTAAATAAAGGAGTGGATCTTGTAAAGCTATTACATTGCGGTGCTGTGATGCTACTTAAACTGAAGTAGTAAAATTTCTTGACCCAAGTTTTTCCTTCCTATCAATTTCCTACTGCGTTATTTGTGTATTTGCTCGCCCAATGTGCACGCTTGAAGCAGTGTCCTGTCTTGGGTAGCCAGAAAGAATTCATAGAATCGAAGCACTTTGCATTTGATTCCATGCAGAACTTGTGAGGAGCGAGGGTCCACGTTTGTTTTATGCACAGGTGACAATTTAAAGGGCTGTAGGTCCAGTGTATTGGGTGGGATCTGGGGACATGAGACATGCTTCAGAAAGCCTGCATGTTTTCACCTAAGTAGCCTCTTAGTTGTATAGTAAAATACTTGGTCTTTCGATGTCTTAAAGAAATGGTACTGTGATTCTGTAATACAGTCTTTAGCTAATAATAGAGAAGTGAGTCAAAACTACTTTCAGATAGGAATGTGAAGTGGAAAGTTTTAATAGTGTCTGTAGAAACCATGGTATCCTATGAATAGCATGTGAAGAAATGTCAGCCAGATGCAAGCTCTTCACTGGCTACTGATGAGAGCTGAAATTGTCTTAAGAATGCATAAAGCTTGCAAACCTGTGTTAATTCCCAGTACTGTTGGATATCAAGATTTCAACCGATTCTTCAAAACTGAAGTCTATCAGAACTGGCCAGTACTGCAGAAGGGCAGGAGAGAAGGGAAATCTGGGAAAGCCTGGTGAAGTCTATAAAGCTAACATTAAATGGATGAAAAAATTAATAGTTTTAGTTTTGCTGGGTGCTGACACATTTTGGTGGCGTCTAGGTTTGTCTGGATCAGGAAGTCTGAAAAAAGGGGAGGGTTATAGATACGAAAACGGAAAAGATTAATGTGGAATAAGTAGTGTGTATACAGTGTCTGTACTCAGAACAACTCCCTGCATTGTTAGTTTGGAAATGGGGGGAGGGAGGAGGTGGAGCAATCCAGGCTGTGTACACGTAGAAATAAATTTGTCTCAAAGTACAGGGAAGGACTTGTGGTGAAACTGTTTTTTAGCTTTCATTTCAAGCTCAGTACACTAAAGAATATTGGTTTTTTTGTAGCCAAGGAACCAACAGAAATCACTTGGGTTCCAAATATCAAACATGCTTTGATTTGTAGTACTTTGCTATGGCAAGTTTCATGTCTGAAGTTTAAATGCTGATACGTCTTGGTGTGTCCAGTCTTCCCTGCAGGGAGAATGTGTACGATTTTAAGTTGCCTAGAAATCTTTAGGTAGAGGGTTTTGTTGCTAGTATCTAGATCAGCATTTAGTCAGAGCACAGCAGTAAAGGACTTTTTCAGTTTCTCCCACTTAGTTTAACCTATGCACTTGACTTCCAAGGGAAGGGAGGCTGTTGGAGTGGTGTCCTTGTCTGTAACACAGTCAGATGTGAAGCCAAATGTAAAGATGCTGTTAAGTGTATGAACCCAGCAGAGGAACAACAGTGTGGGTAGGTGGGCATGAAGGTCTCCTCCCATCTAGATGACTTCAAGGTGATCAAGTCAGACTGTCACTCCAACCTACCAAGTCCCATCACTAAACTGTGCCCCTTAGTGCCATAAGGGCACAGGAGATCTTTTTCCACATGGTGCTTTTATGTAGTGAAATGCTCTCTGTCTTCTCATTAGTGAAGAAGGGCTTGGTCCATTCTTGCAAAACTTTTTGGACCTGAGCTCAGGGGAACTTACTGTCTTTTGTGCATGTTTTTCTCTACTGCCTAGGTACTATGCTACAGGTTTTACTTGGTCAGAGATGAACAACTGTTAGCTTGTTGAATAAACACCATTACTTTCCAATCAAACATTTGTATTTCACCTACCCATTGATGACTTAAACGTCTAGGTGGAGAAGCCTGTCAGAGTGTACTGCACTCAAAAAGTGTGCACATGTGTGTGTGTGTTAATGAGACAAGGTTCAGGTGAACGTCATACTCTGATTGCAAATCAATCTAGGGTACTTTGGAACTTGGAGTAGAAATGGAGCCCCGCAGCTAGACACCAATTTTAGAGCTGTGTGTTACGTGTGTTTCTCTCTGCTGCATCTACAAGCCTGGTCTTCAGCTGATAAAACTGTTTTAGTTTTGTTTGCTTTCTTCTAACGAGTCAGATACCTGGGGCTAGCTAAACTGGAAGATGAATAGGAGTGACCTAGAGTAAATGGTATTTATGAAAGCACTGTTCTATAAGTTTTCTCATCTGCTAAAGTACTTGAGCACTGTGGTGTACAAGCTTCTTGATGGGTTGTTGTTACGTGTCTGTAGCCATGATCTTATCTGGGATAAGACTTAAAGTCTCCAGTATAGAAAGTCCAGAAATGTTCATGGTGACAAATTGGGCCCCTGACTTCTGCCACGTGTCTGCCAGTTGCACTTGGTCACTGTAATTAGTGTCTTGGGTTTCTGTTACTTGGATGTAAAATAGGGGTATGAATGTTGTATTTAATCAGTATATTGTGAAACATTGTTTTCTAGGATGGGGGCTGTTTGCGTAAAAGACAGAAAAAAAGAAAAAAACACCACCAGGAAACCAAATCCCCAAAAAACTGGAGGAACACTTGAACACAGTTCTGTGCCAGGAATCAATATAATGTTAATGACTCATTCTTCCTTCATCATTAAAGAACAGAAATTCAGTCATGCATTTGGATGACTAATTTGGTGACTCTTCTAGTACCTTTGTGTTCCTCTCTCCCTTGCTTATCTCTCAATCCCTCCCTGCATAGGAGTTGTCTAATTTATTTTCAGTTCCTGTACACCATTCAACATTATAATAATGCAAGTTACATAGTAGTTAATTTAACTTCAGATAATGGAAAAAGCTTCTAATAGTGACTTTTTTTTTCTTCTACAGAGAAACAAGAAAAAGAAGTTGACATGTATGCTAACCTTTCAGATGAAAAGGCCTTCGTATTTTCAGTGGCCTTGGCGGAGATAAACAGAAAAATTATCAATCAAAGACTTATTTTGTAACTTGTAAGCACAATCTGATGCATTTATATGCGGAATGGCTAGCATATTTCCAAGGTGTCATGGACTCTCGGGAAGTGTGTTGTCTGCACCAAAAAGGACCATAATATATCCTGTTAAAATTCTGCTGCTGTTCTTGGAAATCAAATTCTGTCTCTACAAGTCAGAAAGAAAGTGCTCTCGAAATTGGGCTATGAAAATCAGAAAGCAGAAGTGTTTTATGCCTTGAAGACAAATGCTAGACAAATGCACAGAGAGACTGCACACTTGCTAGAGCACTTCTTTTAGATTTGCTGCCAGAAATGCAATATTTTAAATATTTCAGAAAGAAATGATTTTCCTTTAAAATTATATATTTCAGATTTTTCAGCTGTATTTCAGTTTACATATGTACAGTTCACCTAACTTTTTAATAAATTGATATTCCAATATTTTATTGAACTGGAAATTAAGTACATTTGTGATATTTAAAGTGTGTTGGTTTTAATCCTCTTTGAAATCTGGTATTCATTGTAGGGATGACTTTAGATTTGCCTTTTTTTTTTTTTTTTTTTTAATAGATGTGATATAATTGTAATAGGAAGAAAACTCAAGCCATTTCATTTTGGAGGATTATTCTGCTTTACAAATTTGTATTGTTTATGAGTTCTCTCTAGAAAAGGGTTTCCTATTACAAAAAGTTGTTTTTTATAAAAAACACATATACTTTTGGGGTCAGACTCCTGAGGTTTGAAAGCTGTATTGTGACTGTTTGCTGCGTGGCTGCTTTGTCCAGCTGGTAAGTACTTTTCCTGTATTCTTGGCCTATTGTTTAGTGGAGAGCAAGAGAAAATAGTTGTGGTGTAGATTGGCAGCTAGCATCTTCTCACTAGTGTTTCCAAGAGATGACAATGTGCTGGTTAATTTTACTCTCATTGGCTTTTTTTTTTTTTTTTTTCTAAAAGCAGTTTTGTCTTTGGACTTTTGATGGTAAATACCAAAGCAAAACTCTGAGTGTGGAAAACAGCTGTTTTGATAGAAATAGGTTCTGGGAAAATATTCAACAAAGTAATCATTTTGTTAAAGTGGAATAGTGCAATTTGAGCTGAAATCCCTACATTAACATGTATTTCTTACTTTCTTTTTAAAAAACAAACAAACAAAAACAAACAAAAAAACAACACCTCAAACACTGTACAATCCTGAGGGAGGAGTTGTGGGAGGCAATCGCATACATAAAATCTGACGTACTTGCTTTTTATCACCTTTCATTTACCCTCTTCTAAGAAGGGTTATGCATTTAAATGTCACAGTTTTTCTGTAGTATTACTCATGCTTTTCATTACCACATTAATAGTGAGAATTACCTTGAGAGATTCTGCTACAGAGATGATCTCTGGAAGCAGAGAATTTTATTAACAAAGCTAGTCTGTATACGTTTGACAGCTTTAGTTATTGTTTAAAGGAAGGAGCTATGTTTTGAGTTAGTTAAGCCACAAGGGACATCTTAGATGCAAACTTTGTAAGCAGAAGCTTAAAACACAAAGTGATTTTTAATTCTTAATGAGTAATTGGGGTCCTTTTTAACAATGGAGGAGGGGGATGGGTGTAGAAATGCAATTAAACCACTAATCTACATTTGTCTTTATTTGAGTAAATGAGAAAATGTGAACACAAGACCTACTTCCCTACATCATATAAACTTCTGCTTTCCAGAATTGTAGCCTGTCACAGATAAAAGTAGTAAGGACAGATGCGTAACTCTTAATAATAGAGAATATGCATCATAATGCCTATTTGCATGGTAAGTTTTTAAAGTCAGAATGACAAAAGGGAAGTTCTCATTTTGAAAGCTTAAGATACAATCAGATTTGTGTTGCTTCTGTTGTCAGAATGAGTTTTACTGTGTTAAGAAGGGATAAAGAGAAATACTAATGTCAAACTGTCTCTTTGGTGCTTTAACCTGAATTGCTACAGGTTCTTTCTGCTCCCATACATGGAATTAAAGTTCTACTAATAGATGTTATTTTCAGAGGACTGAAGCTAGTGTTGTTAGATGTGATGCTAAGATTATTACATTTAGATTGGTACCTTTACTTTGCTGTTAAGTACCGAAAATTCATTCATGCCTCTCAAAAGTGCAAGGCCTAGTTTTCCTCTTCACTGGTGGAGAATCTTGAAACAGTAGTTAAATTCTGTTTCTGTACCTCTTTCCTTTGTCTTTCCCATGTCTCTGCCCTCAGTTCTTTCACAGTTGTGGTCATGCTATTTTTTTCCCCTTTCTGGCTTCCACTTTCTTAAAGGAAGCTGTGATGTAAGCAGGTAGTCTTGAAAATATCCCAGGGGTGGGGTGGTTCTCTGTTAGTGGACCACCGTGGATTTTGCAAAGCAAGAGTCCTAACTTTATTTTCCCACCAATGAAAAACAAAGCAGTGTTTCATAGCTAGACAAGACACTTGTGGCATCTTCCAAAAGCCCTGGTAATTTTGTAGCTGTAAGACATAGGTTTCTTGGAATATATTCAGTGACTGAACTGGAAAGTGTCTTGTATTCCATCAACAAGATGGAATCTCAAGAGCTCTTTCTTTGTGTGTTAGAGCTGATCAAGGGATAAAAACACTGTGGTAAGTCACTGTAATTTGTAATTGTAAAGTGTATTGCATCTCAGTCTACAAAATTAAAATAAAGCCAATGACAGCTTAATGATGAGAGTAAAATCCTGTGTATTGCAGACTGTTTGTGCCTGTTTTCACAGTAGCTCTGACTTGGAAACTGCATATTTTTCAAGAAGTAAGAATAAATAACACTTCAGGAACTAACAGATGCATTTTGTGACTCTAGTTTCAGTGAGATTATACAGCCTGCCCTGCCTTTGAATTTTTTTTGGTTCAGTCTGACTTAATCTGCATTTCTCCAATCTGCAATCTGACTTCACTGCATTTTATAGCATGAGGCTTTGCACAGAATAGGCTTATTTGAGAAAGAGTCAATTAGGCTGCATTTTTTTTCCATTAACTTGAAAGAAGATATAACAACTACAAAAATACTGGTTCACCACTATACCACCTCTATGTTGACTTATCTGTCTAGATAAAATTTATGTTGTGAACTGAATGGTTTAGGATTTCACAGGAGAACTGCCAGCTTAGAAACCACCATCTAACCAGCTCTATTTTTCGGCCACTTTTCCTTTTCTGAAGAACGATACTTCCTGTGTTTATATAAGCTTGTAATAGCATGTCAGACCATCAAGTGAGTTCACAGCTCAAATTGTGGCTTGAGGTTTCTGCATTTACTCTATTCTGCTACTAGATGGCAGCCTTATTCTAAGGACAGTTACTGTATGTTCAGGCATTAGTACTATTGAAAGAGCAAAGTATTCAGTTCTCAGTGGAAGCACAATGAAATGTAATCATTTTTCTTTAGAACGTCACTTGCTTGTCTGTAACTTGAGTTTAAAATCTTGCTAATAGGTGCTTCTGACCATCTGCAGTGACAATAGGTATCTTCAATTGTTTTGGGATGGTAGCTCTTGAACTGTGAAAATTGGTAGAGAGAAGTAATTTGTCAGGAGCACAGAATAACTCTGAACTTTCAGGTGGCAACCTTATAAAAAAATGGTTTAAGGAAACTCTTCAGCTCTCCTGAAGTCGTATCTATCTATCTATAGATAGATATAGCTATAGATAATATTTTATTTGGTCAAATTTTACAGACATGTCTAACATGTTGGTTTTAGTGTTATAATTTATTAAAAGAATAGAAAATATGATGGGAAGGAGAGTACTTTGCAAATTAGAGTTGTCCTCTGACAGGACAGAAGGATTTACAAGGGGAGATTGGAGTTCTGAGAAACTTGCTTCAAATGATGCTCAGGTCACAAATGAGGTCTTTGGGGTGGTTTTGCTTAGTGCTTTTGAAATCTTTTTTGTTGGGGGGGTTATCTTTTTTTTTTTTTTTTTAATGTGAAATCTGCATGGAAGCTACTAGCAGCCCTGTGTCCTTTTTTTGGGTGCTTAGTGTCTTACTGCCTAGCAGGACACAGTGCTTGCCTTTTGTCCTTCAAGATACTAATAATCTTTGAATAAACAGTATAACCAGAAAGCTGTCTTAAACCACAGTTTAATTTAAACCTCTCTGAATTGTTGATCTCGAGCATATGATTCCCTTACATGCACGTACACATTCAGGTATTGCTCATACTGTATTTTGTATCTCTAAGCACTTCTATGCAAGTGTCTTGTTTGAATTAGTGTTTTTAAAGCAAATTTATTGATAGTCTCTATTTCTGGTACTTTTGTTGGTATCGTGGAACGGTCATGGGGAGCAGGAACTAGATTGCTTGCAGGAGAAATTGACCTTGAAGATGTCCTTCAGCTGTTAGAGGGTGCTTGATCTTCAGGACCTGGTCTGCCTCTAGCAGATGTTGGGCTCTCAGTGCCAACTGTTTAACTCCGTAGATTTCCTGTTGTGCCATACTTTTTGCTTATTATGAAAATATAGCAAAACAAATGTTAATGAGTTTAACCAGTACTTTCAGATGCGTCTAAAAGCAGTTGATCCTTCGAAGTATGTACAATACCATCAGTAGTATGTAGGAGGTTTCCTACTTTATGTCAGTATGGATCCTGGTAGATATCCTCTAGCAATTCTAACTAGCATTTTAAGATGTTGCTTTCCCTAGTTGTTTGCCTCGTCCCCCTTCTGGAGGTTTCTACTTAAGTAGCAGTGGTGGTAATACAGCTCTAATAAGCAGTAGAAACATTATATTTTTTTCCCCTTCTTTAGGCTGTCACTTTCAGAACTCACTAATACTTACAAGATTCGAAGTCTGACTGCACCAAAGCTATGTCTGATTAAATATCCTTTCCATTAGGAGGAAGATGTTCAAATTGATCTAACACTGCAATAACATATTGTGTATTTTTAGTAGATATTGTGAATTCATAATGAATAGAAAGAGTCTGTAAATTAACGTACTAAAGAATGTGTTTTTTCTGCTCTTTAGATAGGGTTGTTCACAGCTGCTAGCTGTTGAATTAGATTTGCAATCTAAGTAAAAAACATGAAAATCATTAGCTAAAAGGCAGTGGAAATGGATAAATGTGTGTATGTATTTCTCCAGGGAAGAAGAAGAAAAACACAAACGAAAAACAAACAAAAAAGCTGCTTTCACTGAAGTTGTCTAATTTCAAGTTCAAAACATGATTCTCAAGAATCGCTTGGTATCATCATGCAGCATTCTCCAGGAAAGAGTCAGGTACCCTTTCCTCTTTTCCTCCTGTCCCCGCAAGCTGCTTGTGGTGGTTCTTAGCTTTGCACATAGAACTTGAGCTCCATCTTAAGAAAGTTAGTTTACTGCCTTCAGTCTTCTACTGTGATTTCTATCGTAACTTAGTCCTTAATTCTGTCATCAGGATACTATTTTTAGTGCTGGACAGCATTGAAGGCCATAATACGTTGTTAAGAACAGTGATTGTTCCAGATACTGGGAGTACAAACATAGGCCAGCAATCTTCCAAGTCTCAGAGGGTTTTATTCTGTTTTGGAATAAAGAGCTTTTGAATGTTTTACTGAATATGTCTTGCTAATAAAGAAAAATCTTCAGACTGAGATCTGAGTTGCTTTATTTGGAGAATTTGTGGAACAGGATATATGTTTGTGTGTACATGCACGTGGGAGCGCTAGTAGTGATTAGCTGCATGGCTGGACTCTGTGGAGATAGGAGCTGGGACCCAGACTGAACCTGGATAACAGCAGAGAAATGTTTCATTTTATGTCACTGAATGGAAATGGAGAAGCCTAATTTAGATAAATACTAATAGCTGCATTCTCAAGGATAGTCAGTAACTGTCCTGATCCAGAAGTGTCCTGTGATTACTCATGAATCTAGTTGCTTGTCAATGTATTTTCTTTCATTGTTGCTCGTGCCCATTTTACGAAGCTCTGAGTGTCTCATCCAAAGTATATAGCTTACATTTCTTGGCGCTGACCAGATTATGAATTTGGCAGCTTCTGTGATGTTGCTGACAACATTCACAATGCTGTCTACCGGCATGGAGTTACTTAGCAACTGTGAAGCTCACGTTTACATACAGCTCCTGTGGGTGCACCTACATGTAGTTTGGGGAGGGGGAGGAAAAAGGGTTAGAAGAGTTCAGAATTTGCAAGAGGAAACATACTTTAACAATTTGTATTGTTCAGCAGTTTTGACTTTGAGACTGGTGGCACTTGTGCATAGGAAAATAAATCTTGTGAAATGCTTTGTCTTAAAATCTTTATTAGATTGGTTATACATTGCAAAGACTTCAGGGAAAAAAATGAACAGAAACCTACATCTACCATCTATGTAAATGTCAAAACCATGGCAAACAGCAGGGGATACATCCTTCTTTGAATGTCTGCATTATAAATGCATTTCTGGGAAACAAAAGTATTATTTGAACACTGGAAATCTAAGCAAGTCAGAAAAATGACAGGTATTTTAGACACGTGTGTCGTGCTTATACTAGATAAATGATTTCAGAGATTCAGTCGTTGTTTGCTGCTTGTCAATTTACTACTTTTTTGTTGATCAAGCTGTAGTATCTTAAAGGTTTTTTGACAGCTTGTACTCTTTCTGCCTGCAGTAATCCTAAAAAGCCCTGTGACTTAAAAGCCCCCTGGGAGGCTGTTAGTGTAAATAATTACATTAATCCCAATTTCTGGGATCTCAGGCATGCAGTTCTCATTATTAGCCAGTGTAAGAGCTGCAGCGGAGCTTCCTTATATAGCAAAAGGAAGGAAAGTAATTGCGGCTCATGCCTTACGTGAGGAGGAGGCAGGGACCAGAGTGACTGGGCAGGAAAGCTGGGCCTGGAAAAGAGCAGGACACAGAATGGGTTGGGGAAACAACACAAGTCAGGAAAAGGCAGGGCAGACAAAGAAAGGAAGGTGTGGGTGATGGAGAGGATTTGACTGGAAATTGCATGAGATAGAGGTTAAGCTAGACAGAGCTGGAGAAGGGTAGAATGACAAGAACTAAGCATCTATGTGTTAAGGCTACTATGGCAGATACATGGAGATCTGTGGGGTCTCATGGGGGAGAAGGTGGTGCATGGGTTTCAGGTCTCCAGAGATGTGAGAAGAAGAGAAGTTTGGGGGAGGAGGGAGAAATGAACGGAGAGGTGCTGTAATAATAGAAGAGAGTAAAATTGGTGCTGCTCAAATTTTTCTGAATTGAGCAGTTCCTTTTTTTTTTTACCTAAAAATTAGGTAGCATGACCAATGAATGCTCCAAAGCGTATCTTTTTTTCTATGTTGTTTGTGTTTTCCCATCTATATCCCAGGTTGCGCATTTATTGGGCTTTTCTCGTGGTTATTAGCTACTGGGAAACCGATTCAGACATGATGCGAAAGGTGCACGAGATCCCCCACCAGTGGGAGTGGTGTTGGGAGTGTTCATCCCTGTTTTGCAGTATGTTTCTTCATTTTGAATTGACTCTGAAAAGAAGCTTTTCAAGGACAATCTTGAACTTAATTAATGACACTGTTCTTAAGATGAGTGTCCAACAATTCATACCACCGAAGTTAAAATACATCTAAAATACTTATTTCTGAATTTCAAACTCCAATGTAAAGAATCCTGAAAATCTGTTTTCTGTATATATGTTCCTTACACATACAGTCTTGGTGCATGTGTACTTAATGGGCCTTATTCAGAGAAGTTGTGTTCTTTAGTTAATAGAACATTAAACTTAGAGGTTGCAGTTGCCACCTATGCTGTGTGGCTGCCTCAGAGAGGTCAAGAGGGTAGGAGAGGGTTGTGTCAATTGAATGAATTCTTCATGAAGTACAGAATAGTGCATGTGCTAAGTGGGAGCTTGATAGAATTTGTCATGCAAGTGGCAGCCTGCATATCACATTTTATTTCTTCCAGGAGTTTCTTGATCTGCACTTCTCACTATTGTAGGCTTTTTTTTTTTTTTTTTTTTTTTTTGAGGGCAAGTGGAGGAATTCTTCTGTTTCAGGTTTTTGCAAAAGGCTACCTCTCCACGCTTTGTAGTATTTCCTGTTAGAAACAAGCTGCTGGGCAGTAAATCTGTTATGACCAATGCTTTACAAAGGAGAATAAGGTAAAAATAGAAAAATTATTCCAACTTCTTGTTTTTACTGTGCATTCCTTCACTAGTGGACACTAGAAGGCTGCAGGGACTCTCTGCCTCAGCATCTTGAACTTAGTTGTTACTGCCTGTAGGGCTGGCCTGTGTAACAAGGGTTTGTGCTATACAGAAGTAAAAGACACTTTCCCCAGATGTCCCCCATCCTTACAGAGAAGGCTTGAATCTGTTCTCCTCTGGACCTTCTTTGAGATGATTAAAGCTAGGTTTGCTATGCAATATGGTGTGCTTTGCACTATTACCTTTCCATGTTGCCAGGAGAGAAAGATAGTGAGTCACTTTGCCTCCTTAGTTTGATTTTGTGGTGGTTGTAGCTACTTTTCAAGCATTTACTATGTAAGTTGGCTTTCATGAGTTTATACAGCCGTAGACATTATGCCCACCTGCTTTGGTAAATGGAACAAAAGCAGAGTAATGAAAGAATGAAAATCTTCTAGCAGTTGTACTTGTGCTAGTGCTTTGCAGGCTGGATTCACTCTAGTGCAAATCTGTGGGCTAACGAGGTTAAAGCAGAGCTGAAGATAAAGCCCAGAAGATCCTATTCTTTTAAATGAAAGCTGCCTGCCTAAGGCTGTCTCTGCTGGTGTTTTCCTTCTGAAACAATAAGAGTGAATACTGCGTGTTTAAAAATGGAATATAATTTATGAGCCTTCTAGCCCTGGAGATGAGTCCATGTGTACCTAGGATTTAAAATATAAAATTAATATTAATGAGGTGGGGAGGCTTTCAGACCTGGCCTTTACTACTAATCCATTGCAAGCTGAGCAGCTCTAGAAATGCACTGATGCTGGCACAGACACAACCAGGAGTTGACTGCTCTTAGAAGATGCATCATCAGACAAAACGGTCACAAACTTCTGAATGTGTGTCCTGATCAGATACACAGAATATTTCTGATATCAATACCCTGCTGATTTTGTTTGCATTTTCCTGTGAATGGTCCTGTGTGCTGGCATTCAATTCTAGCTCGTTGCATGGATGGAAGAGTAATGAAAGGGTAAGTTGTGGGTAGAGTTTGGAAATCTATTCTGGAAGGGGACTGTGAACCTTTGGGTAGATGTTTTGGGCATAGTCATGGTGAGTTTAACTGGGCAGCATCAGTGTCACTAGTTCCCTGCTCCTGATTAATAATATTGATAAAAAAAAAAAGCTTTAAAATACTGAGGTGGTACAGTAACTCTTAACAGTACAAAGCAAATTCCCTAGGGACTATAACTTCTACGTATTGATTTTTTTTTTTTTTTTTTTTTCAGGAAGAAAGATACTGTGTATTAACTGCCACGTTAACAGAAAATTTCAGCTAAGGAGTGTTGTTTAGATTATAAATTCCATGAATGTAGGATGTGTTTGTGGAGCAACGAGTGTCCTCATAATTCACAGAGCCTGAAGCTGGGAGATGAGAGAGGTCACTTTAAAAATGCTGATCCCTTTCATTTTGCACTGTATTTAGTGCAGGAATTGTAGTGTCAGCAACTGGCTAGGGAAGGGAAGTTATTAATACTTAAGTCTCTTAATGTTACCTTTTCTTCCTTTCTTGTTTTTTACTCTGAGTTGCACTGATCTAGTTGTCAAACACTTCTGTTTGCTGGAAAGAAGGATTTTTGGAGTGTGAGTGTAGCAGATTCAAAGAGTTGCTCTGAAAGTTAAAGGACTAACCTTGATCTTTATTTCATTTGTTGGTGGTTACTTGCATGATTTTTGTAAAACTTCTGCATTTATTCTATAATACATCTCATGGTGTCTACAAAGCCTATACTAGAATACCTGTATTTGAACTGAGTACACTCCTTGTCTCTAGCTCTTAGTATTTTATCGGGTGAGAGACCAAACTGTTTTTTCTTGTGTGTAAAATCCACTAGCCTTTTCTCTAGTATCAAAGAAAATGTAGCCCTGTGTCCATTGCCTATTTTCTGGCCATGTCAGTACACTTAGTTTTGTGAAAATGGGACTGTTTGCTTATTGTGGATGGAATATTTTGTAGCTGCTGCTGTTTTGTTGCTTTTGATACCTTTCTGAAAGCACAGTCATAAGATATGAAACGACAATGGAGATGAAAAAAGATATTTTTTTTTTTTTCCAAAGATGAAATAGAGAAAAAGCAAAGCTAGTAAAGCTTATCATAATAATTATATTCTTAGTTATAATTAATAAAAATACTGCAGGAAGGTGTTGTTTTATCCTACAGTTCCGTATTTAGATCTGCTAATGGAAGGTTGCAGGCTGAGCATTGCTTGTTCCGGACCACTTGCCAAATTTCCTAAAGGATTCTCTTTGTCATGCAAGCTTTCCTCCATGGCGTGCCACTTACATGCTGTACATGCCTCTGCTGCCATGTTAAGTAATATCACCTCTTGATAAAATCTGGAGTAACGACATGATTATTTGTGCCATTGGAAAAAGTTATAAAAACACTTTTGTTTTTCCCCTGGACACAGACATCTCTGGACTCATGTATTAAAGCTGTACACCTTTTGAATAGCTGTAGTTCCATATCCTAGGAATACTGCTCTAAGTGCTTCCATAAACCCTGTAACAGTCTCGCCATATCCAGGCACAATATCTCAGCAGCATTACTCATTACTGCATGGAAGTCCTAACTTTTTCTTGTACCACTAGCCAGCTGGTGTGTCCTAACATTTTGGGGCAGTTTTGACCTAGAATTCTTAGGTTGGTTCTGCCTTGTAAAAGTGGGGAACAGTAATAATAGATTCTAAAGCTCTAAAAACATTCTGGAAGCTAGGAAGGGTTCAACTCAGTCTTACAGGTGAAAAAGGCAAAGCACAGAGCTCAAGTTAAAATTTATTCAGGAGTCTGGCAGTGGAAATGGGCCTCAGATTTCTGGAGGTTTAAGGCTGGTGTCTCAGGCAGCCTCAGGTTGCCTGTGTCTCATACCAGCATGTCAGGCTACTAACTTTTTGGTAGAACTATGGGCTGCAGTCAAATTATCCTGTACCCCAGGCAACCCCTGGCCTTTTCACTTGTTGTTGAATGGCCTAATAAACATTCCTTGTCTGGCAGTTTAAAAAAAAAAAAAAGTTTCAGCACATTAAGCATGGCCATCTCATCTCTGGCTTTTGCCCTGTGAGTTACTCAATCATCCTAATTCACTTTTTTTTTCTGTATTTATTTATTTTTTTTAACAGCATATTGGTCAGCTTGCTATACAACCCCAAGTGGAAACGAAGCACTTGTTTTTGCTGTGAGAAGGGTAGCCAGATCTATACCCACCCTTCTGGACCTGACATCTCTTAGGTCGTAATGATAAAGGTACAGTATCTTCTCTCCATTGCTTGCCTGTTTATTTTAGAGGAGAACTGATGTGCACTCACCCTGTGGTAAAACAAAATTTTATTATGATTTAGTCAGGGAAGGCTTGGCCCATGCTAAGCGCAGATATTTCTGGGCTTGCTTGTCCATCGGTGCAAAAGTCACTGGTCCTTTGTGAGTAGCTGTGCTTGTGTACCAGTGCCTGATGTGAATTAGGTTAATGGGAGATCACTTGGAAGTAGTAATAAAACAGAGCTAATTTTACTGCAGCTTGTTGACAGTGGGAAATGCAGGCACAGCACAGATGAAAACTGTAAGCAGGCTTACTCTTACATCTCTAGAACTTACTTTCCTTCTTAGATCATTCAGTATCTTGGTATCTATTGTCTTTGTATATTTGTACTCCACTGACATAATTTTATAGCTGAGACCAGTATTAAAAGAAAAAAAAAAAAAAGTATATTTTACCCTAGGCAAAATAAAAAGCAATCAATTAGGTAAGGACTAAATGCATGAGGAGCAATGTTCAGGTGTGTTATGGCTGCTTATTAATCTGACGTTGAGTAGAAAAATTTTTAAAGGATATTCTAAATTTACGGGATCACAGACGTCGTGCCTACATGGACTTCAAGGCAATGTACACTTGTGTGAGCACGTTGTTTGGCCATAAGGTATTTTACAAACTGAAGTGAATGGCTCTGCATGTAATGTCAGACTGTAGAAATGCTGCCTGAAGTCATAAACAGCTATCTGAATTCTAATGGAGGATGAATATGTGTCCTCTTTTGTCCATTTGTTTGTTCCCTTTGTTCCTATGGTATAGCTTAAGAAATGTGAAATGAAAGAAATACTCATATGTATAATCATGTTATTAAAGCAAATGATGTATTACTGAACAAATGGAAAGCAGTCAGATAACTCCTGTCGCTGCTTAGCTGAAACATTCTTTCTGTAAGTTACCACTATAGCTAAGTTAGACTGGGCAAAATGGACTTAAGGAACAGACGAATGCAAAGCGGGGACTCTTCAGTGACTTCAGGAGATTTGGCTGTCATCTGCTGTTATGTTGTTTCCGTGCCTTACAGTAGCTCTTATCAGTAATTCAGGAAGTGAGCTGCTGGGATGCAGATAGAACTTAGTGCTGCTGATAAGGAAGTGAAATGATTGAAATGCCTGGTGTAGTGTTAGATAAGATGAAATGCCTAGTTTATCACAGAAGCAGAATTCTAGCAAGATCTAGGGAGGCTGTGCAGCTTTATTCAAGCCTAAAAGGCTTTAGGGTACATGGGAGACCACCACACAAGCCAAAAAAGATGGGAACTTTGTATCAAGAATCTTCTCTGCACAGATCCCTTCGTTTAAGCATGGGAGGATTTTGTGTTTCTGATTATGTAAAGAGATTTACGGTAAGTGTTTTGTTGTGACCTCGGTTTGAAAGTGAAAATTTACTGGATGGGACAATATTGGTTTCTGTGCTGTTTGTAAAGTGCTGTGTCTATTTGATATGCGTGGCCAAATTGTACAGTCTGTCTGCTTGCAAACCACCTGCTGATGTCAAGGAGGTACCTCTGAAATGCCGAGTGTAGGCTTTGCCTTAGTAAATAAATTTATTTTTGTGAGAGTCTTGACACATTAAACTTGTGTTCCAAGCGGTATATTTGTAGAGTAGGGTGCCAGACTGCCATTCAAATTACGTGAAGGTCAGTTGTTACAGCTTTTTGCTGTAGTTATCATATGCCTCGGAGTTGCAAGACAATGAATCTGTCAGGCAGGCTCATGCTGAGACAGTTTCGTGAGGAGCCAAATTCTGCATCAAGCCACTTAACCTGTGGTAAAAGCAGTGCAGGCAGCTTGAACACCATGTGCTCAGTAACTCAGTAATGTGTATTCTGTGGTACTATGTAAAAGTTTTGATATCAGAACCCTACTGGGCAAGGATCTGAGGAAATTAAGTAAAAGTGTGTCTGTGTCCAGAAAGTTACTACTGACCAACAGACTACAAAACAAGAAGAGAGATGACATTCTGGTGGAACAGGATATAGGGATCTACTTTTCCGCTATTGTAACCTATCCATCAGTGTTTTAAGGCTATCTGTGGAGTTAGGTTTCAGTTGCTATAGTGGCAGGGAGTCTGGGGAAAACACAATTTGTTTTCTTCAGTTTGCCTGCATATTTATCTTTTTTTTTTTTTTTTTTTTTTTTTTTTTACTGGCTGAGAATTACCATTACCATCCAGATAGAAGCAAAAAATGAATTTATTCAACCTTAAAAAGTATGCCATGTATATATAATAATTTTCAAGTTTAAAATAAATTAAAAAAATAAATAAATTTCAAGGGTTGTTTTGCATGGGAAACTATCAGATATTTTTTTCTTTGTAAAGACTACTTTCAAAAATTTGAAGAAGGGATTGTCTCATATCTTGCTTAATGATAGCTCTAATGGACTTTCTTAAAGAGTTTGCATTTGTTATCGTATTAGTTCCTTAAAGAGCCAATGAAGTAAATGAACTAAATAAATACTAATAAACAAAGTTCTGGTACAGCTAGAGAAAATGACAAAATTTCTACAAATCTCAACAGGTACAATTTTGTTGCAAAGCCACAGATTAATTTACTGTTACATAGTGGATCTTATATGCTCAACACTAGAATATTATTTTTTGATAAAATTTATAAGGTTAAAAACAGAGCAGCTCAGAAGGCTGCTCAGAATACATCATATGGAAGGAGCTGCATGATGTTCTTGTCTATTTATGGCAACATCACATTAAAAAAAAACATTAGTCTATTGATTTAATGGAACGTACTAATGAACTGTTCATCATGTTGAACAGATAATGCTGTGTTTGGGAATGACGTCAAACCAAAATGTCAGAGATATCTAGATCAGCAGGTGCACATAATGGACTTCAGTATAGGAGAGATGACTGTTTACTGGATCTTTAATTTTCTTTACATGGTGTTCTGGTTACTAGAGGATAATAACAATGCCAAGAAGTGCCCTTATTTAAAAATAAAAATCCCTCTCTTAGGTTCCTATAAAGAATGTTATTAGCTAGGACCACCGAGCGTAGTACCTGATGTTTGCTGTACCACAATGGTCAGATGGAAATGTGATAGAAAGAATAACTGAGGCTCTGGATTGCACAAGGCCTGAAACAGTTGTGCAAACTGCCTTTGGGAGAACTTTCTGAAAGTACATCAGCAGCCAAAGCACCCTCAAGTCCGGCAAAATGGTTTGTGATGGGCTTGGGGGCTGTTCTGGGTAAAGCTGCCCCTTGTGTAGCTGGCCACAAACACTTCATTCACCTGCTTCCAGTGCAGCCTGACATAACGTTGTGCTCGTGGGTTTTGCTTTTCAAACACTTAATCCAGTGCAATGTAAAATTGTGCTCGAGGTGATCATACTTAAGTCAACTGTGAAGGGCAGACAAGTAGCTGTGGGATTGGTATTATTGCCTCTTAACTTGGAAAAATGAGTGGAGGAGTGAAGGAAAAACTCAGATATATTCTTGCAGCAGTTGTTAGTTGTTACATTGATGAAGTTGAAAACAATTATTATAAATTAGTAAGTTAGTATAGCTCTGTGTGCATTTTTGTGCCAATTTTTCAAACTTGTAAAAAAAATCTTTGAAAAAAATCTTCCAAAGTAGGAAGGGAACAAAAAACAACATCAAACAGTGCAGTTCAGTGATTTCCATCTTCTCTAACGAAATCACATGTTGCTGGCAAAGCAGAGACTTTTGAGGGATCTGATTGAAAGGCAGTGAAATTTGAAGTCAGTAAGAATAGTTGTACCAGTTTCAGTGTGCTTTAGAACAAACTCTGGATAATGCAAGGCCTTCCTATGAAAAGTTGGCTGCCTAGAAGTAACCCTTTCTTAGGCAACAGAGATGAGAGAGAGAGGGGTCTATCTTCCTACTTTAGCGGGAAGAATTTGCTTTTGCTGGTTTTATTTCTGTGGGCCTTATTGCACAACCGAGGCTACCCTTCTGTGTTTCAGTGCATTCCTACTGACTTAAAATTACTTGTACCTGAGCAAACTACTGTAGACACAGTAGCTTTTGGTAGGTATAAAAGGTGCCTTAGGGCTCTCTGTTGAGCTCACATTAATAGTGAGAAAGCGTCTTGTAAATGAGAGCCAGTTTGCTTCTCAAATCCAAGGGTAGCTTTGATGGCAGATCATTTGACTCAGCAGGCTTTGCAAGGAACTGTCAGCATTTTATGTAAAATTACTGAAATTCAGGGAGAGCAGAACCACAGCAGGACTTCTCTGGTTTACAGAGAGCTCTTTGTTGAAGAAGGAGGAGTGAGAATCATTACCACAATACCAGGGAAACATTGCCAATGACCAGCCTTCTATCCAGGCTGATAAAATATTTTATTACCTGTTTGGATAAGAAAAAAAATAGTTGGCAAGAAAATGAGACAGCTTCTTAATGCTGTTTCTGTGGTAACAGTTCTGGTGGTGAGAATGAGCTTGGGGTCAATTGAATAAATGTGAGCAGGCAACAGGTGCTCTCTTGGTCTCTTGAGAGGAAAGCAACCTGGAGGAAGAACTTAAAGGTTCTTGTTAAGCCATGTGGGCAAATGGTAAACAGTATTATCTAGAAATCTTGTCACTTTGATGTTAGTGAAATGTCATAATTGATCTGTTCAGCTATCTGCTGTCAGCTGCTTGACAGAGATGCATTAAAATAATAAACATGATCTCGGATTCATTAACCTGTCCATAGCTGTGCCACTGCCTATGAGCGTTTTACTTAGACTCCTTTTATTTTCCTTTTAAAAAGGAATAAAAAAGGAAGAAGGCAGGATTGGCGAGAGTGTTTCTGAATTTACTGTGTTAACAGTTTTGTCATTAAATGTACAGAAAAAGGAAAAAGACATTTATATAATGAGTATTATAGCTTAGTTGATGTGATACCACCATAAAGTTGAACTCTTGTACACTGAGCAATATTTAAATTTATTACGCCAGGGTCACTTGGGGAGACTGATAGTGTTTTATAGACACTTTTACTGTGCAAGTGGATTTCAACCAACAGCTGACGTGAGTAATGTGTTAAATGTCAGGTTCTTGGCCTTCTAAAGCAGGTGTGGGCCAGTTCCGAGTTCACCACCAAACATGGCAGATGGAGATCTTTTGTCTGATCTCAGCAGGAAACCCAACTATTGGACCAGGCAGACTTAGCCAGACTGTATGGCATATTTTGATTTTGGAAGTTATTCCTCTAAATTAAAGCTGAAGCCTATTTCAGGGCTTGCCATATGTCATGAGAATTGGTATCTTGCTGTACCATTTCTCTGTGGATGTGCTTTATTATATTTATGTGTCTTGGAAGCACACTGCTTGTGAGAAATTACTCGCTGGTGTAGGGCTTAATTTTTTAAAAGTTTAAGTACCCTGAAGCTTAGCTCTTCATTTGCTGGGTGGAAAATTGCATGTTTATAAGCTGCAGTGACTACATGTAAATTAAGTAGATTTTCAGCATAACTTGAAAAAGTTGCCAGCTGATTGCTGAATATGTAAAGGATATTTATTAGTATTTTTTTTGCCTGAGTAGCATTTAGCAAATGTAGCCAGATTTTGAGGTTGTCTTCTGTCTTTTGCTTTTTGTAAAGTCCTAGCATTTACCACCTTTAGTTCTTTGTCTCCTTAGAATTCTGTTGCATTGCAACCATTGCAAACTTCTCCCAAAGTCCACACGTTCTCTATAAAGCTTTGGCTTTGTTTAGGCCTTAAAAAGCTTTTCATTTTCCCTTTTACCTGTGTATTTTCAGTCACTTCCAGTTTTACTGTGTTGCTGGAAGCAGTGCAATAATCTAATGAGATGATCTGTTGGAGCAGCTGGTTTTAACCTCTGTGACATTTCTTGTTTGGGACATAAGCCTCTGGTATCACTTTAGTACATGCTGTAGATTTTTGTTTTCCCCCTTTGCTTCATCTCTTTTCCTACGGCTTATCTTTTTTTTTTAATTCCTTTGGGTGAGAGCTAGCAAGGAGTGATCAGAACTGAGCTGCCGTGTCCTGGATTCTTAAACCATCCGTTGTGTTGAATGTTAATGTTTCTCTTGTTTGGCATCAGTCTTTCACAACTGGGAGTGTGTGTGGGGCTGAAGCCAAAGTGGAATAAACTCTCATTTCCCTCTTGAGAATAGAAGACTCTTTGGCATCATCAGTTGAAGGTCGCTTGCAGTTCTGGTTCTCCAGCATCTGTGTTTCTTTTTTTCTGGCACTCCCGAGATAGTTGATAGCTTGGAGATATTTTAAAGGTATCCTACAGGTTCATTTCAGTTCAACTCTTCATGGAATGGAGTCAGTTGCCTACACAGTCCAGATCACACTGCTCATTTTTTTTGTTATCTGGAAAGAAACAAGCAGAAATCAACAGGAGACCAATTATAATAAGAAACTTTATTCTAAATTTAGATCCAGACTGTGATGGACTCATGTGGCTCACCAGTTTGTTTAGCCAGTGACAGCATGGGGTGACTGAGCAGAGCTCTGCCGTGCACCAAGGTCCTGTGGGAGTCCCTGGTATTCATTACTCACCTAACAATTCATGCTCCTTGGATGTAATTTGGGAGGTACTGGAGATGAAGCAGCATATGTACTAAGTGCAAAATTTCATTATAAGCAATAGGTCCTCACAAAGAAAAAGTGAGTTTAATAGGCTAATGCATTTCTTACAGTAACCGCACTTTTCTGTGCAATGTAAGGGTGGGTACACAGTGATCTGCAACGGGCTTTTTCTTTTAGTATTGAAAGACTTGAGAGTGTCTCTCTTCAGCATTAGTCATTTCTTAAACTTAGTAACCTTCCTTGGATTTTGACTGCAGAAAAAAGTATCACGTTGTAATCATGTAAAACTGAACATGAATTTTAAGCATGGTCCTGAATGGAAAGCAGGTGGCTCTAGAATCTAGTTTATTTGTAGGAGAGAAAAAGAGAGGAAGAAAAAACAATTCCTGTAGCTTACACAGTAGAGTTCTATTTTGTTCTGAAAACTTGCATATCAGCTACTGCCCCATAACACTTGTTTCTCTCCTCTCAGTTTCTTTCAACATAGTAAAAATGCAATTTCACTTATTAGCTGGGACCTGATATAATGCTGACAAATGTTACGTTGTGAGTTTGTGCAGCCCAGCAATTAGTTCTCTTCTGCTCCTAAATATCTTGTGATAAAGCTTTAGATGTACAGTAGTATTAGGAAGGGGAGAATCTCCACAATCTGCTGATGGGGTATCATAAAACTTGTGCCATACTATCCCAGACCACTGTGAAAGTACCACTGACAATATCTTTCGGATTAAAAGTGATATGGTATGAAATGGCCAACTCCCGTCAATTTTCACAGGCCAAGTTTTCTTCTGAAGTAATTTCTTGGTATTCAGACCAATATATATTGACAGTAATAAACAATCGAAGTCTTAGAGTTCTTTGTGTCATTTGCAAAACTGGTTAGTGGCCTCTAAACATTGCAGAAGTGCCAGATTGCCTCTAATCACGTTCTGGCTTTAAGTAGTCTTACCGCAATGTTTTTCTTGTGCAGATAAACACGTTCTCTCACAGAAATGGCAAGGACTTAACACCTTGAGAGGGTAATTTTAATGCTGATACTACTGACTCTGCAGTGTGCAGAAGGATTTTAAATTCTAGAATGTCTTATACAGAAAAGTCACTGTAAGAATTACAACTTCTTCCCATACACCCTTTCTGAAAAGTGAGGAAGGGCTTGGAGGCAAAGGGATGCTTCGTATTACAAAACCTGTGGCTTTGATGTGGTTCACACCAGGTCTCTTGCTGCTCTGATATTTCCCCGGTGCTTTTCCCCCTTGCTCTACACACGTGCAACAGTGAAAAGGCATTTCTCACTTTTTTCACTTTTTTTTTTAGTAATTTTCAAAAATCACGATCATAATTTTTGTTGGAGACACGCTAATGTAATTCAGAAGTGAAAGCAAGTCAGAAACAAATCTGTGAAATCAGACCTATGATTTCATAATTTTGTTGCAAACAGTTGGACACTTGCTCTGATTTTTCACTTGGTTCACTTTCAGAGGCTGGGAGAAAGATTTAATTTTAGAAGTTTCAGTTGACAAAGACATGCTGGTGCTAGATACGTATTTCAGATCCTTGTCATTGTACTCTATTTTTAAATTCAAGTGACAGCCAACCTAGTGAGTACAGCTTGTGTCTATGTTGCATGTTCTGCCTCTGTGTTGGAAAGCTGAACTCTTCCAAGCCTTAGCACGAGGCCACCAAATTTACTTTTCTATTTGCTCTGTTTAATGAGGAGAAATGCTCTAGCAAGTTCTTTTCACAGAACTAAAACTGGTCATGAAAAGTGTTTCTCCCTACAGAGGTCTGCTCAGGCATTGGTGATTGCTAAGATGCTCGCCTATCAACAGCCACTTGAGAAAGAATTTTAAATGGTCTTGTGACGTCAAGGAGGCCCAAGAAAATTTAGTCTGGTGCCAAATTACCTCCGTCATTGAAAGCATGCAGTAAGAAATAGATAACACAGAAATAAATCTTTCGTGCAATAGCTATCTAATGATACGCTCTGCTGACTCCAATAAGTGAGGTTGTCTGGAATAGGAATAGCAAAAGAAGATGAACTTTCAGACCCTCATTTTCTAATTTATGATTAATGAAAAGCCAGCCTAATCTATCTGACATCCTGCTGTCTGGACAGAATGTCTGCGGGTTGCTTGGATGTTGCAGAGGGAAATGCCCTGACCAAGTTACAGCCTTCGAAGGTGAACAGCTTAAGTACGATGGATAAAAAATTGAGTCTCTTGAACGAAAAGATGGACAAACTGTTGCATTTCCAAGAAGACCTGACAGGCAAACTGCAGCGAGTTAACAAAGGTATTGATGATGTAGAAAAAGGCATTAACAAGCTAACGGTATCACGAGCAGCTCCTGATGAGCCAGATGAAATGAAAAAAGGACTAAAGCTATTGGACAGTCCTCACCAGCCTGATATCCAGAGCATATGCTCAGAAGTGTTGAAATTGATGAAAACAGCCCAGCTAGATGCCTTGAAGCATAAGGAGAGGCTGGCAAAGATAGAGAAGAGGTTTGATACACTGGATAAAGTGATTAATTTTGTGGGAGAAGTATTGAGAAATTCTAAAGTAGTGGATTTTATTCTCAAGGGCATTGTGCCCTGGAAGAAGGGAAGTCCACTGGAAATCCTTGTCGAGGTTGGTTTTGTTTTACTGTTCTTAATACCTTTCTTTGTGCTGTAGCAGGGCTCTCCTGATGATTTCTTGTATAACACGTGTAATTCCCATTTTCCCTGTAGTGTTGCTATTACAGGTTACTGCCATGACCTTTGAATTGCAAGCCTCTTGAGACAGAGACCTAGGCTTAAAATGTGTCTTGCAGGCTTACGTCTGAAGTGCCCCAAGTGTGCCAGGCAATCCTATAACAAGTATGAGGAGCAGACTGCTACTGTAAAAGAAGATTCAGCTTCTAACGGTGCTTGAAGATCAGCAATGTCATTCAAATAAGCGGCTTAACTGAGGTTCCTGTGAAAGTATGACTAATATACTGGAAAGCGTTTGCTGAAGGAAGAAGCTTCTATTTTCTTGATTGACCATGAATTCCAAAAACAACACCAGTTAGTAAAACTTACGCTGACTTCTGTTCACATGACTGAGCAGCCTGGGCATCTAAGTTGTCTTAAAACTCTGTCTTTATGATGGGCCTGTGACTTCATGAACTCTACTGACATTGTGCACTCCTTAAATCAAATAGTTCATGGGTTTCACAAGAGCAGCTTGCATCAGTTTGTACTTATCAACTCCAACACATTTTTTAATATAGTGAGGAAGCAACAGTCAAGACTGGTATAGTTGATATGGTATTTTGGAATTGATTAACCTTGCTTTTTAAAAGTTACAAATGCTTGGAATTAGTTTTGGCCAACGAGAGTTTTGAGCCTTCCCAGTGGCTTGTATCCTAGGCAAAAATAAAAATTAAAAAAAAAATGTGGAGAGGGACTCCATGAATTGGAATATGTTTGTTCATTCCAAGAAATCTTCTGCACACCTGCACAGAGGTGTTAATTACAGTAAGGACATTTCTAGCATGAATGCAAATGTCCATTCCTATCTTGATCAGAATGTTTCTGCCAGATCTGTGAAATGTTTTGGTAGATGTTACACCTAAACTCCTATAAAAAAAGGACAGTGTTAGATGCTAGCTTACCTTGTGGGGCTTCCTGAGAGCTCTTTTGGTCTCACTAAGCATCAGAGGCTGACAAGTAAGCTAGACTCCACAGAGACAGAAGAATTTATAAGGAGTTTTCATTAATGCCAAGACCGGATAGAGATGATACTTGTACTTGAACTCTTCCAGTTCTACAAATTTTTGGAAAAAAAAAATAAAAAATAAGTTTGCTTTATGTTGGGTAAAGCTGCTGTTACAAGTTGCTGCCTGCAGTCACTGTGTAAGGCCTAGAGACAGACAGGGTGCTTTGTGGGGCTTATACCTTGAACTGAGCTGACAGTGCAGTGTGTTAATGGGCAGGTGATGCTGAATGTAGAGATGATTTTGTTACCAAATTGTTATTTTCCAAGTGAAAAAAAACATTAAGGAGGGATATAGATAAAGGTAGGGAGAGGGATGGTGGTGGAGAATTTCAGGTGGCCTTCTTGCATGCTGTCAGGATTAGGTGTCAGATATCCACTATGTGCTGCTTCAGTAGTGTTTGCAGAAGAGGAGGTCTGAGGAGGTCAGAACTTGATCCAAGCTTCATGGGTAGGGGGACTGAGACTGAGAGGTGAAATGGCCTTCTCTCTCAGTGACCTGATGGACCAGGAGGGGGTGGCGGCCTCTGTCCCAGGCTCTAACCACTGCCTCGCTTGTAGAACAGGCTGTGGATTGGGCAAGCAGACTTGCAGGGCTAACTCCTCCTTTGCTAAATGACTATCGTTATTCTCCTTCTTTGCTTCTGTTTTTTTTTTTTTTTTTTTTTTTCTTCTGAACACTTTTTGAAATTGGAGCATAAGATTAGTTATAAGACCTTAAGATATATTTGTACTTTGATCACAGGCTGCTGAGTAGTCTATGATATTTGACCTAGGTTTCAATTAGAGAGGTAGTGTACATACGTGACCTAGCGGGGGTAATGTGGAGCAAAGCGTGGGTGAATTTGGAAATACATGAGCTTGTGCTGAGTTACATGCTAACTTTGGTGGTCCCATTTTTTCAGCCTGTTTTGTGGCGTGTCCAAAATGTTCAGTTGCACTGGGGTTGCACTCAAAAATAATTTATTTGCTTGTTGCTGTTCTCCAACCTTTGCTGTTTTGTAACAGCATGCAGCTTATCGCAGAGCTGGCTTTGCACAAGGTTACTAAGTATGGGGATGGGAGTGGGGAGGTTATGTTTTCATTTTTGGGTGAAGCTGTTTGCTGATGGTATGACAGCATTCCAGGGATGCCATAGGAGTGTTTATGGAAGACATTTTCTGGGTTGGAGTCAAATTAATAAAAGACTGTGAACTGAGCTTTGTAGGATCCAAGCCACTTTTTTAATTAAAAAAAAAAAAAAAGGAAAAAGGATAGGGGGGAAAAAAAAAGGGAAAACCAACAGCAACAACAAACGGCATTATATTGTTGCTTATCCAAGGCTTTCTTTGCACATAAGATTTTGCAAGAATAATGTTACCCCTGGTCATTGTTGCAGGTTTGCTTAGAGCTGTAATAAAAATGGTAATGGTATTTTAATATTTTGGGGTATTTTGTTTGTTTGTTTATTTATTTATTTATTTATTTATTTATTATTTTTTTTTGGGGGGGGGAAGGGATGGAAGAGTGTTCTGTTGTGGAATCTATAAGGTTGGAGCATGAAAAGCTTAATCCATAACTGTTTTTACTAACAAGTGAAGGGTCCGATTTGTAGTAGACTTCTAATCAATTATCTGCAGAAAAAAATGAGGCATTGTTTATTTCCTTATATAAATGAAGATAAGAGGCTGCTCATTACTAGATTTTAATTATATATCAGCCAAGAAATAGAAATATGTCTTTTATTAATAGCCTTTTTAGAAATAGCCTTCTTAGAATTAGCTTTTTTAGAAATATGCCTTTTCTTATTTTTGTAACGTTTTTTTGCTAAATATTTGTTATTTATTTTTAATTATATTACAAATGTATTTCTGTTTAAAGTGTTTAGTGATGCTGTTAAAAAAAAAAATAACCCTCCTCTGTGCTGTGTTAATTAGAGGATTACATTTGCTTAAAATAAATCTGTGCTGCTAAAATAAAATAAGATTGCTTTTAATCATAACAGAGGTGACATATAATGTCAAGTACGTATACAAGAGTTGCAATAAAGCCAAGGGTTCTTTGTCTGTATCACCTCTATTGTAGTTCAAATCATGAATCTTTAGATTTTTTGAGACAAATATATTACTGTATCTATAAAGATATTGCTTGTGTTTCAGTCACCAGTCAACAAGTGACAGAAATACAATGCAATTTCCTCTTCTAATACTTCTTATGCTTTGTATATCCTGTTTTTTTAATCAGCGTGAATACAGATTACATGAGGTAAAATCTCTTACAGTTAAAATTTTGGAAAGCAGAGATCTAATGTATTATTCTGTGTCATCATGTTTTAGAAGTATTGCCTTTTTGCAAAAGCAGGGAGAGACTCAAGAAAGTGGAAAGGAAATACAATAGTACCTAAACATTCAGAAGGTCAGAGGTGTCAGCGTCCATTTTACAGGGTCTCAGTACCTACAGAGTTAGAGGAACCTAGTGGGAAATAAGCATCTTGACTATAACTGTTATTTTTGTGTTCCGCTGTTGTTTTTAGGCCAAAGATAAGCCTGAAGAGAGTGGTGCAAAACCTAAGCATGGGCTTAGTAACAGAGGAACCCAAACTGAAAGCAAAAAGCCTTTGGAAGGTATGTGGCACTCTGGGCATGCTACTGTCTTTGACTCTAGAATGTGCAGCAGACAAACTGAAATCTAATAGCCTGCTGTTTCCCACTACCTGAATTACTCAAATGTGACTGAGTAACTTCATCCACCAGTATTGGGATTACATTTTATGTAAGAACATCTGTCCCCCAGATTGAACCCCACAAAAACCTGAAACAAAAAGCAGCATCTTTGCTTGGCTACAGTTTCTTTGTTTTCATGTAACAGTGATCTGATTTAAGAGAGCAGTACTTGTGAGATACCATGAAGGTGGTGGCAATATCGCACAGCAAACCTAAACCATACAACTGGCCCAACCCTCTCCCTCTCTGAAACAGGGACATGTTGACATTGGGAGTATCTTTTTTAATCAGCAAGTTTCATTGCCATGTCAGGGCTAGACTCCTAAATAGGATGTAGCTGTCTGGGTGTTGCCGTGTTGCATCCATTGCCTGTGAGTTGCAACAGGGTGAACGTGATGTTGAGCAGACCCTGTCATTGCTGTTGTCTTCACAAAATGTCAGTGAATCCTTTAAATAATGGACAATCCCTTTTTTAGCTTCAGCATTTAGGAAGCAACAAAAATAAAGCAGACAACTGATCACAATTTTGAGTCCAAGGCTACACAAGTTTGTGAACTGATCTTGATAGCCAGTGACCTGTGCATGCTGAACCATGAAAGAAGTTACCAGAGAAATTTCCATTATTAATATGCACAATCATTGTCATGGGAAAGCATGGAAGAACCTTCTTTCCCTTTTGTGGAAAAACAGTTAAGATGCTGATTAAGCCATGAGATTTAATAATGGCTGTCTCCAGCATGTTGGTGTAAGTTTTTTTAAACCTTTCAGTGGATGCATTCTTGCTACTTTTTCAGATGTACCTAGCTCCATAGGTTGTTTTGAATGGTTGGGTTACTTTGCTCCTTTTCTTTTTGCTGTCACTTTTGTCAAGGATAGCTTATTAATGGCATGTTTTTATTCAGAGACTAAAAGTGTGAAAAAGCTAAATCTAAACAAAGAAGCATGTGAGAAGGTGAACGCTTCCAGTGTTGTAGCAAACAAAGCTGACTCGAAACCCCAAGCTAAAGAGAGGACAGCACAGCAGCAAGCAGTAGAAGGTGCTGGCAAGAAACAGAGCTCTAAGAGCTGTCAACAGCAAAAGGACATTGGTGTCAAAGCCTTGAATCAACACAATGGTCTTCCCTTTGTAAATCAAGATCACGTAGGCAACCAAAATGTTCCTGTTAAAGCACACGATATGGATGGAGCCCCACGCCTAGATGAGTGCTCCAGGCAGCCTGTTCATCAGAAACTTGGAGAGAATGAAAACAAACCTCCATTGCCAAGTGCGGCATCCCGGGAAGCTGTGCCCTCACCATCCCAGGCTATATCTGACACAGGGTGTGAGGTGACACGTACCAGGTAATGGCCTCGTTGGTAATTTTCTGTATGATCTGAAACCACTTCACGTGTTAGAAGGAAAAAAAACAAAATGTTATTAAAGGAGGTAGTTCCTGCTTAGGCATGATTGAGGGGTAAAACAGCCATGCTGAAGAAAGGTGCAGTGAGACCTTACAATGGTTAAAGCAAAAAAACTCAAAGCACCAAGAGCCCCCTGTAAATTTTCATGAAGCCAAGAAGTCAGAGGGCTAGACCTATAGGAGACCTTTGATATGATAGTGGCTACTGTGTATTAGAGATAGAAACGAGACTGCCTTTCTATAGCTCACATAGATGGACTTTCATAAATCATTCCTTTCAAAATCCTTTTTTTTTCTCTAAACATGAGGATGAAAGAAATATAAGATATTTACTTGTATATAACAAAACCGAAGAATTTGTTTCATTTCACATCCTTGGTGTTTTCAAGGATTTTTTTCATGCCTTGATTACTTAAAGGTATGACCAGATTGTTCATTTTTTTTCTTTTTATTCTTTATTGCCTAATCTTTTCCTCATATAAGTGCTTTGCAATATGACTTTTATAATCCTTTTCCTTTAAAATTATTTAATCAGGATTTGATTTGAAGTCCATTAAAAACAAACAAAACCCTACCAACCAAACTCCAATAGATGCCAATTCTGTGACAAACTTTAGGTGCCATGCCTTCCCTGTTGGGGTTTGCAAATATGTGTATGGATGGATGGTATATACAGTCACACCTAAGTATAAATGTACATTACTGTGTGTGTGCAATTACTCTGTTCCTTCTGTATACAAATTGATACCTGAAGCCCAGACAAGAATGCAGTATTACTTTTGTATGTGCATACTTGAATTTGGAAACTTTGAATTTTATCAGTACTTGGAAATATGGGGCAGACGTCTAAATTTCATCTAGATTTTCCTGTGCACTGGGTAGGTGTCTACTGGGCTTACCGGACTCCTTTAAAAAAAAAAAAAAAAAAAAAAAAGAAGAGAGAGAGGGAGAGAGAAAAGAAAGAGAGAGTTGTCCTGATCTCAGCACCTAAGGCTTCACAAGAGAAAAGACGTTGCAAAGACTGGCTCATTGGGTTTATTTCTCCTAAGAGGCTAAGCGTAAGGACATGGTAGAAGAAAGCAGTAGAAGCTTTCAGCACCACTGCCTCATGCCAACATTCAGGAGCAAATTTGTGTACAGGTTATAGACACTGTTATCTCCAAATTGGTTGGTGTAATAGCACTATGAATCGAGGGACCTCCCTGTATTTTGCCTGTGGGTTATAGTCTTTGGCTTGTGAGTTGAAAGCACCTTGCTTCTAGCAAGCTGGCGTGGGTCTGTGCTGCCTCAGAGGCTCCCACCTTGAGGTTGGCTCAAGGTGTTTGTGAAGCAGTTGATGAACAGTTGTGCAGCCCCTTAGAAGTTTGGTTTGGGGGGTTTGGAGGCCAACAGTTAACGAGAAGGCAGAACCTAGAGTAAATCCCAGAGGAAGGCAGCCCTCCTGAACAAGGTACCTATTATGCTTGTGAGTTCGGTAAATGAGTCTCTAAAAATGAATGCTACTTTTAATGAAGTCTGTAAGCCCACACAGAAGTGTCAAAAGAACATTGTGTTCTCCTGTTTGGAGAAATGCCCAAGAGTCCTGTCAAGTTCAGGCTTGTCTAGATAGCAGTGGAAGTGTTTGCTCAGAGCAGAGTTCAGCTGCCCCAGTAGCTCACTCCTGGTGCAGTTCAGATCCATAGCACAATGCGCAGGGTGTTAAAGGTGCTAAACATGAGAAACTGCGGCTCTTATTAAGCAAAAGTGGAAACAATTTTATTTTACATATTTTGTGATAAGGTAGCTCCTTGGGAACAGGCAGTAACTTCTGGGAAATGGGATGCATTTTCCCCTAGACTTCAGAAATTTTCTTTCATTTCAGTTATATGAAATCTACTTGAAGACTTCACAGGCTTCAGTTCAGCCTTGCTGAAATCAGACTGTTACTGACAGCTGAACCAAACAGCTGACTCAAATTACAATACAAGTGTATTTGGACTGTAGGTGTATAGAGGTTTGATTTTAAACCATATTCTTTTTAGGCAACAAGAGAGAGGGGGAAAATGTTTAAACTTTTCTTGTAGCTGAAACACTAAAGGAGAATAGCATTAATGGAGTGAGAGTTAGGAAAGTTGTGTTTTTAACACTTGTCTGTGGGAAGAATGCTATCCCATAAGACAAACACACATTTGAGTTTGCAAGTCAGCAAGCTGCAAGACAACTAGCATGGATGTGAACATTCAGATACGTAAAGCTGTATGAACAGTCAGACTCTGAAGTACTTGGCCTGTAGTTGGTGAAGACAGTCACTACCACCTTTCTGCCCACGAGCAGTAGTTTATTAGACCAACTGTAATAGCTGCAAAAAGTGGAAGAGCTTTCAAATGGTGGGGCTAATACTTTCCAGTCTGTGCGACATCTTGTGTTCAGAGAAGGCAGACATATACACAGACAAGGATGCAGAAGAAGCATCAGCACAGTTTTTGGTGCTTTCTAGTGTTGTATTTTTTAAGAGGATTGATATGGTTAGGTTTCTTTAATACTGTAGAAATCTGCATTTTAATTTTCTTCCCACACAAATTTACAACAGCAAAGCTAGTCATCTGCATGAAATGTCAACTGTTTGCTCTGCAGGATATCCATCAATGTCCATGTGGCTGAAATGAAAGAAAAGATCGAGACCAAGGAAGAAATCTCAAATGATCACAGACACAGATGTCCCAAAGTAAAATCCCCACCCTCTACATCAGCAGAAGTACATGAACAGCTGCCTGGTAAATTAAAACTTAAACAGAGTCCTAAGAACATCATCACTGAACCAAATCAAGAAGTGAAAGGGGACAGTAAGCAAAATGAACATGCATCAAAAACAGGCAAGCAACAGCTGTTACTGAACAAGCCCAAACCAGGTAAAAACACTGAAGACAAGTCAGAACTAAAATGTAAGCCTAAAGCCTCACAAAATACCTCTGCAACAGAGCCAAAGAAAGATCTGGGGGTAGAAGTGAAAATCCATCAAGAAACAATAAAAGCAGAAGATTCCTTGACAGTTACTGCCTCTGAGAAGAGAGAATCTGGGTCTGCATCTTCAGGAGGAAGTGAAAATGATGTAGGCCAATGTGCAGGAATGGTACCGCAGAACACTATGTCATTGGAAGCTAGCAAAGAGCCTTCCACACAGGATGAAGTGGTCATTGGTAGGTTGCTTGTACTTACTTTTGGAAACTTTTACACTTTTATACGGTTACTCATATGTATTATAGATAAAATAATAGCTGGAGTGGTACTTGCTCTACCACCTGTGTCTTACAGTTCAAGAGCACTTACCAAAACACTATAGATACCTTTGATGATGAAAAGAAGATCAAATATAATTTTTTTTCAAACTTCCAGATAATTTTGTCAGGTGACATCTTTTGTTAATGCATAAAGTAAAATGTTAATACTCAAAGTGTCCTGTGATTTTACTGTGTTAAAAAAGCAGGGTTGAGAGTCAGGAGGTGGAATCCCATCCTCAGTTACAGGCCGTTATTTCTCATCTGTAAAAGACTGTTAGCAGTAAAAGCTCCTTACTTGAAGCAATAGAGAGGTTTTGGATGTTTTCAGTACCTCCCTTGTGGCTCTCTACAAACGCAAATGTATATATTTTTGTAATCCTATTTTATTTACTTTTTTGATAAAAAGCCAAGTACTTGAGTTTGCATACTCAACTGATTCTTATTTAAAATGAAGAAATAATTCCGTTGTTTCTGGATATTTTACTTGCATTCCACTCTAAAAATAGTAAAAGAATGTCATGTTTAATGTTATCCAGAAACTGCAGTGCTTATTCAAATTCCAGCAGAAGAAAAAGTGATGACATGGTAGATGAACAAGAGCAAAGAGAAAAGATGAGAGAGGGTAGTCCTGTACTGAAGTGCTTTATACTAAAGTTCTGTTTTGAGCATTTTCATGAGCAGCTTACCAGCAGCAGTCTGTGGTTGGCTTGTCTAGGCCCTTGGTATTTTTCCCTTAGAGCCCTACTGCCACAGAAAAGCTGAGTGCTGCAGCAGGGGAAGAGCTGCATTTGTGTTTTGCATTCCCAGCTCTGCCTCAGCAATTCATCTCTGAGAAACTGGGCTTGCCCCTTCAGGAATAGTGATGCTGAAAGTGAGGGGATGTATGATTTGTGGAGCTGTAGGTACCAGGATCACAAAAGACAATTGAGACTTCTCCTTTTACTGACCAACACAACACGGTGGCATGCATGTCTTGTGGACTGAAAACACTGGTACAAGGAAGCGGAAGTTGCAGTCCTATGTGGCAAAATGTCTCGATAACCTGGTTTCCTCCTCTTTAGATGACAGCCCTTCTCCCCCTGCTCCTTTTGAACATCGCATAGTGAGTGTCAAGCAAGCAGAAGTGACAACGTGCTACTCAGTGTGTCGTCATGAAGTACTTGGGGGGTAAGTCTCTGTGTCCCTAAAGCTGTACTGCAGGTGGTGGCGAAGTCACAAGGAAACGCAGTTAGATCACGGACCAGAGAGATCATTTGCAGGTGGCTCCAATGTGCAGCAGCATGGGAGTGGCAGATACCATCTCACTTCTTTACTCCGTGGGTTTGAGTTGAGCAAAAGGTGTCTAGCTGTTTTTGGTATGTCTTATGAATACCTTCTCTTCTATTTTGATATAGTCACGGTCTGTAACATTCTCAGTGCCTTAAGCCTTGTAGAAGAAGTTGGTTGGAACTGAAAGTACAGCAAGAAAAGAGTAGATTTTATCTAGGATAGTGAAGCAAAGAAAAAGAATGCAAAGGGGATGTCAGATCTTTCTATGCCTCTGTTCATCCTCATGGCTTTTTTTGGGCTATGATAGTTTCCCTTGTATCAATCTGCCTGTGGGTTGGTATATAATCTAAGGGCACTTCCAAGGTCTTTAGGTTACTGGTTTCTGCCTCAGTTCAATTTTCAGGCTCCTAAGTGTGATCTTGGATGACTCTCTTTTGCATTTGTTGTTATGATCCTGGCCACAGCTGGAGTTGTAAGAAAAACTTGTAATCCTCAGGCAGACAGATGCAAGGCATTTCAAGTCACCAAAGCCCATTAAGTCAGGCAGCTTCTAAAGATCTTTTTTTTTTTCTCCCATGCTGAATATTTTGTGAAAGAAAACAAAGGGGAAAAATTATAATTATGTTGACCTTGCATTTAGTCTTCACTCATGGGAAATCTGCAGCTGTTTCAGCCTTTGTGCGGCTGTATACTTACTTATCTGACAAGAAGCTTTGATTAACAAGCTAATCCAAGTACGAATATGGCTCAAGTATAAGCCTGATGATGCAATAGCAGTGAAGATGATGTTTAGAAATCATCCCAAGGGACATTAATGTATCTGGGTGACACAGGGGAGAATTTACAACATGCAAGAAATGCAGCCTGTGGAGTGGCTACGGTTACGGGTGTTAGTCATTTTAAAAGTTATGAGATCAAGACAGAAATATCCTTGTTAATATACCCACTAACACATCACTGAAGGACAGCAAGTGGGTACAGTTACAGAACCGAAAAAGAATATCATCAGGTCACCATACCGCTATGAAACGTAGTAATACGAAGGGGGCATAATATTTTAATGTAAGCATTGAACAACTGGCTGGAAAGATAAAACTAATCCTTCATAAGCTGAGAGAAAGAGGAGATTCATGCTGCTGGCCACCTGATTCTGTTCACTTTGTACTGTGCTATTTTTAAATCAATGATAAGAATAGTTTTAAAAGTTTTTTTGCAGTGAGCTGTATTAAACTGTACTCCGACTTTTGTTTGGTATCAACAGGGGGCGTTTTGGGCAAGTCCACAAGTGCACGGAAATAGCAACTGGTCTCAATCTGGCAGCCAAAATCATAAAAGTGAAAGGAGGAAAAGAAAAGGTAACCATGATCCTGTGAACCTAAATGCGCATACTGTTGCTTGTTTTACATGAGCGTATTGCAAACACCTTAGCACTACCTCACTGAATCAGACCACAGAAGTCAACTTCTCATTGCATAGTGTCAAATATTGTAAAATCTGTCTTAGTAAGTAGTAGCTTGGGCTTTGTTTGACTGCTTGTCATCTCCAGTGCTTGTGATTAAGCCATTTGTTCACATGAGGCCTGTGGTATAGCTTCTGTAGGGTTTGAAATAATTGTATTTGAATATATTAGAAATTAAGGAGCATATTTGCTCATTTTTTGTTAATTTGTTCCTTTTTCAGGAGGAAGTGAAAAATGAAATTAACATAATGAACCAATTAAATCATGTGAATCTGATCCAGCTTTATGATGCCTTTGAAGCCAAAAATAATATCACTTTGGTCATGGAATAGTAAGTTTAAATTATCTCTGAAAGTGTCAGTTTTTGGAGTTTGCTTTGGTCACTAAAAGAAACCGAGAATGATAACTCCGAGGTGTGAAAAAGTCTAGAGTAGCTTCACAGCCTGCGAGAGTAGAAAATACTTATTTTCAAGGTAATTTCTTCAGGTAAAAGTATATAAATATATTTGGCAACCTTGTAGTTTAAGCAAGTGCCAAGAAAGGTAGCTATCCAAGTGCACGAAACAAATTACAAGATAGTTAATGAACAGAACTTCACTGTGGTTCGTTTTTCATTTTAGTTTAACTTACAGGCCCCTTAACATTGTACCTAGCTATGAAATTCTAAAGAAGTGTTGAGGGTAAGTAAAACCTCAGAGAAAAAGTAAATGTGAGAGACCCAGACAAGAGGAGAAGTGAAGTGTTTCAAGTAGAAATAGAGTAGACATGGAGAAAGAAAGTAATTCCTTACGTTCATGGTCTGCTGCTATTTGAATAATATGAAGCTTAATAAGCATGCCTTCCCATTTGCAGCTTAAAAAAAAATAAATCTAAATCAAATATGGAATTCACAAAAGGGAGGTCTAATGATGTATGCCTCCTGGCCCTGGCTTTTCTGTGTAGTTGCATATTGCTTTTCATTTATAAACAAACTGAATTTCCACTACAGAACTAATTGTTAATGGTGTGAAGGAAAAAAGGAAACAAAATGAAATAGCAAATATAAACATAGTACATTTAAAATGTGTATTTACAATTTTTAAAATAGAAAATTAGAATTGTTATGTTGCAGAACCTTGTTGGAGCTATGTTTAAATGTAATGTTCTCTTAATTTTTGTGCAGACTTAATTTCAATTGTCAGCTCCTGTAAAGCAGCTTTCAGTTTTAGAAGTTTCATTCATTACACTGCGTAGGTTGAAGAGTTTCTTTCTCTAGGCTTTCTCCAGTTTCCCATCTGGTCTCCAGGTTGTGTGGTCTTGAGTTTGTTTGATTCTCCCTGCACCCACCAAATATTATTCTAATTTGGAAGGTGCTGTAGATTAATACTTTATCTCACACACAAAAAGAATTTTCCTGAAGTCACTGAGAATACTGATACACTTCTACTGGATGGTAATATTAGGTTCTGTGCTAAACTAGGACTTAAGTTTCCAATTTAGAAATAAGATGAGCTAATGAGAAATTTTAGCTTTTTTAACACTTCTCTATGTCAAAATTTTAGTCTTGATGGTGGTGAATTGTTTGACCGGATTATAGATGAAAACTACCATCTAACAGAGTTGGATGCAATCTTATTTACCAAACAAATCTGTGAAGGAGTCCACTACTTGCACCAGCATTATATTCTCCATTTAGATCTGAAGGTCAGTAGTTCATACTCTTTACTCTTTAGTGTTGCTGAAGTTTGGACCACTACAGTCTCTAATTGCAAGAAGAGAATTATTTAATTGACTTATTTCATTAAAAAAACAAAAACAAACAAACAAAAAAACCCTTCCTTAATTGAGTAGTCACAGTGAATGAAGCTTTAGAGATTAATATTTTTTCAATGTTTATTTGGTAGCTTGCTTTTGAAGGCAAAACTTCTACTCTGTTTTCACAGAGAAACACAAAAGTTCACAGGAACAAAAGCTAAACTTCTTTATAGATCAAAAACCAAACCGTTCGTTAACTCAGTATGCCAGTCAAATCTCTTCTGTAATGGGAATAGAAGGAAAAGAATCATCCTAAAAATTATGACTACTGTCTCTGAGGTTTTTTTTTTTTTTTACTCTTTTGCTAGATTTGTATGTCAGACATAAATGTGACTAAAAATACTCTTATCTTTTTGTAGCCTGAAAACATATTATGTGTAAATCGCACAGGAAACCAGATTAAAATTATTGATTTTGGATTAGCAAGGAGGTAAGAGTTAAGTTACGTTTTTTTTTTTTTTTTTTTTTTTTTTTTAATAAACATGCTTCTGGTAGTTCTTGTTATATTTTTGTGTTTTGGGGCCCTAAAGTGATTCTGATATGTGTATGGGTTCACTAGTATGCTGCTGCAGTCATGAGTTTTCTGCTGTGTGCATTAATTATCTAATTACATTTTCAAATAATGTTTCTGTTGGATAAACCTATGCTGCTGTTCTAATTATCTCAAAATGATTCCCCATGTAGAGCTTTTACTCTAGGGACATCATGAAGGCGCTAGAGACTTCGTGACTGCTGAGTTTTGTTGTGCAGGTTCTAGTTGTGGAAATTATCTTCTTCAGAGTCCCACCTCAGCAGTTACACTGTGCTCATATCTGTTATATAGACCTTTACCCTGAAGTACAGCTGGGCACATCCCACAAAACTTATGCTCTTCTAACCCATTTCAATGGAAGCTGGTCTATTTGTGTTGTGTTGGACAGTATCTGCTGGAAAGCATCCTGTGGAGCCTGGCAGAGAGTCTTCTATCACTTTCTGGGAGATGCCTCTGCAGGTTTTATTGCCCTTGGTCTTCCTTTTTGTTTTGCTCTGGCAAGGGGATAGCTGATGGTTTATTACACCTGTGGTCACAGCAAAATTCACCAATTTATCCTTTTAAGACCTTAATGCTGTCCTAGTTGTCTAGGTGAGTCTGGATGCTCTGTCCTTTTAGGCGTGTCTTGATTTTTACAAATGAGAGGTTTGTTTCCCCAGCCTGCTCTCAGCACTGACGCATATCTCTTTCTGATAAAGGTACAAGCCTCGTGAAAAACTGAAGGTTAATTTTGGAACTCCAGAGTTCTTGGCTCCTGAAGTAGTGAACTATGACTTTGTTTCCTTCCCAACAGACATGTGGAGTGTAGGAGTCATCACATACATGTTGTAAGTAAGCATGTGAGGGATTGTGGCAGTGGCACCAAAGGCTCTGCAAGAACACACCAGTGGAGTGTATCTGCAAAGCAGGAATGCAACAGCCATTGAGTCCATTTGGATGTGACTCCGAATTCATTCTGTTAAAAACAAATAACCCCAAGCCACAGCCTTTTAATATGAAGATATAAGGTGGATACTGAGTCTCTAAACAACAAGTAACCCTTTTGATAAATACATAAATGTATTTACCAACTTATTTAGCAAGTTCAAGTGGGCCAGGTCATGATTACTCAGAGGAGTGGACCAAAGCATGTCTAAATTTCCATTTTGATTGCATTCTTGAGGATATAGATTAATTTTCACATTTGCAGTCTGATTATTTTATTAGCTGGGATTTGGTGTGCATCTGCACAGAGGGGTTAATATCAGATGTTAGGCCACAGGTTGCGTCACAAATGAAGGTAAGACATCTCTGATATCTGCATGGTGGCTGCAGAGGGTTTGTCTGTCCAAAAACTGTGGCTTCTGACAAGCCGATTCTGCCTGAAAATTTCTCAGAATTTTGCACAGATGCTTTCTGTGAATGAGATAAATTTCTGGTTTAATTTGTTAGCCAAAAAGCAGCTGAATGAAGGAATAAATTATTGAAACAATAAATCAGGGCTTAGAAACTAATTGAAAACAGGATGCTATTGTTCAGAATTCAGTTTAATTCAGGCCAAACTGGGATATGCACCTTGGTTTAGGAAAGCTCTTGAGCCCTCCTAGCTTTCCTAGCTGAGAATGCACTGAAGTATGTACTTGAATCCCTGCTGAATTATTTTTCTAGGGGGATCCGTTAACAGTGCTCCCTGACTTAGCCGCTAGACAGTAACACTAATGATATGATGATGCTTTATTGCTCCGAACTATTGGCTCATCTTTAATAGGGACTGAGAACTTGAACACCCCCCTCTCCCCATAACTGAGAGCCCTTCCTCTTGATAAGCTAGCTACAATTATAAAGCAGAGGATTCAGGAGAGGAGAAACTCATCTTGCATATAGATACTTACCTCCTATTCCACTTTTTTCTTTTCCTTTTTTTTAAGGCTTAGTGGCCTATCCCCATTCCTGGGAGAAACTGATGCAGAGACGATGAATTATGTAGTCAATTGCAGCTGGGACTTCGATGCAGAAGCATTTGAACAGCTATCAGAGGAAGCAAAAGACTTTATTTCCAGACTACTTGTGAAAGAGAAAAGGTACTTCCCTTCTCTGATCGCCTAGTAACATGAAGTTCTTCCTAGCTGACTGTTTGAGTTAGTCAACAATGAGAACTTATTATGTGATGTTTTTGTTTGCTCTACCTGTGCTTACTGGGCAGTTTCTCAGTGATTCAGAAGCCCCTGTTTAAAAGGAAGATGTCTATGTACCATAGCTGAGGAATGTTGCCTTTCACAGCAGCATCAATACAGGCAGAACAAAGGAAATCTGGAAGGATTTGCTCTGTAGGAATCTGTCTTTAATATTCCTTCTCTGAGGAAAAGCTATTTCTTCTTTTTTTTTAAAAAAAAAAAAAAAAAGAAAAAAAAAAGTTTTTTGAATGCCACAGAGGATAAATGGAAGCTGCAGCTGTGAAAATGTGCATAGTTCTCTTCAAAAGTGGTCTAAATGCATTTGGTAGATATTAGGGAGCATTTGGGACTTAACTCTGCATGTGGCTTCTTATTCTGGGCTCCAGTGAAATAAAAAACAATTGTATGTATGAAATGCCAAGAGAGTGAGGGTGATGTTGATGTCAGACTATGAGTACGGAGATGGATGGGGTTAGTGGGTAGCAAGTTTTTTTCTCTTGCTGAGTAGCGATACAAAACTAATCAAAACAGGAAACGATGCACACAATAAAGTAGATTGTGTGTATGAGGGGAATTCAAAGAAGTGCTTAGAATATTAGTACCTTCGAGGTCATTACCTAAATCAGACAAATCCATTAGATTACTAATTACATTCTGAACAATTTTTTTCTCAACCTTTTCTGTCTCTCTTCCCCCTGCTGCTTTCCCTCCCCAAACCTTCCCAAATAACACACGTTTCTCTATGACTGTATTTCTCAAAGCTTTTGTAGAGGTTTTCATGCTTGGGCCTGCTGATGAATGTCAGGGTATAATCTGTGCTTAGCTTGATCCTAGTTTAGGGTGAATAGACATTTGTGCTTTTTAAATATGAGGCACAGAATAAGCCTGCATTATAGGGGTAGACAGGTAACAGTAAAAATATTTTTTTTTGTATGAAGTGATTCTTTCAGCGGTTCTTGATTCATATAACAAAATGGTACATAAACTGATGAACCCGGACAGCTGCTGCTTCAAAACATGTGCCTCGCCCCAACCCCACCCCAAAAAAAAAAAGGAAAGAAAAAAAAAAAAAGAAAAGCACAGCTGAATATTTAAGGACAGGACAATCAACCCACTGCAGACCCCCCAGCAGCTTTTCACACCACTCACTCCTTATGTTGGAGTGCAGGATGTCGTTAAGACCCTATGATCTGGGTTGAACAGCATTTCAAGAACATGCATTGGTTTATTTAAGGCAAAATTCATTGATCAGTAATATTGAGGAGCACAGGGCTCTGAGAATGGCAAGAGGGTGGCTATATTTACATGTTAGATTTCCTTTCCTGAAGCTGCCGGATGAGTGCAACGCAGTGTTTGAAACACGAGTGGTTAAACAATCTGCCTGCCAAAGCCAAGAAGTCCAAGCTTCGCCTGAAGTCCCAGTTGTTGCTGCAGAGTTACATGGCTCAGAGAAAATGGAAGGTAACTAGATTAGCCTGGAAAATTTACGTCCAGAGGAAAAACAGCTCAACACAGGCAGGGACATTATCTGCTTCTTTGGACCATGGCTTACTTTTACTTGTAGGGTTTTTTCTTGTTAACATGAGTTTGGGAAGTCTCCTTCTAATTAGTATTTAAAGTTTTACATCTTATTTCTTTAAAAGTGCAGAGGCTTCAAATGCTGTTTAGCTTACTCTGATTTTTTTTTCTCATAATGGAGATATTTGTGCATTGACAACAGCTGCTTTGTTGTGTTGTCACTATAGGGTAGGGGTACAACATAAGGCAGTTTTGTGCCTCGCACTGCAGAGAGTGGAAGAGAAAAAAGAGAGAAAAAATTAGGTTTAAACACATCCAGAGAACTTGTCAGGACCTTTCTGATAAGCCCATACTCTTTCAGAAGTAAATTTTGGTTAAAGAAATGATAGATGAGAATTTCTACTGGAATCTTTATCGGATAGTAATAATTGCTCCTGAAAATTGAATGTTGTAATCTTTTAAGAATAAGGAATGGAGGAAATGTGAGGACAACTCAGGTCCATTTCCTTCTCTCCTGTCACTGGAGAGCTGTAATTTCTTGTCAAGGAGTTAAACTTGAGCCTTCTGCTTTCTCCATTCTTGCACTCCAGCTGTTTTATCTCACACTTTTGCATTTGTGTTTTAAAAAGTACATCATCTAAAGACACGAGGACCCTCAGGTCCTTTTCTGCAAAGTGCTTTTCAGCCAGTCAGCCGTTAGCATTTACTGGGCATGGGGTTGTTCCTGTCCAGGTGCAGAACTCCACATTTCCCCTCACTGAACTCGATGTGGTTCCTGTCAGCCCATTCCTCCAGCCTGCTGAGGTCCTTCTGGGTGGCAGAATGACCCCCTGCTGAATCAGCCACTCCTCCCAGGTTTCTGTCACCTGCAAGATTGCTGCGGGAATGCTCTGCCCCATCATCCAGATCATTAATGAAGATGTTAAGCAGGACTGGACCCAGTATTGACCACTAGTAACGGGCCTCCAACTAACTTTGTTCCAGTGATGAGAACATTTGGCCTGCCTGTTTGGCCAGTTTTTTATCCACCTCAGATTTTCACCAAGAGTAGCATGTTTCAGTACTTTCATAAAAGTAGGACTTTTATACAGTGAGCAGCTTCAGCTGGTCACTGTATAACCAGTCCTTAAAATACTCAGCTGTTATGCACAGCGATGCACACAAGGTGTGGGTGGCTAGAGGTAAATGGATTTTTCTTCTGCGCTGAAAAAAACTCCATGTCGGCCACAGCAAGTCCTTTACTTCAGTTACACTCACGCTTGGACTATTCTGTTTTGTTCACAGAAACATTTTTATGTGGTGGCTGCTGCTAACAGACTGAAGAGGTTTCAGAGTATGGCTGTCAAGCTTCCATAAGCTTATAAGAAGCATCTAGCACTCATGAAGATGGACATGAAGCCATGGGAGAAGGACTCCGTATCTTCAATAGTTTCTACCCTTTTCTTTTATAACGTGAAGTTTTGCATCGGTCTTTCTCGAATATTGTGTGTTAGTGCTTAGGTTCCTGAAGTGCCTTGAGGCAGAGGCACTGAAATGACTTCTGAAACCAGAAAATGCCTTGGTTTGTTTTTACAAGTTTTTAGTTGTACATAGTGATGGAAGAATATGGCAGTTAGTAGGGCTGACTTCTTGCTGAAGGCTTTGATTCTGCAGAATATTGTTGGTCCAGAAAACACTTGAGCAGTTTTTTGGTTTCTCACACTAAGCATGGGGTCTCTAAAGGCTTTCTTCACAACTGCTGTACATCATCAATTTCAGAGCACTGCCAGACACTTTTTTTTTTTTTTTTTTTTGCTCAGGTGTCTATTACTTATGGGGAAAAAAAAAAAAAAAAGATATTGGACACCCTTTTCTTCTATAAGTTTTCCAAAAAGATTATTTTTTTCTAAAACATAAGGGTGATGATTCAGTACAACTACTCGAGAGTTTTTTTGATTCTTTTTGTTTCCTATTTTCCTTTAAAAAGAAGGTACTACCTGGTTAGCAAAGAAGACAAATCTGGTTTGAAGCAATTTAAGTCAATTTGTCCCTTACTGTTTTTTCTTATAGTCAATTGAGTTGAGGTCAATTGATTGAACTTTTACTTTGGGGGGGAGATAAGGGAAACTGCCACGAATAAAAGTTACCTAATGACTGTTGGTTCTGTGCAAAAAGACCTCATGTTGTCCAGTGAAGATTTCCAGACCCTTGATTACACATTTAAAATTTGTGAGTGCTTTTCATTGGCTGTGACTTAAGTTTTAGTTTGACGATTTTTTCTCCTTTGTGACAATTCTAATCAAGTTTATATGGAAAATTGATATGCTGTGATATGCAAAACACATCTTAATGCTGTTCAGTGGCAGAGAAATAGCATATTGCCTGACTTTGCCTTTGGCCCAGCTGGGAGGTTGAAGCCCTTTTTCTCCACTCTGCTCTCAAACATTAAACTTTCTTCACTGTACTTATTTGCAATGTTAAAACTTCCTGACGTATAAAGAGCTGGAGCCACTTAGGTCTTGCAGCTAGAAGTATAACTTTTTTTTTAATTAGACCGGTCTTGCAGCTAGAAGTGTAACTTTTTTTTTAATTAGACCTATGGTTTCCTTTATTACTATCCTGGTTTCTGCCAAACTCAGTGTGAGCTGGACGAGCTCTTACTACTATTAGCTTCTGTTTTTTCTTAAAATTAACGTTCCAGCAAAGGCGTCAAGCTTCCATTAACTTTATGGACTTTTATATCTCTTGAATTAGCAACAGGGTTGTTTGCTAAGAAAAAAAGAGGATTTCAAGAATGGCTTACCCTTGTCATCTTTTCCACTCTAGTGCTTCTCACTTTTTACTCCTGTATTCTGGGCCTCTGCAGCACTTCCAGAATCAACACAGGGAAAAATGATTAAAATCAAATGAGGCAATCTTGACAATGTATCACCTTCTGTGAAGGCCCACTTTTGTTTATGTTTTTCTTCCACAGTGGTTCTGCATGCTAGATGTGATTATATTCATTGGTCTGTATATTTCTGAACTAATACTAATAAATTACATTATAATGGAACAGGCCTAATCCTCTTCTTTGTTTTGAAAAATAAAAAGTCAGACCTGATAGCATCTTTGAATAGGTCTTAACTACAGAATGCTCATCCACTAGCTTGGGTTCTCTCCCATCCTGAAGACCCTCTGCCACATATTAGATGAGACTTAATAGATGTTTTGTTACAGCTCCTACTCAGGGGGGTTGAATAACTTAAGATTTTTCTCTGCCCATCAGGCATTTGTTTGGAGTCTGTTCCCTGAAAAAGTTACTGGTTCACTTTGGGACTCTCGTCAGGAATGAATTTGTCTCTTGCTAATTACAGTTGACCAGAAGTTATTTCCTTTCTTTAATGCTTCAGTTGCATTGGGAGGCAAAGAAATGAAAGGTAAATGTTTAGTAAGTTTTGATTTTCTACTTAGTGTGCTTCTTCTTCTATTTTTGTAAGAGGGTGATAAACATAGATGATCTCTGCTGTCTTCTATTTCCTCTCCATTTTTTACAAAGAGAGGCTGCATCTGGCCTGTAGAACTGCTACTGAGTTCTTAACAGAAAGAAATCCCTTTTGTACTGCAGAATGACGTGGTTGCAGAGTCTAGGAAGACCGTCTCTGCAGCCTTATGGGATGTTTCACAATGTGAAATTGTGCATTTTGCTTTGGGGTTTACAAAAAGCTAAAAGGACACATGGTCTATAGGACACTGGAACAGTAATTACGAAAAAAACAAAGTCTCAATAAACTGAAAGCTAAAGCAGGAATTAACTATCTGTAAACCCTACTGCCAACATTGTCACCCAGGTAAGCAGGGAACATGCACTGTGGTGAGGTTTTGGCAAGCCATTAAAATACTGTTGAGAAGTTCATGTGAGGACAGTGTTTCAAATCTTTATGTTCAGACAAGTTAATTTCCTATGGGTTTTGAAATGAGGGTTTATGGAAGTTGATGTCTGTATGCACAACTCACATAGAAAACACAAGAGAGGGGCAGCAGGCTTGGTTTGACTTTAATTAAAGTTATACTAGCCCTGCACTGCTAGAAGTTGTGATTTTCCTTCACTATAGTATAATAGGTGGGATAAAAGTGTAGGACTGCAGAAGTTGTCTCCAAGAACTATTGGGCAGAGCCCTCTCCTCTTCAGTTGAAGCTCATGGCCCTGAGATGCAAATTACCCACTGCCCTGGCTTTGAAATCCTTGTTCCCCAGATATCTTCCACAGCACTGTCCTCTGTCTTTTATTTTGCCCACCCTCTAAGGGTTTTACATGTGAAAAGCAATTGCCAAAAACCTGACAATATAGTAAAAAGCTTTTCTCTCTGGTATCTTTATTGTTTCTTGGAACAGCTGGTCACCCCCTTACATGCACAAGACTTTAGTCCCACACAGGTCATAAAAACTAAGTTTAATTCAGTGATAAAAATATTTATTTGGCAGTGAAAACAATTTATCAGACTTTGACTGTTTAACAAGGCACCATTAGTCCCCTCCCTCTCTTTTCACTGACTACTTCCATCCTGAGGCACAAGGTCATGTAACTTACAATTTATTCACATTTAATATGGGATTGAAATGTTACCTGCTTCTTGCAGCAAGGAAAACAAAGCTATCTTACTACCTAATGTCACAACTGCTTAAATGCCAGCCTGGCAAGTCATCAAACATGCTTTTTACAAAAATCATCTGAATACCAACATCATTTAATAAAATAAATCCTAAATATTTAAAAAGTAGCTCATAAATAATATTAGCTGACTACCAGCCAGCTGTCACTCATATGCTACTGGAATACTTGTTAGAACAGAGGGGGAATTAAAACTATGAGCAAGCAGCAGTGATATTACAAGGTGGCACAGAATCAGTACCCCTATTGGCCTGTTGTGCCTTAGCAGCATTTTCCAGAATTCTCTTTTTCCATTCTTCATAGTCTTGCTTTGTTTCAGTCTTTGGCTGTTTACATTGCACCTCATCATCATCATCGTCTTCAGATCCTATGATAAAAAGAGCAAGTCCATGATGGGCCATCGGGGCAATATGGTGCTGGGAATAACCAGCAAGCATACAGAGATAAACCTATTGATGTACAAGGACTATCACTGCATTATCATCCTGGGGTTTGCTCCTCTGCCCGCCTCCCACAACAGTCACTACTTCTGTGGCTGAATGTAAGAGTTGTACTCAACTCCACAGTATAAATGCCATCATCCTGCTGTGTTCACTTAGTTCATTTGTTAGGCACTGGCTTGCAGAACTGTATAAGCTGCTGTCAACTGATTCTTATAGGATATTATAACTCAAGTATCAGTATGCAGTAACAAAGCCCAGAACTGCTCTGGTTTTAGTTCACAGCTAAACGCCACTTACCGTCTTCCTTCTCGCAGTGTTCTGGGTCAGTCTGCAGGCTTTCGGATGTCTCTGCAGCCAGGGGGACATCATCTTCTAAAAAAATAGAAAAAAATAGTGTCATTACCTCTGCTTTGTATTACAGATGCCCACAACGTGCTGGAGACTGTATACAGATGCACATTCTTCCCTAATCTGATACAGAAACTACCAGCTGCCCTTACTTAGCTGCTTGTCTGGGGGAGGGGGATAACTTCACCATGGGCAGCTCCATGCCTAGGTAGAGAGTAGTAGCTTTTGGCCTGGGTTCAGGCAGTTACACTCCAGAAAACATCATGTATGAAATATGAAGACAAGTGAAGTAGGGGTACTGGCAGTAGTAGTGTGGGGATGAAAGTCTGGGAAAGGAAAAAAGGAGATAAGTAGGAAGGAGCAGAAATACAAGGATGGGAAGTCACGTATCGTGTTTAAATCTTCCTCCACAAAAAGGAGGGAAGAGAGATTCAACAACAGGTTTGAAAGACTCTCCTCATGTCTGCCTGCGGCATGTGGAGGCCTGGTGTCAGGTAATGGCTGAATTACCACCAGAAGATCAAGGCTTAGATGTGTGTTAACACTGCAGTGGAGGAAGGGAAAACACAGAAGTGTCAGTCAAAGCAACAGAGGTAGCAAAATGTTTATGGTAATTTCCATGTTTTGTTGCTATGTTAACAAGATGCAGAAAGCAGGCAAGGAGAATCCAAGATACGGGAGAAGCAGGGAGTAAATTACTGCAGCACAGACTTTACGGAGCAGCAAGCATTTGAGTAGAGAGGAAAACAGGTATTTTTGGCCTTGCCACGTTGTAAGCTGTTGTGACTTCCCCAGAAGCAAGTCGGTCCCAGACTGTGACTGGGAACTGGACTGCAGGCAACATACTGGAACAGTGGGCAGGTTTTACTAGAAGGGAACAGCTGAAAGTGATCAGAATGAAATAACCAGTGGAAAAGGAGAGAGGCATTGTGAGGCCAGGTGATGGGTATGCTGTATTACAACGGTAAGGCCAAAAACTTACTGCTGAGCTGCTGGCTTATCTTCTCCATTTGATTGCACAGCCGATCAAATATTGCTTTTTTCACCCCAGATGTAGCCAAGATTTTAGTTTTGTCCACTTTTAGCTTTAAGCACCTACAACAGAAAGTTGATTTAACCTTGTAGGAAACAACACTTCAGCAACTATCACTCAGGTGAGGTGACGTTTACTGTACCAACACTGTGAGAATGAAGAAAAGTATGCCAGAGGTTTTGGTCCTTTCTAACCCTTTCCTCACTTAGAAAAAAAAATAGCTTAAAAAATAAAAAGGAAAAAAAAAAAGACCCCTACACTACCTGATCAAGACAAGTCAGGAAGTGAAGCCCATGGTTAGTTCAAATTACAAGGGGAAACTACTAGAATGAGATACTATGCAGGTTTTAAGGGAACCAGGGCAAAATCCTATTACTGTCAAGAGCTGAATGGGACCACTCAGAGAACATTTGTCAAGAGCTGTAAAACTATGTGGCACCTGAACTGCTTCCAAAAATTGTTAAAAAGGGAAGATATGTGTGCAAGCAAATTCTTACAAAGCATTGTCTGAGTCAAACTCTCCTGATACCCATCTTCCAAGCTGATACTGGCCTACAGCTAAGACAGATCCATCTCCTAGAGCCACGGGATGCGGTGGTGTAGGGCTCAGAGCTTCTCATTCTTCTGAATAGCTGCTTCTTGGTGCTCAAATGTAAGCTAGTAAGCCATTCTTGCAACTCTAAGCAGTCTTCCACCAAAAGCCACGTACAACTTTTTGCTTTATGCCTAGCTCAAATCTAGTCTGACAAAGGAAAAAAGTTCTCGTTAAATCTAAAAATGTGACTATTGTTACACAGCTTATGCTGAAAAGAAGGAGGGCAAAGTGCAAAAAGGCAAAGTGCAAAACACTAACAGGAGTTCTTCAACTACTGCTATGGATAATATGTCCTAATGGAATTATCCACAGCATCCACCAGACACCAGGGAAGACATATTTCATTTGTTCTAGGACAAAAATCTCAAGATTCTTTTCTGTGTATTTGATACAAATACTTTTGCTTCCTCCTGAAGGCAAATGCAGTGTAGCCTTGTTTGCTAGGCCTGTCTCCAGTTCCAGGAGTAAAGAAAGTAGGGCGTGCTAGGAAGGAGCCTTCCGACTGTTCAGGCATGTAAAAAAAAAAATCAACTGCTTACACTGTAGGCATTATCTCTGTTGATGTCTCCCTAGGTATTTAAGCCCATAGAAGTTCCCTCAAGCTGTACTTACTTGCATGCAGTGAATAACGCAGCCGTTGTAAACAGTGGTTTTGAGAAATCAAGGTCCATTTGCTGTGCTTCGGGAAGGCTGGATTCGTACCTAAAAAGCAACAATAATTGTTTAATGCATTCTCCACAAATGAAGCTCTTGAGACTAATTTGTCACATGGCACTCAGCAGTTGAACAGGTCTCACATTGGATCACTTGGTCCTTTGTAACTTAGTCAAGCACAAACAGCTGTTACTGGCTGAGCAGAGCAAAACAGGGAAAAGAAGGGAGTGGGGATCACCTCCTCTATTTGAATTGAAGGTATTTTGAATTAGGGGTCTGAATCAAGGCATGACAGTGAAATCTGGTGTTCCCCACCTACACCTGCTTTTCTCTCTACATTACACGTAAAAATTGCATTAAGATACTTTACATAAATCCATTCTATTATATGGGGTAGAATTATAGTTTGATTCCTATAATACATATTTAAGGCTTCATCTGGCAGATGACTTCTAGCTGTTCAGCACTGTGAAGAATTTAATTTTTTACTGTCCACCTGTCCCCAGGCTATTTGTTTTAGTTTGTAGTTAGCACCCAGAAGCATACACAGGTCTTTGTTCCCTGTCCTGCAACTCAGAATACTTTGAATCCCTGGCAGTTTTTAAACACGCTAGCAGGGTAACAGCACTCCAGAGCTCTTCAGTGATTGCTCTTGTTAAAGTAGATGCTACACAGAGCAAAGCTTTAGTTAAATCTGTTGAATCACTGTTGAAGTGTTCTACCTGATGTTTTTACATGTAGAGTAATGTGCGTTTTTAGAGATTTGCTTCTCCAGAAAGGAGGATTTGTTTCTACTGAGCATTACGTCTGAACTCTGACATGATCATGTGGAAGCGTGATTCTGTGGATAATTACAATGACTAAATGTCTTATCTTTTTTATATTACTCTGAGTTATAGGACTGGGACTCAGACAATGGCTTACTAAGATTCACAATCTAACACGTTTTTAAAAGTGGCCTAGATAAGTGGCTGGATTGTCAGTGCTAAGAACTTACCTCACTGGAGTCCAGTCGGTGGGAGATACCTGACCCTTGCAAACAACAAGCTCTCTACACATTTAACAAACAAAGACTCTTACTAGCGATTACTGGTGCGATCTTGAGAGCTTCCTCACCTCTGCAGTATTTTTGAAGCGGTATTTACTGCCTCCGTACAGCAGAACTGCACCGCCAGGTCTCGTATTCCCAGTCTTGGGTTCACCTCTAGCAAACACTCCAAAGACTTGATGGAGTTCTGGTAGGTCGTCTTGTTCAAGCCGGAGAGTTTAATAAAGTAGCTCTTTCAGAGATAAAGACAAGCCCCGAGGATTAGTGGAAGACTGGCATCTCCCCCAGACAACTGACAGAGGTTAGTAACCGCGCGCTGCCCCAAGGTGAGGTTCAATCGCTGTATTAAACAGCTCCGTGCAACGCGTGCTGTAGGCGTTCACTGCACAGAGGCAGACTAACCGCCGAGAACGCCACATCCCTTAAGGCCGTGTTGTTTTCAGACTTTTACACCCGGAGTTTGCCTTTTTTTTATGTAAGAGGACACGGCCCTTCTTTCACACACACAACCCCAGGCTAAGCCAAAGGCCGCCGGGCTCAGGGCGGCGCGGAGCGGTGCCCGGTGCCCCCCCCCCCCCGCCCGTACCTTGTCCAGCGGCCTCCCGGCGGCGCGCGCCGCCAGCTCCAGGCACATCACGGCGCTGCCCGTGGCCGTCGTCTGCGCCAGCAGCCCCGGGCACCTCACCTGGGCCAGCCGCAGGAACTCCTCGGCCTTCCTGCAACACACGGGGAGCGCTCCGCAACGGAACGGGCCGGCCCGGCCCTGCCCGGCCCTGCCGCAGCCCGTGCCCGTTCCCGTGCCCGTTCCCGGCCCCTCACCTGACGACGCGGGGCTCCCCCAGGCCCGCCCTGGCCGCCAGCCGCCTCACGGCCCCGCGCTCCATGCCCCGGTCTCCCCGCGCCGCAGCCGGCGCCGCGCCTGATTGGCCGCTCCGCACGCCAATCACCTCCCCTCGAGCCAATGGGCTTGGAGCGGAGCGCTTCCGCGGGGCGAGCCAATGGCCAAGCGGCGGGGCGGGGCGGCGGCAGCGGCGGGGCGCTCACGTGACGGCGCTGCGGGGCGGGGCTGGCGGGGGCGGCTCGTGGCGGCGCGGCCATGGTGAGGGGCGGCGGCGGCGGCGGCGGCCGGGCCCGGCCGGGGGGGAGGCGAGGCGGGAGGGAGGGGGCGGCGGCGGCGGCGGCGGGGGCAGCCCGGGGGCAGCCCGGGGGCAGGGCCGGGCATGGGGCTGCAGCTCGGGAGCGCCCTCGGTGGGTGGGGGGGGCCCGGCGGCCGCCGCCCGGTGCGGGGGGGCTGAGGGGAGGGAGAGGGGGAGGGGGAGGGGAGGCCCCGGTAACGGCCGCCCCGGTGCCGGGGGAGGCAGCGCCCGGGGGGGGCCTCGGGGCGAGGAGCGCCTCAGCCCCGGCTGAGCGCGGGGAGCTCCCGCGGGCCGGCGGGGCTCGGGGCCGCCTGGCTCGGGGTTCCCGTGGCGCTGAGCGCTCCGCGGCGCTCCGGGCATTGCGGCTGGGCCGCGCACCGAGCCCCGTGGAGGCAGGGCTTGCCCGGGGCCTGGGCCTCTGGGGCCGGTTCGCGTGTGGGGGGTGGCGGCTGCTGGGACGGGTCGGCGCCGGGCCCGCAGGGGCGTGTGTGCGGCGCTGACCCCCGGCGTGGGGCTGGGGAAATGAATGGGGACGTCTGATCGGGCAGGGGAGCGCTGCGTCCACCCACGCTGCAGTCCCTGTCCCCCCGTGCCAGTGCCCGTGGCGGCTCAGAGGCTTCCTGCTGCTCGGCCTTTCCGTGGGAAATGGCCTCAGCCGTGCCTGCTCTGGTGTCCTCTTTCTGATAAGAGCTGATAGCAGGTGACTCAGGAAAAGAAAACCCAAGCTTCCAGCTATTAAATGTGGGTTAATCCCCTCTACCAGCCTGGGCTCCATGGCCATTTCCAATGGCCAGGCTTCATTTAAGCCTTGAAGCAGCGTGCAAGTACCCTAAACTCAACTTGGATTTCTTAGACGTTTATTGATCGTTCTCTAAATAAAAAACCCACAGCCCCTGGTTCTTGTTAATGTCTCCTGGCTTCCTGTGGCAGCAAATGCCAGCTTAAACATGAAAAATAGTAAATGTTAAACATGAAAAATGTTCTCTTTGGCTCACCTTCATGCTCTGTTGTGTGACTTAACAGAAGTTCTGGGGTTGCCTTCTTTATTGCAGGGTTGTGCTTCCAATATGGTACAGAATGCTTTATTGTTAATATCGAGGCACCCCGCGATGTTTGCAGTAATGTGTTGTGTGCGCTCTGGCTCCATCAGTAGGATGGTGATTGTCATGATTTTCCTCTGTACCTGACCTGTCCTCTGTCGTGGGTAGCGTTCATGTTAAATGTCTTGATAGTGACGGGGTGGCAGTCCTAACTGGGAGGAGGCAGAGAAACATGGGTAAGTCTTGTTCACTGAGGTACTAAACACAAGCACGTGAGTGAACAAAAGGAAAAGTCGTATGTGGAATAGGCTGGAAGTACATCTAAATCAAAGTGGAAGTATGTCTAAATCCAAGTGCTTTATATCACTTGGAGAGTTGATGAAAATGCACTTCAGAACAGAAGTGAAATCTTCTGCTCTATTATGTATACTCTTTGTTCAGCTTAAGATACTGGCTTTGCCAGAATACAGACTGCTTGTGATGTTCCACAAGCTTGCCTTGAATCCCATGTATTTTAATTGTAGATAATTCTGTTAAATGCAGTGATTTACTGACAGAAGTGAAATGAGCGTCTTGTCAACGCAGTGACCCAAAATGATAGTCATCACGAGTGCTGCAAGTCTGAAGTATAAAACAAACTATGAATGGATGTCTTCTTGGGGAGATGGGTGTTAGAAACCAAGTAAATCCTACACAGTAGGTGTAATGTTAACTGTGTGTGTTCAAGAGTTATTACGAGGTTGAGCATGGTCGAGAAGAACGCTTGCAGTATGCTTCACTAATTATCCACAAGATTGCTGCCTGGCTGATAAAGGTGTGTGCGTGGGGGTAATACCAGTTAAATTCTTCCAAGCTAGTTTGGGGCTTAAACATGATTTTATTTTTTTTTCCCCAAGACAACTTACTGTTTGCTAGCTTCAAACTGGCAGAAAGCAGCCTTAAGGCTTCTCACAAAAAAAAGCACACCGTTAAAAAAACTACCAGACAAAAAGCTCCAACACAAGCCATGCCAAATCTGTGTGAATTAAGCTGCTGTGTTGTGACTTCCTTACTGTGGCTGTGGTAAGGTGCAGCAGTGCGATCTTTGGATATAGGAGAAAGCTACAGTTTCTTGTACAGCAGCTGAAGATGCAGCTGAGAGGCAGTTCTGTGTCTGCTTCCCACTGCTGCTCTTCCTTGTGGCTTCCAAGGAGAAAGGTTGGAATAAGTACCGTAGAAAACTTTGTTCACCTCAATTTTTTTCTTCGAGGCTTGTAGTGTATCTAAGGGGGGCTAAGGCCCAAGCATGTAAGTCTGAGTGGCTGCAGAATTGATTTCCATTATCTTGTGTGCCTGTGGTAGTTCAGATCTCCCTGTACCCGGTGCTGAGAAGGCAGGACAGGACCTCTTGTGCCTGGATGAGGGTGCTGCTGCTCTTCCTCCCATGGCCACGCATCCTCCGCTTCCTCCTGAAGATTGGTATTTGCAGATTGGAATAGGACTGCACAGCGCAGTTGTGTTTTTGGTTAAATAACACTGGAAAATACCTTATTCGGTTACTAGGTTCCCAGCTTGAAGTGGATGATAAAGAGCATGAGCTGCGTTATTCAGCACTGCGTCTGACAGAACTGGTTCCTAGCGTGACAGGAGCCATGCCATCTGTCCCTGGTAGTCCTTGCTTTGTGTTATCTTCACTTTGTTTGCCTTCTGCTGCTTCTTCCACAAACTTCAGGCTTGTGTGTCTGGCACCTGATAATAACCAGGTCACATGTGGAAACACCGTATAGTTTTGAAGCTTATTACAGTAAATAAAAAGGGTTAGCTGATGCTTTTCAGGTTTCAAAGTCTGAATGTTTAAGGAAGAGCAGGGACTGCTGTTCAGGTGTTTATCTCCTGTAGAAGCCAAGCTGCTACAAACCCAACACCTCAGTGCAGTGGCATGCTGGTTGCAATCACGGGTAGGTTATCTCACCACCTGTGCGATGGTGAAATGCTGCCATTGCCCAGCACCGTGTAGTGAAGGCAGTCTTGCTGTGAACCATCACTTTCCAGGCTGGTGATAACAGGGAAGTGCTTTAATGGAAGAACTCAGAAGTGTCCTTGCTGCAGTCCCAATGCTAAACATCCTGTGGGACCTTGTTGCTCAAATGTAGAACAGGAGTGAAAATGGCATCAGTGGCTGGGCAGCTCTCCCAGCACTCTGTGGCCTGGAGCCCTGCAGGCTGCGGGACGGGGTTTGGGAGGTTGTGCCTGGTGTTAACATCACTCCGCTCCTCTGACTCGTCCTTCAGCACAGTGGCTTGTGATGTGGCTGGGTTATGTGGTGTCTGGGTCAGCAGCGACGTGTGTAAAGCACTCGTGTGAGTTCAGGGGGCTGCAGGGCATGACAAGCTTTTTGGCAAGGATGTAGTTCAGCAAGCCAGTTGCGTGGTGTTCGGATTTGGTCGTTGCACACTCGTGCCAGCACTGTCAGTTTCTGTTCCTTAAAAGTTGGATTTGTCATGGGAATAAAGTTCAGTGCTGAGCAGAAGGTTCTTTGGGGAGAGGGCGCTTTCAGTCAGGGGCTGCCTGGTTTGTAGCTGCTGAACGGCCCAGGCGATAAGGCTGCCTGCCCCTACTGCTTTTGCCTTATGCTTAAATCCATTTTTGGAAGGCATGCACTTTGTGGTTAATTATAAAGAGAGCTTTGTAATAACGGGTGCAGTCACACTAATTAGCAGAGGCAACTTTTTCTGTTGACAAAATAGAGGTGTTAATTAGTTATCGTGCATGGTTTGGCCGTTACTGAGACCCAGAGAGTCACAGAAGTGTTGGCTGGAAGGAACTTCGATCTTGTATGGCTTCCTGCTTGAAGCGGGATTGCCAGTGGTGTTAGATCAGATCAGCCTGGACTCTTGTCTAGCTGAGGGACTGAAAACCTGCAAGGGCAGAGATTCCCCACCTGGTCAGATGAGATCGAGGCAAGAACAATATTGCTTGGCACTGTCTGCTTTCTGTAAATAGAAAGGGGAAGTAAGGAGAATGTGTGAGAGATGCTCTGTGGGACTCAGGGATTTGCAGTTACAAAAAAGAATCAAGTACAGTGGTGGATATGGGAGAAAGGAGAAAACACGGGTGTGTCAAGGCTGCAATGCCCAATCACTGTTAAATTGGTGTTAATTTTTTTTTTTTTTTTTAATGAAATTATAATATTGGTTCTTAAAAGGTGTTTACAGGGACTCCAAACACGAGTTGTGCAACAGAAATGAGTACTGAAGATCCTGTTTTTAAGAACATTGGGGTGATGTAATTCATGGCCTGCTAGCTTGTTATCGAGATAGCTGGTTAGAAAGAGGAGACCGGGAGCTTTCTGTACACGGTGGGTGGGGGGAACAAGCAAAAATAGTTGAGAAATTACTGAGGCTGCAGACGTGGAGAGCCAGCTGTGGGCATGACTTGTACGTAAATGGTATTTGTCAAGACTGGAGGAGATGTAATTGGGACACGAAGTCAATGCTTCCATCTCTGGAGCCCCAAGATTGGGAGAGGCTGGTGGGCTCTAAGGAGGTGTTGAAGATCAGGCCAAAGCACTAGGTGGATGGCTGCAGGGAGGCTCTGTTCTGTTGAGTGCAGCATCAGTTACTGGAGTCACTTACAAGGAGGTGTGTACGGAGTTGGGTTTGAATGGAAGTACACTTGGACATCTTGGAGGGTAACTTGAAAGAAAGACGCCTGTGGAAACTAACCTCATCTGTCTGGAAGAGGGCAGGGAGTAGGTGCAGTGGAAAGGGCCCGTTAACAGCTGGGCTGAGGGGACACCGAAGTCTGTCAGTGTAAAGAAAATGCAGTATGGTCCTTGGAAAAGCAAAAGAGCTTGCAAGTTCTGAATGTCAAAGGCCTGGAATATTCCTCTTTGAGGAGGAGGGTCACTGGGACAAGGAGGGGACATTAAGAAATGACGATTCTCTTCAGTTTTCTATTGCCTTTGGCGAGTCATTCCTGCCTTCCAGGAGCTAACTGTACTTTATCCTTTGCTTTGCTTATCTGGAACTTGTCCTCAGCAGAGCTGTGTGGCTCAGATAGCAGGTTGCTGATAGGTTGTGCCTTGTTGTGATCTGAGTGCTCCAGGCCTTGCTTTGAGGAGTAACGATGCTTCGACGCTTTGGTGCAGTGATGTCTTTGTGTTCTCACAAAGCTTTTTGTTGCCCGATACTCTGATTGGATTTTTGACCTGCAAATGCTGGAAAAGAAGGGCAACACTGACCTTGTTCTTTGCACTCTAAGAGACAATGGTGCTCAGAGGCTGTCTGTAACTAATCTCTTCCCTGTGCTCAAATTTTTGCAGAGTAAATTTCCCTTAAATATCACATAGCTATTTGACAGCTCTCAACTGGTCATACTGCAGTGCCACTTGCATTGTGTTCTAAACCATGGGGAACCGGTTTGAATCAAGTCATAAGCAGATGATAAAAATAGTCTCTTTTTTTTTTTTTTTTCTTCCAGCCAACAACACAGCAATCTCCTCAGGATGAACAGGAAAAACTCCTGGATGAAGCAATTCAGGCTGTTAAGGTGCAGTCTTTCCAAATGAAGAGATGCTTGGTAAGAATGTGACATTAAAATGCAATGAAGCTTCTCATCTGTTAGGAGTGAAACAGTAAATCAATACTAATCTCTAGTGCTGTGAGGAAACTTAACTCTTTATGCATCCTTGCAAACGGATGAGGCAGCTACTCAGTGAGACTGAGCCTTCGGTATTCCGTATATGCCTATACCTGTGTTTGGCACAGTGTTTCTCAGGATAAATGATAAAGGTGCATCTGCTTCGGTTTGTGCTTGCATCTGAGTGAGGCTAAACGGAGAATATGCCTGCCACTTGTCACCAGAAGGTTACTGCTCAAATGCGTTGTACATGGAGCTACGTGATGATAAAATATATCCTTGTCTGTGTTCAACGTACTGGTGTTTATTCACTGTAGTCTTTTTTCATGAGCCACAGACTGTGATGCTAATAATTCATTATCTGCTGAGTAGGATAAACGTAGTAATGAACTGCAGACTGATGTGTGAATTCTCCTGTGACTGGAAAAGAAACATTGACTAGGATAGTACTGAGATATTTGTCTTGACATTTTAGCCAATGCAGCAACACAGTATATTGTGAAGCTTTCTTGGGTTTGAGAAACTGCTTAAATCAGCAATGAAAACATAAATATTCCTGTATGTTTTCATGGGGCTAGCCAGGCTAAGTTTGTAGTTAAATGACAATAGCAAGAAATGTAATGCCTTTTCCAGTTTTACACTGTGTGGAATGCTTTTGAAATCTTTAAAGTAGCTGCAGCTGAACTTTCTACTCCTATGTGTGAGTGGATGACCCTAGCAATTCCTTCCGCTCTCCAAAACTTATGGCTGTCTCTTTTGTGTTCAACAAGTATGTTCAGGTGGTAGACTAGAAGTTTGTCTTGCACCCTGTGATGCCAGGGAATTGTATGCATCATGAGCACATGTTATATGCGGAGTAATAAACTGTCTCCTTCAGAAGGGAAAGAGAAATCTAATTCTAACAGCGGTTTCTGCTGGCAGTGTGTGTCCTCTGACTGCTAGAGGCTTCTTCATGAGATCTGAGCAAAACAACAGGCCAGATAATTTTTTAAAAGTTAATTACTGTTTGTCTTGCTGAATAGAATTTGAATGGTGTGTGTGATTTCTACATAAGCAAAACCTTTTTTCCAAAACTCTTTCTTACTGTATCGTAAGATAGGCCTCCTTACCGCCTTCAGGTGTCATGTTCCACTTAGTTCAGAGGGCAACGTAGTACAAGGTAGATATTTGCTTTAATTGGAAGTATCGCTCTTGTGATGTTTAGATACTTAACCTTTGTATGGTTTCTATAAAAGCCAAAAGTGTAGCATTCTTAAAGACTGCAGTTGCCTAGTATTATTTGTGACAGGCTGTTCTTTTTACCTCCCATAAAGGACAAAAACAAGCTCATGGATGCTTTGAAACATGCTTCCAACAAGCTTGGTGAGCTGCGGACTTCTATGCTATCTCCAAAGAGCTATTATGAGCTCTGTATCCTTTGAAGATTAGAGGATCAAATGGTTGAAATACTGAATTTGGAATGATAAGTTCACTTGATTTTTTTTTTTGTGTGTGTGTTATATAAGGACATCTCCTTAATCTTGGATATGTAGTAGCACTTTTCTCCTCTGTTACTTATCTGGATGTATTGTAAGAGAATGTACAATTGTCTGATCATTGTGCAAGTGTTTTTCCTTTGGTATAAAGTAGGTCTTTAATGTCTTCCGTATTTTCCATTCTGAGTTTTCATCAGTCTAGCTCTATAAAAATGAGCTCTATTGAAAGTTCTGCTTGCAGTATGCTGCCACAAAAAACAACTGTAAAGCAACTTATTTTTAGCCTTTCGTTTTCTTAGATTCTAACCCTAAGTCAAGTGCCGTGATGTATTTGCTTGTCTGTGCTGCCATACCTGAAGAATGGGAGGCTTTTCACGAAATTTGGGAATTGAATGTGATTATATTTGCATACTGTTTTCTCCACGTGTACTGATGAGGATGAGATTCTTCTGTGACATGTAGTATGCCTTTACTTACTTAGCAAGTAAATGAATGCAATGGAACTATTTTGACTTCACTTGTGCTTCTTGCTCTTTTCTAATATGCTGAAAATAAGAGTTGAAGGCTTGGGGTTAGTTTTGCACGTTTATGTCAGTAGTGATGAATTTTTCTAAAGTACTACACGCTTGGGCTTGATTTTTTTTTTTTTTAACCTTATGATTGTATTTGGAACAGCGTCTTTCTTCCTTGGTGTGAATGAGCAAATATCTCTGTAGATCTGTTGCAGACATTCTGAACTAAAATCCTTAACTAAGAGAAAAAGACATGGCAATTTCTGATGAGCTACACTACTTGGAAGTCTACCTGACGGATGAATTTGCCAAAGGAAGAAAAGTGGCAGACCTTTATGAGTTAGTACAGTATGCTGGAAATATTATTCCAAGACTGTAAGTATATATATTTTACTATTTGTTAAAGACTAGTAGATAATAGTCAGATTCTGGGTTCTGATCATAGACTCTGCATTCTTGCTTGGCAACAAGACCTGTTTGCAGCTGTAAATATTACCTCTGCATATCTTAAGAGTGGATTCCTTTGAGACTTCTGAGAGTTAAGCCAAGAGTGCAACCGCAAAAGGTCAGTTCTTGATTGTGTGCAAAAACGAAAACATTGGCAGGAAGGTGGAAGCACTTGGATGTGGAATAAAGCAGACTTCTGGGTATAGAGCTGGTCGGTAGAGAACTAACCAGGTACCTCATTCTGATCAGTAAGATCAACTACATGTTTAGTATGTGAGAGAAGGAAGTTGAAAGCTTTTGTAACTTCTTAAAGCTTTGTGTTTCTGAGTATGTAGTTCTTAGACTATGGATTAACATGTAGAGATGATACTGAAAGGCTTATGTTTAAATATATAGCTGTAGGACTGGAGTGGATCTACTAAATATTTGGGGTTAGGACTTGGATTTTGCTAGGCATTGCAGTTTTTAATTCCTGACCACATGGTGGTGCCAGAAAGAGGCTTTGGGTGTACCAGGCTGCACCCTCATTCAGACTTGAGGGTTTGGTTGCCACAATGTCTTTAGCTCTGCATAATCATTTGCTGTCCTCCTACCTGCTTGATGCAGGCTCTGTTTCTCCCCAGTGAACACTTCTGTTGTATTCATGAAGGCGTATCCGTGCATGAATTAGAGAAGCGTGCAGGGCTTTTAAACCACGTATTTGCAAGTTCTGAGGATTGTAAGTTTTATTTCTCTTAAGCTGAAGGGGAGTCAAGTATACTGGTGCACTAGTCCTTTGTGTCTCACGTGTTCCTTCTGCCTGTTGCTTAACGTAGAGATGCTGATGGAGTGAGTACAGGCCTGGAGACCTCGGAGGAGTGTAGTCCACTTCCTGGTAGACCACAGTGTGAAAGAGGCTTAAGTGCTTCACCATAATACATATCTTATCTGTATGGGCACAGTTGCTTTCCAGTCTTGCAAGGTGTTGGAAGTATAGACAAGCCAGTCTGAAAGCATTCAGAACTCTGTGCATGCTGAGTATTTATACATTTGAGGTATAAAGCCCTGTAATGAGGTCACCTAGCTGTTCAGACTTCCTGTGCTCTGTAGCAGAGGAGAACGGGAGCTGAAAGGTGACACAATATCTGAAGTTATGGTACTTGAAGGTATGGTATGTCATTTAATTGCTTTCTGTGCTTTGATTATGCTGTTGGAGTAGAAGTGGGCTATTGCCTGAAATGCGGTATTGTATTCTTACTTAACTGTTGTTGTATTCTGTGCCTGTTGCAGGTATCTCCTGATAACAGTAGGTGTTGTCTATGTCAAGTCGTTTCCACAGTCCAGGAAAGATATTTTGAAAGACCTGGTGGAGATGTGCCGTGGAGTACAGCATCCTCTTAGAGGCCTCTTTCTTCGGAACTATCTCCTGCAGTGTACCAGGAATATTTTACCAGATGAAGGCGAGCAAACAGAGTAAGACAGGCACTAATCAGCATATTTAAATTTCCTGTATGATTTTCTTGAGATTTGAAATAAGTAGGTATGTTAAAATGTAAACCACCTGTCGAGACTACTGAGTTCTGGTAGTTTTGGAAGGGAATTATTAAGGTTTCCTTACTTAAGTGAGGACATGAACAGTTGTTATGAACCTGGACATCCCACCACATACTTCCCCAATCTCCTATCTTAAAAAAGATACTTACCAGTGGATGGAAAGATGGATACTTTTGACAAGCTTTTCCTGTTCCTAATCTGTTCCTCAATTGCAGTGAAGAAACCACTGGAGACATCAGTGATTCCATGGACTTTGTGCTCCTGAATTTTGCTGAGATGAACAAACTTTGGGTGCGAATGCAACACCAGGGCCATAGTCGTGATAGAGAGAAGAGGGAGCGGGAAAGGCAGGAACTGCGAATCTTGGTAGGAACAAACCTTGTTCGCCTCAGTCAGCTGGAAGGTGTTAATGTGGAGCGATATAAGCAGGTAGGATGTCTGTCCATGCTTTCCAGCTTCTGCTGCTTTTTCCACATGAATTCAAATCAGTGGCCTAGGGATAATAACGGCTGTGCTATAAACTTGATAATCCTGATGCTTCTGAACTGCTATTAACTGGAAGTTCTGAAAGCTAATGGAGCTATATAATGTGTTTACAGGCTAAGGATAGGATTCATGCATTTTTTCCATAAGCTCTTCTCTAGGGTTGGCATGACTTTTTATGACTTCATTTTACTGATTCCCACTTTAATTAGAGAATGAGTTAGAGAGATGTACGCAGTGTTCTGTGGTAGACTTTTAAAGTTCAATGAAGTTATGTTTCCCAAAGCATTTGGTAAGTGAACTGTTTGTTGCATGAAAAGATAGCCAAGCAAATGTGTGTTATCTAAAGTCTGTCCCTTGTAAGTTCTACCATAGCAATGCTGCTGAGACCCCCGTGTAGTGATAGGTGCCAGCAATGCACATTCCTGAGTTTAAACAAAACAACAAGCACGACCGTAGGTTTTGATTTAATACAATGTACCAAAGGGACAGAGGTTTGGGACCAGCAAATTTTTTCTCTGAAGGATGGAACTGCTGAACACTGAGTCTTTATCAGAAAGTTTTTCATGTGAAGAGTAAGCTGAGAAGTGTTAGAAATACTGCTCTACTTGGATTAAATCCATGTGTGAATATAAGATCAATGGCTCTATAAACACTGCAAGACTTTTCTTATTACAGATCGTTCTGCCTGGAATATTGGAGCAGGTTGTAAATTGTAGAGATGCTTTAGCTCAGGAGTACCTCATGGAGTGTATAATACAGGTAAGCTGCTTAAATGCGGTTACATCATTGATTTTGAACATGGGGACACTTATTCCTGTGCTTTTAGTCAGATTCAGACTACTTTCACCTCTTCCTTGCGAACTGGAAAACTTTGCTGGGTCTCTTACCCAGTGGCTTGATGCATATTACTCTTCAGTGGGTGGGCAGAGGGGAGAGGTATGTGTTCTGTGTGCCTTCCATTGCAGAAACTTGTGAACTATGTGAGTAGCCATGCCTGCAGTAAGAATTGTGGTAGGTAGCTGGGACATCAGCTCACCAGTTTGTCTTGCATCTGTTACTTCATGTACTTACTCACACAAGGTCAGCTTTGGGAACCCTAAATACAGTCTGTCCGGTGACTGTTTTAATATGTGGCTATCTGATTTTCAGTGACTCTGCTGCATTTTGCTGTTGTGCAGATTAAGTTTATAACTGGATGACTATGGATCTCAAATTTCAGGTTTTCCCAGATGAATTTCATCTCCAAACCCTGAATCCATTTCTCAGAGCCTGTGCTGAGCTGCACCAAAATGTGAATGTGAAAAATATAATAATTGCTTTAATTGACAGGTGAGTGACCGGGGGGTGGAAATTGGCTCAAAATGAAATGTGTATTGTACGTAAGCAGATAATAATTCTTCTAGCATTTGAAAGCTTTCAATTTATCATATTTTATTCATGTCTAACTTTCTTTCCGTGCTGTCTTCATCCGCACTTAAAGCTGTTAAGAGTATTGTTCCTATAGTTTCTGCTTAATGGACTCTTTTACAGCTTCCAATGTATCCTACTTTAAGGACGGATTAAAACTTGTAAACAAATCAAGCCAGGAAACAAGTTATTTAAAGTTGACCAACTTCATGTTTCTAAACTAAAGTGGCAGCAATATTCTGCTTTGACAACTATATCCATCACAGGTACCTGTTGAAAACTTGAAGATTCCTGTAGCTAATCTTATATTTACTTATTCAGAAAAGAGCTAGTAGGAGATGGAACTACCTTAATTTTTAATTTATGTCTAGCTTCATGCCTGTTCTCTTAAGTGTTTTTTTTTTTTTTCCCTGTGGAGGTACCGTTTAAAACTGCTTGCACTAAATTCAAACATGGGATGGCGCCACCTTGGAGTATCTTTTGTGTTGTGCATTTGGTGGGGAAGCAAATCTGCCTTCCTTCAATTGGATGTTCATAGGAAATCATTTGGTTTCCTATGGTTTTCTGCCTGGGCTGAGAGTTTTTGTAGTTTTATTTAAAAATGAACAAACATGGCAAGTAAATCTAATTTCTGAGCCTGTCTATTTTGTGAGACTGTCTTCAATAGACATCACAGGATCTTTGCTAGGTTCTTACAATAGCATGTAGCAATGTAATTCTTGTAGGGGGACTTTCCTTATGTGCCTTCTGCTGTCATGTCTACTTAGAGGACTCAAAGAGCTTCAGTATTACTTGCGTAGTAAGCGTTCGGTTTTTACTGTTGCAGATGAGCAACAGTAAACAGCTGACTGGCAGTGAACCTGCTGTCCTCCTAGACTTAACACTGCCATGTTTTATTGTTTGGGCAACTATTAGTGTCCTCTGGAGCCCTCTCATTTGGAGATAGGATAAGAATAAAAACAGAACAGCACGATGATTTGGGAACTTCTGCTTTTGACCAATTTTAGGCCAAATGTTGGATGATATGTCTGTATCAGCTCTTAGAATCCACGTGGGATAGATTCTGTTCTTGTGTTTGGATTGTAGTTTGGAACAATTACTGTGTAGTTCAGTTCTGTGTATTTAAGACCTGGATGTGCTCCATACAATAGTGCCTGTTGCATTTCTTATCTTGATTTCTGGCATGGAATAATTGATACTGGACATTAGTGAGGTGGAGGAACTTGTGAAGCTTTTGTACCAATTTCCATGGGACTTTTCCATTTTAAAGGAATCTTTTTGAGAACTCATGTTGCTTTGGGATCCTTCTTGATTTACTGTGCTGTTCATAGTTTGTAATTATGCTGCCATCTGCCTGCAACTTGATGATATTTTGAAACCTGTCAGTCTTACCCTCTGAATTGTTGTTGGGAGAAGCTGTGATTCTCCTTGGTTTTAGAAAGTCTGCTTGTTACCACCCCAACAAAATATAAGAGTTGAATTTTTATTTTCTGTGGCAGTGGATATTTTTGGAACCTTAGCCTTTTCTTACCTGCTTTTTTTGTTTCAGGCCCAAAGTTAAAGTTCATTCAGAACTGACATTTATAAACCCTGTAAGAAATAAACTTTAATCAGGTAGCTTTTCCTAAATATTTTTGTATGTCTTTCTGTAATTCAAAGAAAACAATCTCTTAAAAATTAGCAAGCAAGCATTATAATGCTACATTTTCTTCAAGCTGCAGCTTTGGTAAAGTGCCAACTTTCTATAGACATTATCTTATTTTTTTCTGATTTCTGCAGAGGTGGTGGTTCACGCAACTTCCTCCTGTAATGGATAGAGGTAGATCTACAACATCTTCTGGGTGCTTGCTGGATAGCAGTTCTCTTGCTTTGCTTTTCTGTTTTTATTGAGGAAAAAAGCCTCACAAAGCAATCTTCTCCACTTAAAATGTACTTTGTATTTTGCTCTTTACAAACAGTGGACGTACCAAACATGTTGGTATGCAGTTAGTTTGGAGATGAGGAATATCTGAGTCGTAGCTAAGATTCTCACCACCACCCTTCCCTCACCTTGAGACTATTTTGCAGGAAATGGATGTAATGTAGATGCAGAACATTTGCTTTTCCTTTAGGTCACTCTGTAGTTCTTTCTCTGCTGGGGAGACAGAACACTTTACTGTGAGGTGAAGAGCAGAGATTATGAAACTTCTTTCTTGCTCTTTCTTTATCCTGCTGTCACTGTTAACATTCTTTTCCAGGACTGATACTTACCACTCTCGATTGTTCTTACAGCCAACTTCCACAAATGTCCTTTTTGCTTTGTAATAAAGCTCTGCAATGAAGATTGCATATACACCTAAAAGATGCAATTTTTTTCTGTTAGTGTCTGACCCATATTTGAGGAATGGAGAAACTATCCTGACCAAGCTGCTTTTTTTTTTTTTTTTTTTAGGTTAGCTTTATTTGCACATCGTGAAGATGGCCCTGGTATCCCAGCAGATATCAAACTGTTTGACATCTTTTCACAGCAGGTTGCTACTGTGATACAGGTATGCTGGGTGTTCCTGCATGCGGTCTATCTTTTTTTTTTTTTTTTTCAAAGTTATATGCTTTTAATCAACTCAATGCTGTCTTAAATCTCAGTCTCGCCAAGACATGCCCTCAGAGGATGTGGTATCCTTGCAAGTTTCTCTCATTAACCTGGCTATGAAATGCTACCCGGACCGTGTTGACTATGTTGACAAGGTGTTGGAGACAACTGTGGAAATATTCAATAAACTTAATCTGGAACAGTAAGTAAATGTCTGTTGCATTCTCTGTGGAGTGGTAATTACTTTAAATTCTTGACTTCTACTTTTAATCATGTTTTTGTGAGATAGGAAAGAGTCATGCTTTAGATGTGGAAGATCACTACTCTTGGTTCGAGCTATAGAAATTCATGATAAACTACAGTGGGGAAAGTATGAGCACCCAAGACTTACTCATCCGTGCTTAAATCATTCTGCATAGCTGTACAGATGCACAATGTGTATGCCAAGATGTGTGTAGCTGCTATCTATTCATCCTGTGTGGCACTCTAGAGTTTTTCTCATACTTTATTTGCAGACATAGTCTTTCTGCTGTCAGCAACTTAAATCATGCAGTTCCCATTTTATGTCCCAAAGAGCAAGATATGACTTATTCTGGTATTTTATTTCAAATCTTCCTAGCGGTTGGTTGCTTAGATGTTGTGGTATACATCAGAATTGGTATCGAGGCAGACTTTCAATCTGTCTCTGTGTGAACTAATAATTAACTGTGTTTTTACATCTATTTTCTTTTAGTATTGCAACGAGTAGTGCTGTTTCAAAGGAGCTGACTAGACTTCTGAAAATCCCCGTCGATACTTACAACAATATCTTGACAGTTCTGAAACTGAAACATTTCCACCCACTCTTTGAATACTTTGATTATGAGTCCAGGAAGAGCATGAGTTGCTATGTGCTTAGCAATGTATTGGATTATAACACAGAAATTGTATCCCAAGAACAGGTATGACATAGGTCAACTGACATAGAAATTCTAGGTATCTAAACTACTGTTTGAAGAGTTGAAAACATGCTGAGTGACCTTGTGCAGAGCATGCTTAGTTTCCATACTCCTTCCTCCCCTATCTTACTAGTACAGGCTTTGTTCTGCTTGATAATTCTGCTGCCTGAGTTCTCAAACACCTTATCTTTACACATCTTCCCTAACCTCACCCTGGAGACTACTTCTTAAGTTTGAACAAAGACCCTGAATCCCCTTAAAGCTAGGGCATTACCTAATGAGGGTTGGATAGTACTTCTGGAATCTAAATTTTGTTTGTACATTTATGCTGTTCCACTTCTGCTGAGAAAGGACTCTTCTTCAGCGAATAAGGCTAATGAATCGCAAAGCATCACCAGTTACCAAACGTTCCTAGTGCTTTGTCGGCACAATGAATAGCTGTAAAGATGTTCCCAGTTGCTATCAGCTTTTATGTTCATAGACTACTTGGGTTTAAACAGAGCTTATGTTACATTTAACAGGTTGATGCTATCATGAATTTGGTATCCACGCTGATCCAGGATCAACCAGATCAGCCTGCTGAAGATCCTGACCCTGAGGACTTTGCTGATGAGCAGAGTCTTGTGGGAAGATTTATTCATCTTTTACGATCAGATGACCCTGACCAACAGTATCTGGTATGGCATCAGTGCTTCTGAGTGTGTTTGTGCTCTGTGAAGTGTCAGTTTTGCATACCTTACAGTAACGGATTTAGTGTGGCTGGAAGCTGGAGTATCACCGCTCTGGCACTACAAACTCAATACAAAATGTATAACAGTGTGAAATGCTGTTTATTTAGAAGTAGCGGGTGAGGACTTGAAAACAATTGTGGATTTAAATTTCTAGTCCCATGAGGTGGAAGTTCGGATGTAACTATATTAGTTTGTGGTAACTCTTGATTAGCATTCTACTTCATATAACTATCTCTCTAAAAAGCAGTAGGTGAGATTTGGATCACTTAGGTGTTTAATTTCATGAACTTTTTTTGTCTCTTACAGCAGCCTGTACAAAAGGACAGCTCTTTCTGCATTTAGGTTGACAATAGAATATATCTGATGCAGTTTTTAAATGCAAGCCCAGGCAAATTCCATCTCACTATACAGTCCAGACTGTATCTGTAGTTAGTATAGTACAAGTGTTGCCTAACACTTATTAAGCAGCTGTAGGAAAAAGCTTCATCACAGAGCTCACAAAAAGCTGCATGTGCTGCACAGATGTAATTCTTGTAAAGCAGCTCGTATGTTTTCTCCCCACACACACTGAAGACATTGCCATTGCAACTTACTTGATTACTCCATGTCTTTCTGATGTTCCCATCTAATAGTGCAAATTGTTATAGGTACAAATAACATACCTCTTTCAAGAACTCTCTAAGCTTCCAGTGCTTCTGTTTTTAGATCTTAAACACTGCTCGGAAACACTTTGGTGCAGGTGGGAATCAACGTATTCGTTTTACGCTGCCACCATTGGTTTTTGCAGCATACCAGCTTGCTTTTCGCTACAAGGAGAATTCCAAAGTGGTGAGTTGACCTCTAGATACCTCTTGGATGCTTGTTTCTTTTTGCTTCTGTGTCTTTAAGAGGAGGGGAGGCTTTTTTTTTTTTCTGGCTACAGCTAATAGTATACTAAGACTTGATACAGAATACTAGTGTTTTTTCACCCCTCAAAGTAAGGTTTTATTGGAGATGTGAATGATTTTTAATTTAAGGAGAACTTTTTTTAGTAACTCGAGTTACCTCAGTATTTGACGAATACTTGTGTATTTGAGGTGAAACAAACTGGGTAGTTCTGTTTAGTCCGAAGGTGACTGATCATGTTTTTGCATGTAGACTAGAGAACTACAAATCCTGCAAGTGATGGTGTGAAACTGATTTAAATCTAGATACTGAACTTCAGGAGGTTCTAAATATGTAGTTATGCTATTGTAATCCTAAAAGCAAGTGTTTCTCTAGAGATTATCTTGTACAATACTTGTGAAAGTGCACACTAAAACAATCACTATTCCATTTGTCTCCTTGTAGCTTTCTTACTGGAAGTGTTAGCTTAAATGTGTGTTTTTCCCTTATTGTGAGGAAATAAATGAATGCTGTTTGTTTAAAAGCACTTCAAGTTGAATGTTTTAAAATCCTCTTGTACTTCTGATTAACGTTCCAATGAATGACTAAATAGTTTTTTTTACACTTCACTACTTCATTAATTAGGCTTTTGATCAGTTATGTTTTAAGCACAGCTGTGGTAATTGCAACTCAGTGTAGACTTCTGAGGAAGGTTTCCATGAGCTGACAGGAAAAATAGATGTGAGCTTTCTGTAAGTAGAAAAGAGGCTTTGTGAAGACCCACTGAGGTCAACACATTACTGCTAGGGCCATCTATACCAGCACACTTAGCTTCAGTAAGCAACTGATTGGAGCAGCATGCAGAAATCAACAGATTGGAGCACTTAACAGATTCTGTTTCAACCCAGTTTCTTTTTCTTGTAACAATGGTCTTGTTCCAGCTTTGACTCGTTTCATTTCTTTAGGATGACAAATGGGAAAAGAAGTGCCAGAAGATCTTCTCATTTGCTCATCAGACCATAAGTGCTTTGATCAAAGCAGAGCTGGCAGAGCTGCCTCTCCGTCTCTTCCTACAAGGAGCGCTAGCTGCAGGAGAGATTGGCTTTGAGAATCATGAAACTGTGGCCTATGAATTCATGTCCCAGGTAAATGTCCACCTGTTAGTCACTGTCCTGCAGTACCTTGAATTTGGTTTGGGTGAGCTTCCTGAACACTGGAAGTTCTAGTGTGATTAAAACATCCAAATCGACAGCTAGCACTATTAGATAGAAACTCCTGGTCTTCATTCTTGCTTCCTGGAATTAAGCTCCATTGCTACTGGTCTGAATACTCAGTCTGATAATGTGGGGTGTGCTGCATTGCTGCTTCCTCCTCACATAATTGGTTTGCTGGAGCAGTGTGGCTTTCTCAATGTAGAATGCTCCTTCATTGCTTCTAAGATCTCTTCCCAGCTCCTCTTGTCTAGCTAGTATTGTCATGATCACAAGCATTCTTCAGAGGTTCTGTAAAATTTGTTTATTGCTGTCATGTTGGGCTTTACTAGTAAAAATCCTTTTGTTGAAACATTATTGGTAAAGTAGATTTTCAGAATAGGTAATAACTTAAGCCTTTGTTGTTGCAAAGGTCTCCCCCATCCATATCAGATTAAGAACTGACTTAGTTGATGGTATCCAAATTACAGGCTTTGTCCTAATCTTTCCTCTAATGCCACCATTAATGCATTGAAATGAATCACTGACAACCTTGTGCCTTTCCTTACTATGTTGTGCTGTGTCACAAGGGCCACTGATAAAATTCTGAAGATGAGAGCAACATGACAATTATGTACCTTCTACTAGAGATAATGGTTTGAGATTTTCAGTCTTGTGCATTCTCTGAAGGTGCCTTATCCTACACAGCAGCAGTGCAGACACTTCTTACCCACTCTGTAGTCGCTGACCTACCACTTAAATTTTTGCTGAACTGTAGTGTGTATTTCAAAGAGCCAGATCCTCTTCAGTGACTATTTCTGCTGCTGAAGTTTCTTTTTTGAACATATGCTTGAAATAAGGAGAAACTCAGTCTTCAAATACTACATGAGGATTACGTTCCTGTACTATTACTACTTAAAGAAGTATTTCTTTCAAGACTCATTTCCAGTCTGTGACTTTAACTTGATTTTGACAGTCTCAACAGAAGATCTCAATTGTGCGTCAAGTTTTTAACAAATATAAAACGGATGCTTTATTGTCATGTGACATGCAAGTATATTTTTTTTCCTGATGCTGTTCTAAAGCAATAATTAAGACTCTTGCCTTCTCCTTTGACTAGGCCTTCTCTCTATATGAAGATGAAATTAGTGATTCAAAAGCACAGCTGGCTGCAATCACCTTGATAATTGGGACATTTGAGAGGATGAAGTGCTTCAGTGAAGAGAACCATGAGCCTTTGAGGACTCAGTGTGCATTGGCAGCTTCTAAGCTCCTTAAGAAACCAGACCAGTGTCGGGCTGTGAGCACTTGTGCCCATCTGTTCTGGTCTGGCCGAAACACTGACAAGAATGGAGAGGAGGTAAAAATAAATACGAAAATAAAATTAAAAATGAAGTGACAGCAACATAACACATAACGCAGCTATGTAACTTCGGTTACATAGCTGTGCCTTCCTTCTGAAGGCACTCACTTCTAATGTGGATATGTCACTTTGTGGTGCAGATATGGTTGGAATGTGTTCCAGTGTATGAAGCTAATAAAGCTTACAGCAGTATAAGGTGCATAAATACGAAAGTAAAGAAACTCAAAAGTGGAAGTACTGTGCAATTTCTGTGAATGTCAAGGAGTTTAAGACTGGCTTTCCAAGTAGTTTGCTGTGTTTTGCCTGTCTGTATAGTAGCTGTGTTTGTGCATAAACTACTGAACTTTGGAGATGCAAATCGAAGATAAAAGGCTGCTTTTCTCAAATGATCTGTTGTATTTATGAAGAGCTCTTTGAAATCTTCTTTTAGTGCACATTGCCATATATGTGGCAAAATTGAGTTTATGGTTTGATACTTGAAGGCTTTCAGCAGCTGTTCATATTACTGCTTGATTTAACAGAATGCTTACCCAGACTATTAAGTCAGGAAAGGTACAATTCTACTGACAGCTTATTCTGTACAGTTGGTTTTGTTCTGTGCAGTCTGTTTTTGTAGTAAACTACTGGGAAATGCCATTTATGTGCAAAGGGAAACAAGTGCTATTGTTCGCTATGGTTCTATGTCTTGTAACTATTTTGTTTTTACCTTCTAGCTGCATGGAGGAAAGAGAGTGATGGAATGTCTGAAGAAGGCTTTAAAGATAGCAAATCAGTGCATGGACCCTTCTCTGCAAGTCCAACTGTTCATAGAAATTCTGAATAGATACATCTACTTTTACGAAAAGGAAAATGAGGCAGTGAGTTGAAATATTCTTTATTTTTTTACAGAGCATTTATTTAAGTTCTTTATTCATTTATACCCCAAATCATATCTATTCAGCGTGCTCAGTACCATCTCTTGAGAAACACAGGTTCTAGTAACTAACAGAATAGTCAATTTTTGAAATGCTAGTAAAACAGAAGCCTCCACATTATAGGTAAAACTTAATTCTTCCTTACACGAGGAACGAAAACACTGAACATCTGAAATCTAGCCCTGAACTTGTGAGACTTGGATACTTGAAACGTGTGTTTGACAAAAACTGACTAGGTCTTGAGATCCTGCTGTTTTCTCATCTAACTTCAGAGGTATCTAACTGAAGAAGTACTCAGGGAAAGATGATTCTCACAGTTTTTCAGGGTCACTGCTAGGAATACTCAAAAGACTGGTGCAAGCTTTATTCTCAAGAGACTGGTATAACATCTCATATGCCAGTCTAAATTCTGCATCTGAAAACTGGGATAGTAGTTGCCGCATACTTTTTTTGTTACTACGTAGCTAGTAAATTTATTAAGTTTGAAAAGCTGCTTGATCAAATAGAGATCCATGTCCCTTCTTAAGTCATCATTTAATCAGAAGCAAATGGTAATAAATATCTCTCTAGACATTGCCTCTGAACTATAGGATTTTTACGGATTTGCCAGCTTCCAGCATCTGAACTGACTTCCTGCTGTAGTACTGTTCTAGAATAGGAAATGCTCTATCTGTAGATGAAGGTGAAACACTGAGTTACAAAGTACTGAGCAGATGTGTAAGAATAGTCTCTGATAAAGAGGTGGTCTGCAGTTCATTTTGTACTACAGTGTTTGGTGTAATGCTGAACTTGATACTATAGTCAGCTGTACTTTCCTGGGTAGTGACAAGGTCGCTAATAACTTTAAATCTGATACTGCCATCCTGACTGACTTCTACAAGACACTGCATAGACAACTTGATTGTGTGCTTTATGTGTTTAAAGCTTTTTGTGTTTGGACTGAATTAACTGGAGAGAAATACTGTGCTAAAAGTTTAATAAAAAAAAAAAAAGTGTAGGCTCTAATGACTTAAGGGGCTGTTCACATTTGCTGGGATCAGGGGGAACTTAGAGAAATCCAAAAATGGAAGTATTGGGTCTCCTATGAGGAGCAAGAGAAGGCAGAGTCCAGTAGTTTGTCTGCATACACTCTTACCAATAATACTATTGATATTTGGACAGTTCTTAGAAATACAAAGTCTATTAAAACTAATATTTACATGCTCGTACATAATTGTCAATTACTTTGGTTATGTATATCTTCTCCTGTAGGTGACAATTCAGGTTTTGAATCAGCTCATACAGAAGATAAGAGAAGATCTCCCGAATCTTGAATCTACTGAAGAAACAGAACAAATCAACAAACACTTTCACAACACACTGGAGCACTTGCGTCTGAGGAGGGAATCACCAGAATCTGAGGGGCCAATTTATGAAGGTCTTGTTCTTTAAAGAAGATATGCACTGTACTTCTTTCTTTTCATTTACGTACATTATGTTTTTTTAAGATAGATTATAGATTGTGCCTTTCAGAAATGTCAAGTTAAGTTAACATTCATGTGTTCAGTCTGACACTTCAAACACTTGTGTTGAGTACTCTAACAAATTTGAAAGGTTGGACCAGCAACTACAGGTTTCATCAGTTAGCATGGCTGAAACTTTCTTTGGAATCTGTGACATGGTAGGGCTCTTCTGTTTCTGATTTCTCTTGTCTGTTCACTGTTGCTTCTGTAGCACTAGAGTTCTAAACTGGCAGTGACTGTCATCTGAAACTGTGAGCGATCCTTACAGAGCATCAGATTTTTTGGGATTATTGTATGTAAGGTTCTGCTTGTGCTTTCCTTTTAATGCAAGTTAAGACTAAGTGTAATATTTTTCCCTAAAACCTAGAATATATTAATGCATGTTTGGAGAGTTTTAAAATACCATGTTCAAAAAACAGAAGTTATATTTTGCATATTAAGGCTCTGTGACATTCAGTGAGGGCCAATACTGTGCACAGGGCATATTTATCAAGATAATTTTGTTCCAAATAGTATAAAAATAGAGAAATTGCCATCTATATAGATATGTATAACCTTCATTACTGTAAATTTAGGGGAAAATGCATTACACAAGTTTATTCAGTATCATGATTTTGCACCAGTGAAACAATAAAGTTGCTATTAACACCTGTTGTTTCATGTCTGTTCAGAGCCCTGTTGAACCTAGTGCTACCTTCTGATAAAAGCCAAGGAACTTCTGCTTTGAAGAGACAGAAGAATGATGCTGAGAGGATGTATGTTCACATTTCAGAATACTTCCTGACTTGAGATTGGTGCAGAATCCCTGTAGGTTGTAGGTCTATGCTAAACAGACAGGTGGCAATTAAATGACAGAGCTGTAGAAATTTGAGTGGTAGAACCATTCCCAGTGGTAACTCTTGTGGAGATTGATTTAGTCCATTACTTAATGCCAGTTGCTAAAAACTAGGTTGAAATGTCTCTGCTTTACTTTAACTGAACACAGTGTTCTAAAGCTACCTGACTGACTTCCTCACTCCCTGTCTTGGTTACTGCTACTAAAACTGTCCAGGCTCGATTGGATAAGGCAGTGAGACCTTGGTGGGTTGTCTAATAACTTTATCACCATGTGATTTTGGTGGGCAAATACGATCCTAGGAAACCTAAGAATTATGGAATAGACGACACTTAGGTCATTGCTCTGCTGGTTTGGAGGGGGAGGTGGAAGAATGGGGAGAACTTAACGACCTCACTTGGCTAGTGGTGTAACTAATGCTATTCAAAAATGTTTATGTTGATCTGTATCTGTTCATAGCATCGCTCATTTAAAAGAACAGGTTAAAGCAGATTTTATGTTAGAAAACATCCATAGCAGAACACAATTATAATGTTCATGTAGATACACTCATATAGTCCGAATATGCTCTCTTAGCTTACAATATTTGTGAACCGTGTTTGTTTCATTCTCACGGTCAGTACTTGTAACTCAGGAATTACCTTTGAAAAAGAGTTTTGTGGTTTCAACTGCAGTTACCCAAATGTTATAGACTGGAGCTTTTTTCCACGTGCCATTTGATAAGGCTACAAAGTTATGACTTCCACAGTTCTGAATTACTTTTACTGGAGTTTTGACAAAGTAAACTTCAAAATTCTGTCCATGAACTCTAAGGTCAACTGTACTAACATGCATTTTGGCTGTGGCAATGGACAGCGGTGGCTGTTCAATAGTTATGACTTGTCAGAAAAGGAAAATGTTTGTAAAACAGTGTAGAAGATGCATGTATTGGTGGAAGCAAATTACCTTTTCCACCCAAATCAATGCTCCCTTACTGCTATACTTGCTCAGCTTCTTTAGTAATCTGGCTGTTCTGGCACCTCTTGTCCCATGCTGTTCCTAAACACTACTCTTCAATTGTTTCATCTGTCACAATCTTATCTGTTCTACTTTGGGGGGCAGTACTGTAGGCACTGCAAAATACCCTCCCCAAAATACATGGTACACTTAACAGCTAAGACACCCTGAGGTCCTTAAAGGGTGGGGCTGAGGATAAAATATAACAGGCCCAAATTAACACTTAATGAAATTCCTTACTAGTAATACTTTGAAAGTGAGATCCCTCCCAGTTATGGGCTATGAATTTAGTATTCCCTTTTTGGCACTCTAATGCTAGTGCACTATCACCAGAAATTACGCTGTTGGCATAATTCCCAAAGTTTTGAGAAATTGCCTTTGTTTTCATTGCTTATGTGTTTCTCCAGCTACATGAATGACTGTATTTCTATACATTCCTAAATATCTATGCTTGTATCTACTTAGCAGTATTCCTTTAAACTCCCAGTGTACTTACTATTTGCAGGTGAGTATTAGCCAGTTTATGTTCATACTGAAAGCAAGATACACTTCTGTCAAATTCATTTCTTTTCACATAAAAATATGAGGATGGATTTTGGCTTTTCCTGGGCACAGGAGTTTTATAAAGGCTTTCCTAAAGCTCATGTGGCACAGTGGGTATAGAATAGGGTTAATGGCTGAATTTACCCACAAAAGCCAAAATGAAGTCTCATAGAGTGAATGTAGCACACAGTGCCCATGACAAGCTGCTCTGATGATCATCAAAAGCGTATATGGTGCCCAGCACAAACCAAACACACAGACAATAATTGCTAAAGACTTTGCTACTCTTTTATCCCGGGAAAGTCTAAATCTATTTGCCATAGTGTTAGCAATGTCCACTCTGGTGGTGATGTTGCATATGTTTTCTGCAGCTTTATAGAAATTGTTCTTACGAGGTTTGGTCTCGACATCCACCTGAAGTGGTGGAAGGTCTTGATTGACATTCAGATTTAATGACTGATTGTCAAACTTATGTAGTCTGAGCCTTGGAGCCTTTATGGGGGGAGAAAGGCTGCTTGCTCTCTTCTCGTGTTTGTGTCTGTTAGAAGGTTTTACAAAAAATATGGTGTGCTCCCTTTTTTTCCCTTGGAAACTCATTTCACAGTCCTCTTGACCAGGTGATATGTTTTCATTTCTGAGGGATGTGCGTTTCCTAATGTTGAGGTAAATACTTAAGTTAAAGTATGTAACGGTGATGAAGGGCGTAAAGAATTCAATCGTAGAGGCAATCATTAGGAAATACCAGTTGTAGAAGAATTCTGCATGACATTCTCCTTCAGGGAGGATGCTCTTTTGGGCAATGTACTCCCAGCTGAGAATGGCTGGACCGTAGAGAAGAAAAGCAGCAATCCATACAATGATCATCTTCAATATTGCGTTTCTGGTCATCCCTTTCTGTGCCCTGTAACTCACCTGAGAAACACAGAAGTTACATACATTAGTAGTATCTCAACAGGTACTATTGGTACCTTGGAATGTGGCCCTCTCAAGTTTGATGGTCAATGATGATATATTGTTTTGGAGATAGGAGTTATAACAAGCTTACGAGAACCACAGAAAAGGTATGTGTGAAATATCCATTCTAACAAACATTATCAAGGTGACTGGATGTGTTCTGATAATGTGCATCAGATCACAAGCTAGAAAACGAAGGCTTTTCCTGAGCAAGTATCCACTGCAGTTTCTGGAATTGGTTGTCACTAGTTGCTTATGTGTTCTATGGCATTAGCTGTGGCACCGGTTTATAGCTTATCTAAAGATGTAGCCCTTTAGAATTCATTTATGTATTTTAAATTAAATTATTTTCATCTTTTATTAAAAGAATATAGCATGCATGGATATTCTTTTAATTGCCTTTCTCAATGTGAAAACTGCCTATAAAAATAAATAGGTAAGCTTTTCTTTTTGATATCCCTAATTTCTTACTTTTCTGAGTTACTTGCAGAACTACTATGTGCAAATAAGATTTACAGATGGAGTGTTGTGGTCTGTGAAGTGCTTCACAGGAAGAGTAATTACCCTTTAGGAAAAATAGAGAATCTAAGATGCAAAAAAGTAGTAAGTATGCCAGTAATATTAAGTCAATAAGCCTTGTCAGCAAGAAAATTGAGTAGAATCTTAATATCATCTAACATGCCGTATTCTAATTTCCTGGTGTATTGGACAATGTTCATGTAATGAATTGGAGTTCAGTCTTCACATCTCTACAGTGGCCAGCCTTGTGGACTTGTGAGAAATATTTTGGAATATGAAGTCCTTGAGCTTGAATTCTGTGTAGGATTCATGCCTACTTGCCCCAGTCTGTGGATCTTGATCTCCAAAGCTGTTTTAGTTAGAATACCCATGCAGCTGAGGAATTCTGAGTTTGTCTGAATTGGGTCTAATTTTGCAATGCTTGGCAAGACTGCTACTGAAATAATTAGTAGCCTTGTAGGAAGATTAAAACTTTCACTGAGAGAGTAATTTAGAACTTTATATAATCTTGTTCATATGTTCTTAAACTGCCCTAACCCAACAGGCAGCTTCTGTACTTTTGCTTTGGGAGAGATTTTTATATGAAAGATTAATTTGAAGCATTTCCAGGTGGCTGAATTCTTTCACTTATTACAGTTTCCCCTTCTGTTTCTGAAACTATCCAGTCTATATATTTATACTGTGTGTATAGTCATGAGTGTGGCTTATGAAAGTAAAATTCATGGCTAATACAAAACTTAGAAAATAAAGGAATGTTGTGTTGACTATTTGAGAATTAATCTGTTCATTTCTCTCGGAAAAAAAAAAAGTTGGTAAATAATAACTTGCATATAATCCGTTTAAGTGCTCTTGTATTCTCTCTTTGTGCTATTTACTGAAAAGGTATCGCTGCCTCACTGTGATTTATAAAGAGCAATGAAGCTAAACTCATGTTTAAGGAAATGTGGGTGGAACAGAGTGCTGAAGAATAGCTGCAAACTGTGTGTAGAAGAGTGAGACCTATGGGCAGACAAAATGTGTTATTTCAGCACTATCTAAAATATTTAGTGGCATTATGAAGTGAAAATGAAGTTAGGTTTTGTTCTTTGGAAAGTCTAGTCTACTCCTTTTCCAATAACTGATGTGCTGCATGAGTTGAGGCAAGGCTATTTCTGTGGCTGTTGCATCGAAATAGCATTTCGTGCCTTCAAAAGAAATTAGTTACTGTTAATTTACACTCTGCCACTTTTAAGCCATGCACCGCTGTCTGCACTGATACCTGCTGCAAACAGTTCTGCCCTATGCTGTAGCAGAGTTGCAGCTGGCTACCTTGCTGTCGATAGGTGTATTGCTGTGTTTTGAGGAAATGCTTTGTTTCAGCTGGGTACTGCCTTTTTAACCTTAACCAAGGTGGGGGTGAGGATGAAATAAGTAAACAGTGCTCCCTCTGCCCTTCTAGCTTCACCAGCAGCATATAACACTATTTTAGAAACTGGCACAGGTGTAAATGGGAGAAGCACCTGTCCGTCCTGCCCCAGGTGCTCTCTCCCACAAGCAGTAGGTTGTGTCTGGACAGCTCCCCCTCCTGTGGCGGCTGAGGCTCAGTTGGGGGGGAGCTGGCAGACCTGAGCCCCCCCTCCTGCTTGACGGGGCAGCCGTGGAGCCCCTGCAGCCCCCCCCCAGTCCATGCAGCTGCTCCAAGCCCTGTGCTGGGGGCTCCCCGCTCCCACCCCCAGCTCTCTGCAGCTCGGGACAGCCTGCCCAGCCCTTACCGCCTTGGTGACGGAGATGAACCTGTCGAAGCTGATCAGGACGATGTTGAAGACCGAGGCAGTGCACACCAGGTAGTCCACCACCAGCCACAGCTTGCACAAGCCCCGGCCGAGCCTCCACTCGCCCGTCAGCACGTAGGGGATGTAGAGGGGGATGCAGAAGCCGCCTGCGGACAGAGCTGGGCGGTGACACCCGCAGCGCCACCCCTGCCCCCCTCCCGCCGGCCCCGGCACTCACCCACCAGCAGGTCGGCGATGGCCAGGTTGAGGAAGAAGAAGTTGCCGTGGCTGCGGAGACTCCGGTCCACCACGAAGGCCAGGATGACCAGGGCATTGCCCAGCACCGTGGCCAGCACCAGCAGCCCCATCAGCGCCGCCAGCAGCGCCGCGGCAGCGGCGTTGAAGGGCCCGGGGCGCTGCCCGCCCCCCGCGCAGCCGTCGCCCCCCGCCCGCGGGCCGCCCGAGTGGTTGAGCCACGGCGCCTCCGGGCCCATGGCTCCCGCGGCGCTCCCCGCGCTCCGCCGCTGCCCTGCCCGGCTCTGCCGCCCGCCCCGAGCCGCTCCTGGCACCGCCCCGGCAGGAGAAGAGGGGGACGGCACCGGGCGGGGCGCGCTGTGGGGAGCCCTGAGGGGCGTGGGGCTCTGCCCGCCTCCGCCGCCCTGAGGGCCGGGAGGGGCCCGGTGCCGCTCCGCAGCCCCTCGTGTGAGGCGGCTCCCCGAGGGGCTGCCCCGACGGCTCGCTGATGGCCCTCGTCGAGCTGCTGCTGGCTCGGCAGCCTCACCTGCCTCCTGCGTTTTTATGGCTTTTTAGTTGCCCTACGCTGCAGATCCCCCGTCCCGTGGCGTGCCCTGAAAATCTGCGCTTTTGGCCGCGTCTGGGAGGCTCCCCGCGCTCAGCTGGCCCAGCGCAGACAGGGCCTGCAGCACGCAGCCTTCCCTTCTGGGGGGTATCAGGAAGGTCTCTGCTGTGCCCGGCTACTTGTTTTCACAAACACTGACAGGAATGCGGTATTTCTGAGACTCCTGTTTTCAAAACTGGCAAGAAATGTAGACGATGTTTCAAAGGGCGTTACGACAATGATGTTAGGCTGCCAGTTTTCTCAGATCTGTACCTGAAATCCAAGCACGTGAGCAGCTGGGAAAGAGCTAGGAGGTTTTCAGCTTCTGGCAAGAGGACAGGCCCAGCCCTGAGGAGGAGTGGGACACACTGAGGTCTGTTATGAGTGAAGGGTAATCTAAGAGAGATTTAACCTTCTGTTGCCCTCCTGATTTGGCCCGTTGGATCATTATCTGCTTTAAAATATGAGGCCATTGATAGCCTTTGCCTTTCTTTCCACAAGAGTTTCCTAATGACTGTAAGCAGTTTGGGACTTGCTCCTTTCAGTATGGCCCCCTTCTACTTAAAACCAGAATTTGCTCAGAAGTAATCACTGGATGCACATAACTTTCACGTAATTCAACCACTATTTCACATGTGGTAAACTTTTATACAAGCAGTGAAAGACTGGTATAAATCTGCAGTCTGAAATAACAGATTTTAGAAGCAATCACAACAGCTTTCTGAAGAGAGGACTTCACTTGGACATCAGGTAAGGCAAGCAAGAACAGCTCTTTAATAACTTGTCTGTTATTTGTCTGAGGCTGTGTGTATTCCGAGTAACTGTGGACTGGCCTTTTCCCCAGAGAGATGCATCAGGCCTTTGTCAATTTTGGAAGCACAGATTCTAGGCCAGGTAATTCCTGTAAATCACTATCTCATCAGAGGAGATTTTGCAATTTACGGTAGTTATAATATGGCCTCTCTATTTTTGTTAGTCTAGAGACAGAAATGTCAAGTGCATATCCGATGCATGAGAGCAAAATACTCTTCTTACATGTTACTGTATCATTATCTCCCTAAAGCAAATAAGAAAAGCTACACAAAACAAGTGACAGGAACGCTGAAGTCCTAGTTTACCACAGTGATTATTCCTTAATCTGTGGACTCATTATCACTTCCCTTTGAGCTCAACTGGCATTTTTCCATCACTTCAGTTTGGGCGGGATCAAACTTGTTGATAATTACTGCTATCTGATTGTGCTGTGGAATATAAAAGATAAAAGAGGCAGCCAAGAAACACAAAGAAGAGAAAATAAATAATCACCAGGAGAACATGAGAGAATTCATTTAGTCTTTCATGAATAATTACTATATTCTTCAACTTCTCCAAAGTAAGGTAATTTTCTAGCGGTTCAATGAGTCCGCAGAATGCACACTTGTGTATTATATTTGAAGTAGCTTTTGTAGTGTATTACCTCCTGGCAGACTTTGAGATTCTCAGTAAGCCCCATAATAACCAGCATTACTGTTTTCTGATGCTCCTCTATTACTGCTAGTTTGACAAGGCACAATGACTGCAACTCTTAAAAAAATTATCTTCTTAAAAGGATGAACCATCACTCCATAGCTCTGCACTGCGGCAACTTACTGTTGAAGACCATGCTAATGCTGGCCAGAGACCTTTGCAGATCCCAAATCCAAATTGTGCTAGGTGGCCAGCACACTCAGAACAGCAGGTTTTACTATTGCAGGTTTCAAATATTTTCTTTTTTCCCTTAAAATTGATATTTCCAGATCCAGTGACTTACTGCCTTTTTTACTGAGCTACGCTGATTTTCTTTTAAGAACATCAATTACTGGGAGAAAAGCTTCACTTCAAAATATATGTTGTGGTGGTATAGATATACGCACATTGTGGGGAAAAAGCATAAAACACCTGTGGATGAGAGAAGAGAGCTACACCTTACCTTGTCTGCTCCATTGTCAGAGCAGCCTGTCCTGAAGGGAGAGTACTCTGATAATGGAGCTTGGCGGGATGAAGTAAGAAGAGCTGAAGGGCTCTTTGTAAAATGTCTTTGTGTAAGACTGAATTGAAGACTTCTGAAAGCACACTTTGTTCCTGGTCTTTATCTAATCCTTGGAGCAATAGATAATTTATTAGAATTGGTAAAGAGGAATAATAATAGCCCCCCAAAATCATGAAAAATACATTTTCCAGGGCATATCAATACCCACATGTTCTGAAATTCTCAACTTTGTTTGTCCATGATTTCTTTAGTGATGACTATTTTCATTTCCAGAAGACTTCTTTCAGTGATTTTTGAAAAGGGAGCTGTCTGAATCATTCAGTTTCCCATGACTCTAGCATACGTGGGTGAGCATATCTACCAAAATGACAGAAAAACAGAATGTTTTTCCCATACCCCAGACAGATGACACTTTTCCAGAACAGGCCAAATTCAGCTTCCAAATAGACTTGGGCAACCACATGGAGAGGAGGTAGATTCCAGCTGGCTACGTATCGTATAGGTTCAAAAGATGCAGAAGACCTTCTCTGTTAATACCTTCTTTGAAGCACAATTAGTAGTAACCACGTTTACATTGGATGTTTGCCAGAATTTTAATTGGAAGCTTAATTGTTGTGTCTTGTACCAAATAACATATTGTACATAACAGTTCTTCCTCTGCTCGTTCCTTTTAAAGATATTTAGTTTAGTCCCAGGACTCCACTTACGGGATAACTATTTCGTGGTATGGTTTGGGGAGCCACAAGCTGGCTGGTACAATGCTTTACTTAAGCTTTGCTTTCTAGAGAACTGAAGAGCAATTGTTGCAAATTTCAGTGAAGTACATGAAAGCATACCATAGCTGGAACCTGCACTCACATAAAGGAAGATATTCACAGAATTTTGCAAATTTCTGAAATAATATTTACTTTGTAATAGCTCCATTTAATATGTATATGTTACATCAACTGTTCTCTACTATTTGGTATTTGACAGGAAAAAAAAGCCTCCTTGGCTAGGAAAAGATTTTTAGACTGACTGAAAGAAGCCACTAAATCAAATTCTGCTGTCAAACAGATCTGATTCCAGTTAAGCAGGAAAACTAAATTCTGCAATGATCGTTTCCTATTAACCTTGTAGACTTTGTCAGTCAGGGTTTTGCTTGCATAGTGATTCACTTTGTTTTGTTTAATGTTCTCTAGGTGTCTCTACCCACGTGATGCAATTCATACTTTAAAATAACTTGTTCTTGCACATGTGGAGAAAAAGCACCCATTCGATCTGTGCCAGTGGAAAGACATCCAGTTCAGAGTACTCAGTGTTACCATCTGCTGATTATGAGTTTTCTTCTCTTTATTAAAGAACCAGTCAGTAGGATTCAGTCCTGTGCATAATGAGGGTTGTGGGATATCAAGGTTTGGTGTAGTTAGCAATACTAGTGGTTGCCTGTAGGTACCCCCACCTGGTTTTAAGATGGGCATGGTTAGAGCTTCAAATTGATTTTTGAAATTGTTACTTCCTTACTAGCACAAATGAGAATAATACTGCTACCTGCACAGTCTTTATGAGCAGCTTTGTCACCTGTTCAGACTTCATAAACTGCTTTCCATCCACTTCAGGTGTGATTTGCTGCTTCATGAAGTCCCATGTTGTTTACATGTAAACAAGAATGCAGTTTCAAGGAGGTAATAGGGCCCAGGCCAGGCTGACTTGGTTCTGCACTTACGGTGTCATTACTGCCATGTCACTCGGAATTCATCCAAATGAGGTCACCTCTAGGTCTGGCTTCAGTGTTTCAATGGCCATTAAAGCAAAGAAGTACTCACTCACGATTTTTATGAATATGGATCAGAAATTTGAAATATGATTTAACTAGCTCGCTTGGGAAATCAGACTTCAACAAGGTACCAGAAATATTTATCCCATAGGCAATTCCCTCGAAGTCATACCAAAATTCTGTTCGTATTGAGAAGCATAAGAGCTAAATATATTATAGCCACTAGGAGGAGTTTCGTTTCTTTTTGTTCCTGAACATGTTCAACAGCTTCACCTTACTTGTACCCTGTATTCCCAGTTGAGTGATGCAACATATTTGGCATTTGTGTCCTTCCCATCCTGACTATTTGATGTATTAATGTTTCAATTAGGCAGTTTCACTCATGCAGCCAGCATCAGAAGGTATCATCATAATTTTGTCTCTTGGTTGCAAGAACACTACAGAGGGTTGATTATTTTTTTTTTTCCTTTTAGTTGTACTCAGTGGGATGTAGACTGACTTCCAAAAAACTCTCTTAACAGTATATTGGTGCTGAGGACACTGCAAAAATCAGAGCTACCCAGACTGTCATTTATTTCTCTTTCTTAATTCAATCTTCCTTAATCTGTATAAAAGTCAATTTTCCTCTGGTCAGTCACCTCTCTCCCTTGCACTGACAATGTCCAGGTACATAATCGCTCCCGCCCGCACAGCGCACTGTAAGCGCAGCAGGTACCGAAGTCCAGGAGCCCAGCGCTTCTGGCATAGGATGCGCTTGCGAAACTCCTTTTCCACCAGTAGATGGCGATCCCCAGGAATGAGCTGGGAGCTTGCCAGCCTTCTGCATCTCCTTCAGACCTAAGCTGGGAGGGCATTTCCACAGCAAACTGCTAACGGACCCATGGTTTATAATATTCCCCCGAGCGTCTCTGGATTTTCTGTTTGTATCAGCAGTAGGTGCAGTTGCATCGTAGCTATTGTAGTTTTACAGCTTTGAGAATGACTCAGGATTAATTTTTTCCTTGAGGCTGTCCATTTTTCATTTTCAGTTGCAATAGCAACCCCCAACACTGTGACTTTAGTGCCCGTGACTCTTTGGGAAGTTAATGTCTATTTGCTTGAAAGGCAGGGTGTGAAATTTGGAGTTAGTGTGAGAGCATTGCCAGCAGAAGCTGAAGTTAGTGGTGTCAGACAGCATGGTTTATCATTGCTCTTAATTAGCGACCCAGTTACTGCCATGTAGGCGTTGTAAGTCAGATTCAGACCATTCTGATACTAACAGATAATGTTTGTTTCCTCATGTTAGCTGTGGGGTGTAAATTCTAACAGAGGAAAATGACAGGAACTCTATTTTCCTTTATTTCAAACTTTACTTTCGTGTACTCTCTCATAAAAATTTTCTCACTTTATGCAGGAACCCAAAGAATGCCTGCTGTACTGTATCTAGACCTATTTGTTTTCATCTGACCTTTGAAAATTACACGGGTTCTTTATCCACATATCAGATGTTAGTTGTGTCATGGTCAGTGTTACACTGGAACTTTATAGTGCAACACCCTTATCATACTGTCCATGAAAATTGTACGCTGTTGTTCTCTTCTGTATTTGGATGGTTGAGGGCATTGCTATGCACTGTTTTGGAATTGCATGGAGATATTATTTAGGATTATATCTTTTTTACACTGTGCTTAACAGTATAAGTAGGAACTTGAACATCAGTTTGGAATGAAATTTTGTGTTTTCAAGATTTCATTTTGGACTGGAAAACTGCAGCATTTTGTAAGAGCCTTTTCCAGTTCATTAAAGAATACAAGTCTGTATGACTCTCTTGCTTTGTATTTTTACTCCAACTTTATTGGCCGGAGACATACTTCGTAGTCTTTAAATAAAAAGCAATTCTTTTGAAGAAATGACTGTTCTTCATGTCCTTAAATCTATGGACATGGGACCATAAGGATCTGGACAGAAACACTGGGCTTAAGTGTCAGCAGAGGAAATTAAGGAAACAGTAGTTTAATGGCAGTAAAACACTCTACCAGATTGTCTGAAACTACTGGGGAATCACCACCAAGAATTTCAGCAGACACCTATTAAGAGGGATGTAAAAATGACTGAACCTGCAGTGGGGAGGGAAGTGGGTTGTCTAACCTCCCAGACTGCCTCCAGCCTTGTTTCCTGTAATTCTGCAGGTCTGCAGTGGTCCCGTGTCTTGTCATTTAGAGGCGCATAGAGGTGGTTAGAGGTTGAATGAGGAAAACCTGAGAGGAAATTTTTTACTGATACACCAGCTTCAGATAGGCTATAGAGAATTGGGTCTGCAATAGTGTTTTGAGTTCAGCTGTTCTCTGTGTTAGCTGTGATCCTGCAACATTTATATATCCCCATAGCAAAGTAGGTGGTGGTCACTAGACTAGTAAGCACAATTGACGTGAAGGAATACAGCAGCATGCCAATTCTAGTTAACAGGCCAATTGGGTGGTTATCTGAGCTTCAGTTTTCACAAGTTTTAAAAGATGGTGAAGGGATCCAGGCCCTTTCCTGGACTGGTGAAGTTTGTATATTTCTTTACACAACCAATAGTGACGTGTTTAACATGTTGCTGAGGGAACCAAATGCCAAAGCCCATTGAAAAACTCAAAGTTCAAGACTAACAATATCAAAACAATAGAATGGTTTAGATTGGAAGAGTCCTCTGGAAGTCATCTGGTCTCTGGACCACAGAACCGGGTCAGTTTTTGAGTCAGATCATGTTGTTGAAGGCCCTGTCCTTACAAATAGGCTTCTTCATTTAATTTACTCCTCAAATTTTCCCTTAATAAGAAGAAAAAGTGAAATGAAAAGCATGTTCATGTAAGAAAAAAACAACACATTTAATGAAACTAAATCATTACCTTGATTCATTACATGGTAATTAAAAAATTAACTTGAAAAAAATAGAAGCAACAACAACAAAACGAGAGGACGCTTCAAAGACATTTTCTTGTTAGGTTAGGCAGATCTCAAATACAACAGATCACAACCAAGAACAGGTCAATTGGGTAGAAGGTAAAATAATTAAATAAAAGAACTAAAGTTAGGAAAAGAAAGTGAGGTTTTTAAAGAGGCAAGAAGTGGATGAGCACATGGAGAATGAGTTGTGAACATGCTTCTGTTACTTCTGTTAGAAGTGTGATTTGTGAATACTTTTTCTGAGGTACTCCTTTTGGGTCACTCAAGCTATTATGTGATTTTCTTACAAGAAAAGAATGTCATTCATCATTTCTACTGTCACACGCAAAGGACACTTACAAGTTATCCCGCAGCCAAGGGATTTGCACTGCCCAGCACAGGCTGAAGCCAGGTTGTCAGCACAGCACACGTGGCAGCACAGCACAAGTTTGGGTCTGCTGAAGTTGTGGTTCACCAACTCCTCCATGTACAGTGGCCTCCTGAGCAGGAGTGCTACCAGGAAAAACAAAAACTCAGCAGTATGCACACAGTTAGGTCTCCCCTCCCAGCTGTACCTTGCAATGGCATGGATGTAGGCAGTCTTTGTTGCTATAAATCATCAATTTCTGAAAGAGGCGTATCATTTAAAATACATAGCAAGTGATCCAAAAGCCACCGAGTTCCTTCACTGACTTCAGTGTACTTGAGTCAGCTCCTAATTGCACATTTTGCTGGAAAGCACAAAAGGCTCAGTTTTAACTAATTGCAGAGGGAATATTACGGCACGTAAGTAGGAGGCAGAAACCCATGTTCTGTTCTTGGCTCTGCCATAAACTTGTAAATTTGGCTTCATAGAAAATCACTCAGGTTTTGTGTGTCTCAGTATTCTTGCATGGGACAAGGTACTTACGTCTTCTTTTGAAAATATATTCTAGAAGCTACAGCTTTAAAAATTCACAGCTAGAGAGATTCGTAAAACAATGTCAACAGAGCACTAGATTTCATATCCTTTTTCTGTTTGTAGTTAAACTCAATAGGCAAGGCAGCTCCCACCCACTGCATGTTCAAATGTATTCATCCTTGCATGCAGTGATTAAGCAGGCTGTTCCCATTAGTGTCAGTGGGAGTTAAATAACCAATTATGAAACATTAAGAGGAAATGATAGCCTTTAATCATCCTTAAAAAAAAAAAAAAAAAAAAGCAACCCCAAACCCAACAAACACTTATTTCTTTTTTAAATAAGTCACTGCCGCTCCTCATACGCTTGAAGTCTGTACTCACTTATGTGCTAGTGAAATATCACAGCCCTATCTAAAGCTTTGTGTAGTGGAAGTTAAAAACATTGCTTCTGTGTGTTACAGGTAAAAGATGAGCAAATCTGAGTCTGATTTTTCAGTGATTCTCCAAACCATGAAACCTGTGCATTGAGCACAATGGGATGAATTTATTTTGGTAAATGTATCGTTAAAAATTTAGAGTCTATCTATATTTGGCATAAAATTTTGACCCTCCTTCCCTCAAACAAACAAAAAACCAAAACAAAAGTAGAGAGTTGCTTTCTATGTTGAAATGTTATTTTTAGGGAGCATTATTTTTTAATGAAATGATTAAGCATTTCAATTTGAAAGGCAGTTTTAATCTCAAAATTGTACTGGGAAAAAAAAAGGGGGGGGGGGGATAGAATAGTTTATTGTCTCAAGCATGGAACTAAGAAAAAAAAAAAAACACATTCAATAAGTTGTAAACCAAATCCTTTTATACTCTTCTTCTGCTAAACACGTTTTGAAATAATCCCATGGGAATATAGCAAAGTGCAGTAAGTGTACAAGTATTCTCATAATTCCCTCATTTAAACGGGGAACTGGTTCTTACATTCAAAAGTGACTCTATTTTATTCAGAACAGAGTGGAAACTACATGACAGACTTCAGGTGCATGGTCTGGTGCTTTCAGCAGTGCACTGATTGCTGTGAACATCCAAGGAGCTGTTTGTTCAGAGCCTGCATCTTACAAGGAATTGATTTGAAGGTACTAATGCACTTCTTCATTAAAATGAATGTCATCTCGCCAGTTCGAACTCATTCAATTTCATACTTATTAGAGAGGATAATCTAGTATTGCTTTGAAATGAAATTTCTAGGGAATTCATTTGTCTGATGAAACATACAGCACAGATTCAGACTGTTTTTCTGCTTTTGCTATAGGAGCTATTTGTTTTTCCCATTATCAAATCCAATAACTGGTTTGCTGTAAAAGAGAAGCAGCTACCTGGCATTCTGTAGCGCCCTACTGTTCCTAATGCACATCCAAAGAGAGAACCAGTATGGTGCATTGGGCTGCCAATGTCCACCCACACTGCTTGCATGGATATATCAATGGAATAATAATCAGTCATTCTATTTGTAGTTTTCAGCTTTGGGAAACAATCTCATACTTAGCCACTCAAAAGAGAAGCACCTTTGCTTACCAGAGTGGCTAATAGCTCACTTGAAGCGAGCACAGGGAAGAGAGTGGTGAGGTGTTCTGGGGCTGCCCAAGGCTTGTCAGCAGTGCACTCTGCCTTGTTACCCTTTTACAAGGTAACATGGGCACAAAGAGATACCTTGAAGGGAGAGGGTATTGAGTTGAGCCTTGTGGTAAAATGAGCCCTAGGGAAAAGGGTTATTTTGTAGCTAGTTCTGTGTAGACAACTGAAGTCTCCACTTACTGAGTTTACATCAAGGCCTACTTGTGAATTCTTGTCTTCTGTTTTGATATTTGTTCTCTGGAAATCTGGTTCTGCTGTAGCAGATGAATATTTATCCTTGTCTCTTGATATTTCTTCCCTGTCTGCCTAATTCAGTGTTAGAGCATCAGTGGGTAAGAAAGAGGCAAAAAAAAAAATAAATTGAATGGTAAGTGACCTTTCTAGTCCAGTAAACTTAGGTCTTCAAATAGCCTGTTTTGTTTGTTTGTTTTATGTGTGTGTTTTTGATTTTAGAATTGAAAATAAGCTTTTAGGAACTCTTTCTTCAAGACTGTGCCTGTTGTGACTGTTTTGAGTGTTTTATTCTACCTATTAGGCAAGCAAGAATGAGAGAGAGACTAGTCCCTTGGGCTAGGTACTAACCCTGTTAATGCCCTTCCCTGAGGTGTGGGAGGCTCTCGTGTCAGTCTTTGTGCACATCTTATGGGCCATGTACACCAGTCCCTGCTATCTTCATTGTCTGTAAGCCCCAGTCCCAGCCAAAAATGGTAAGAGACCAGATCTTCCACTGTGGCCAAAGGAAAGCTGATTTTTGTGATGCCAGGCATTATCTCTGCACTGGAAGCTGTACAGGTATGAGCAATAACATGGAGTCCTTGGCCCATCATGTCCCACATTTTTGCCATGCTACAAAGCACACTCCAAATGAGTGTCATCCATAATAAATGACAGTTATTATGGCAATAAGTAGATACATGGTCTACCATCAAATAGTCCTGCACCCTCTGTCTTAAAAAGGTTGTAGTAGAACTGAGGAACTTGCAGAGAAGATATGCATCAAATGGAATGGTTTCCGCACAGGAATGATTAAATCGATTAACTCGATTCAAGCAATTCTGTCTAGAAGAGAAGTGATTGACAAAGGAAATGATGAATGCTTGTCAAATGAGCGGAATGCCACTTAGGCATAGGGGACAATATTCACAGTCACTTCAAGAACCAAAGGACAACAAAGAAAACTCCAAGTTGACATTTCCTCACACAAAATAACAACTGTGGATGCCGAAAGTTTGCTTAAGTTCCAAAAGAAATTGGATTTTCCATTTATGAATTTATCCATTGAGAGTTATTAAAGAAAAAGATGCAACTTAATTGTCAACAATTACCCATGCTGTGAATCCTTGGAGATGGGGGACATTCTGGGCAATTTTCATTACACAATTGATTTATTTTCCTTCTTTTTTCTAAGCAACGGTTTCTGTGAGAGAGGAGACTGGTCTGACCTGGTTTGGATGTTCTCGTGTTAGCCCTTGTTTTTCAAAACCTCTGCCTTGATCTTAACCAGAGCTGGGTGATGAATACTTGCATCAAAAGGAAACATAATTAGGGGCTCCCTGTTGGTAGCAGCCTACCACCAGCCAACTGGTGCGAGACTAAATAATAAATCAACTTCATTTCTGAAAACATGCATTCATAAGGTAGGGAACAGATAATGGAGGAAGAGATATCAGAAGTATTTTGTAAAATTTGAAAGGGAATATCAGAATTAGCCATCTGTTTTGAAAGGCAGTGAATAGACCTGGACTGCTGTCAGGCCTTGGCTAAGAACGGCCATTTCAAGTTGAAAAGTCTGAATGTTTGAGGAAGATGTTTCATAGCCTGCTAGGCTGATGAGGCTTTGACCTCAGACAAGTCATGCATACTCAACAGCTCTCCCTGCCTCTTTTCTCACTTGGGACTCTATCTGTGTCAGATCAATGAAGTTTTCTTTGAAGCTAAGCTCACAGCTAAAACTGTGAGGATGACTTCAGAAAACTGGCAGGTTTTGAATTAATGTTAGCTGAATTGTAGCTGTGTTTGGATACTCAGTTCATTCACTGTGTTAATGTCAGGAAGGGAAGAAGAGAAAAGTACTCGTATCCTGTACTGTAAGAATGTTACAACTGATGTGGTATAATCTGGGGGGTTGGGGGGCAGTGTAGAAGGGAGTAGAAATACCAGGGAACAAATGAAACCTTTTCAGTGATTACCAAAAATATTTTTCCAACTTTGAGGAATCTGGGGCTTTTCTGTGAAATATATACATTGAATATTTTCTGAAAGGGGATTTATTTCCTTCCAGTTGAGAAAATAGCAGGGTTTTTATTCAGTATATCTGAAAACTTCTGGGGGATCTTCGTTTATATTGCTGTCACCTACACCTTTATGTAGGTGAAACTTAGATCATATTACAAAGGGTGTTAAGCTGTTTTTTTACATTTTACTTGCCTTTGATGTGACACAGAACCATTTAGCCATCTCTTCATGCATATGAAAAAGCTAAAAGACTGAGGAGAGAGCTGAACTTGGGTTCCTCACATCACTAGAGCTGTAATAAGGGCTGTTGTAGGAAGACTGGGGTAAGGGGGCAATGTGCACTGCAACCTGCTTATTTGAAAGTGGTGTTTTTATTATTATTGTTATTGTTATTGTTATTGTTATTGTTATTGTTATGTATAACCTGTCTATTTATTTCCTTTTCAAGACAGCACCAGAGTTGTTGAATTCCAGCATATATCGCTCCTTGAGTACAGGAACTTGACATGTAAATTTGAGTCAAAAGGAATTGAACTGGGTTTCTTTCCATGTTTGCTTTTGGCTAGCTTTTGTGCCTTCCTTCTTAGTGTGTTGAATATTTGTGAATGTTTTCTTAAAGTGCCACAGAATATAACAAAGCACCTAACTTAAGTGGTCTGAGTACTGCACAGGGAGCCTAGCATCTACGAGGCATAGCAGTGCCTAAGGGGCATTGCAACACGGACACACAACTGTACAGGTTTCTACAGATAGTCTCTGCTTGGGGGAATAAATACCATATAATTTTCTGAAGCTGAAAAAATCAACAGAACTACAGACCTGTTATCTACAGGATCTTACAAACTACTCTCCACAGAGAGTTAAGGAATGGCAGGCTAATTAGCATCCGAGACATCTGAATGCTAAATGGGAGAAGTTGACATCTCTCACAGGAGACTTGAAAACTTCAGGATCGTATAGCAAAGAAATGCTTAATAATAAGGATACTCTTCCACTGTCAAGAAAACACAGTGTGTAAATTATCACTCCTCAAAGCATTCTCTGAAGAAGTGTGCTGGCTTTAGAGAAATCAGAGATTATTGTTTAGAGAGAAGATCACATTATCATATTTATCTTCCTTCAGTTGTTAATATTAACATTTTGATTTTACTCTTGATTTGATTTATACTTCCTCCATATTTCAAGTGACCTCACCCTGTTTATAATATATATATATATATTTTGTAAGCCTTTCACAAAAATGTTGACCTTTCAGCCAAGAAATTAGACTGACCTTTCAGTATATGCACAGTTATTACATTTAACTGTGTAATGGGGGGTGTGGGGAGCTGTGACATTGCTCTGCATATTCATAGCCTTCTAATCATCATCACAACAACCTGTGTATGCAGTCTGTGAGTCAAAATCCAGATTTGAGTGGAATATTTGTCTGACGCTGACTGTTGAATATTTAAGGGATAGTAAGAACAAAGTGATCTAGAATTTATTGAAATCAATGAGATTTTTCTGTGTTCTTCACATAGTTTCATGTCCCAGTCAAAAGTGTAATTGAGTTACATTTGTCTTTTGTTCTGTTGCGCTGCAGGATCATGGCTGTAAATTACCAGATGCTGCTGACTGAGACTATAAAGTAGGTGCCTCCCAAGGTTAGTAAGGACACTGAAGTTTGGTGTCTCTGCTTCCCAAAGGCCAATACAGTAACCTAGGCTTTGAACATGTAAACTGCAGTGAGATGCCTGAAGTTACTGTGTATACTCATTCACCCACGTCTATTTAATAGGACTATTGACACAGTGTAGATTTATCAAATTTATTTTTTAATCTTGCTCATAAGGAGGATGATCAGAAATCTGCTATGTAAGGTTTTGGAGCTCAATTTCCCTATGACAGGATACAAATAATTCTTAATAACTCTTAGTGTAAGAAGCAGCTCCCTGACAACAGTGAAATCTTTCCATACTAGACTGTAGTAGGTCAATAATGTAACTCAGTGTAATATAATGAAACAGCATGCTCATGGAAAACACAGTAAGTTCTTTGGAATGAACTATGGAATAAAGATATCATTTACTTGATGGCACATTTAGTAAGTCTTTATCTTTTAAAAATAAGATATATATATTTTTTAATATACTGTGTGTACTTAAGCAAATTCTGCAGAATGAGGCCTCAGATATTAAAAGAATGAATGGAAATTCAATATATCTCTGTCTCCTTGGCAATGTAGTCCTGTATTTCCTGTTTCCTGGGCAATTTACATAATTATGCCAACTTACTGGACATCTGTTTTAATATCCACAGACAAAATTGCATGGCTGAAATAGCACTGCTTCCATCTTGCCTGTTGAGATAACCTTTTGAAGTTGAAAGAAAAATTCAAAGTTGGGCACGTTCTAAGGAAAATAAAAGCCATAAAATTAAGATATGGACATATGGTTTGGATTTCTATCCCATTAAACTTCATCCTATTCAGTCACATCTGAGCCAAGCAAAGTTCAAGTGCTGACTGTCTAATTAGACACAGCAGGATGCGATGTTTCTTAAGGCTGCCCCTCAGTGTTGTACAATCCAGGCAACAAAAATTACCCAGAAATGGCAATTCAAAACTAGGAATTTAGCAACCCAACTTTAAAAGTGTTGCTGTCTCTCCTGCCAGCTGTAAGTGTAAGCTGCCTCTCCTGTGTAGTTGAAAGAGCCAATTTCATAAACTATTATCATGGTCATGGCTGGGGAGCATGCGTTACAGTTACCTATGAAATGTGGAGGGACTGCTCCACGCTCCATGGTGTGAGCCCCTTGCAGTCCTGTGTTTCTGGGCCAAGCCCTGGGGCATGGCTGTCCATTAACGTTCTCTCAGGACGCTGTGGAGTGAAGTTAGGCAATGGCACTTACAGAGCTAAGGTAACATCCCAGACAGGTCAGGGTACAGCCTACCGGGCTGAGGAAGAGAAGGAATTTAATTTAGAAATGGGTATGTCTAGCTGGATGAAAAAAGGGTTGGATGTTACTCATGATACTGATAAAGACTTAGCAAGCCTTTTCTCCTATTTCTCTCCATTCTTCTTCCAGTCTTTTCAAGTTTTCTTATACTCTATGTTCAGGATCACTTTTTGTGCACCTCTGTTAAAATAAAACAACTGAATTGATTCCTGCCATTACACACATCTTTATTTGCTGAGAGACGTCCCTTCAGTAATAGGATGGCATCTTCTATGTCTCATTTCTCTGTAAAACCTAAGTTTCATATTGAAATATTTAGGGTGAAAGCCAATCTGGAATTCCTGGAGTCATTCTCAGGACACAGTTCAATAAATTGCTTAGGCCCTGTTAGCAAAATACCTTTAACTATAAATTCATTTACACAGAGATAACAGAGTTAGCATAAAATCAACTATGCACCCAAACAGTGCTGTGCTGAATTTATACTCAAATATAGCCTAGGTTTGGAGGGATAGTTTAACACTGAAGATAACTTTTGTCCTATTTATTTATTTATTTATTTATTTATTTATAGGTATCTGCCTTATCTTCTCTGCTATGTATTTTTGTTTTATAGTAACATAAGAAACCTAGCTCCTGTGGTAAACGGAAGAAGTATGACTACTCAGCCTCCTTTGGTGATGAGCTAAGCCTTTACTATATGTACAAAGAATAAAATAGAAATGGTGTGAAATGTATGTGTCATCCCATAATGGATATTAATGGGTTTTCTTCCATCAGATATCCCTTCAGAACTATTTGTCTGACACAGAAATAGCCTTATTTATTTCATGGACAGGGTGAACAATTTTTTGGGAAAATTTCAGACTGAAAAGGGTAGAATGAGTCTCTCTTTACTTTAAATGTTCTCCTTCTGTCTCCCCAATTGTCTATTAGAAAATGGTATTTTTTAAGTATTCCTAAGAAAACTAAGAAAAATAATGTTTGTTGTTGTTGGTTGTTTGTTTCTGTTTGGCCATAGGATTTACTTATAATTTGCTCTTAACATTTGATATGTTGATAGCAGCCTACTGCTCATATTCTCATTCAAAACTTTATACAAATTTTACTCCTAAGACAGTCTCTGGAGAGTTGCTCCCTGAGCAGCCCGTGTTCTTCTTAGCTGCACAGACAGCAGAATAGCACATTCGTCTCCAAATCCTGACCAGGCTCCACTTCAGTTCTAGTTTGCTAACAAGACACCTTAAAAATAAGCAGAGATGCTGCCTGCTTTAAATGAACCAGCTGCCTTTTCCAGCTGCTACTTCAGTAGTCCGTGTCTCCCATCTGTTTGGTTCCAATAAAACAATCATGTTTGCAAGGATCTAATTCTATCCCCAGATAATTCAGTGAGATCAGGATCCCACTTAAAAAACCTGCATTGCCTCCTGTGCTGCTTGTTACTAACCTGTGTGGAGCACTGAAGAGCAAAGGGTCTGACCTGGGGGAAAAAAAAGAGAGAACAGGCTGTGTGCATGCCTATCCTGCATGGCCATTAGGTGGGAAGCAGTCCAGGAATGGCAGTGGGCTTCTGTAGCTGTGGAAATAAAGAATCCTTTCCTTTCTGCACAGCTTCTAGTAGCCAGCTACCTTCCTGCGTTGGGTGTCCCAGCAGTGCAGTGCTGTGTGCAGTATGGACATATCTTCCATCTCATAGCTGGGCAATCACAGGATGGTTGGGTTGGAAGGGACCTTAAAGGTCATCTAGTTCCAACCCTCTGCCATGGACAGGAACCACCCCCCACCAGACCAGGTTGCTCAAAGCCCCATCCAGCCTGGCCTTGAACGCCTCCAGGGATGGGGCATCCACAGCTTCTCTGGGCAGCCTGTGCCTGTGCCTTACCACTCTCCGAGTAAAGAACTTCTTCCAAATATCTAATATAAATCTCCCCTCCCTTAGTTTAAAGACATTACGCTTTGTCCTATCGCTATACTCCCTGACAAATAGTCTCTCCCCAGCTTTCCTGTAGACTCCCTTTAGGTACTGGAAGGTTGCTGTAAGGTTTCCCCAGAGCCTTCTCTTCTCCAGGCTAAGCTGTGTGTGACATGGTGTATGCCTCATTAGTGAGCTTCTGTCCTGGCTACTCTCTTTACTTCCCATTAACTGGGGGACCAAACCTGCTGTTATTTATTTATACGTGGGCACAGTTTCATTAGTATTGTAGTTATAAACTTGAAAAACACGTCTCAATTTTCAGTAATTTTTATATTATATTATTTTATATTTTTATTTTATTTTATTTTATTTTATTTTATTTTATTTTATTTTATTTTATTTTATTTTATTTTATTTTATTTTATCTTATTTTATTTTATTTTTGTGGAGGTTCCCTTTTCTGGGCTCGCTTCTAATTTGCTTTACTCCAGGACCAGTCACACTGCTGCGCTCAGTTGGAATCACTGCATGATATATTTTGCACCATCTCCCAGCATTAACTTGTTCAAAGGAAACTGCAGGCCAGAAACTCTAGCCCAAAGTTGCATTGCCAAAGTCAGAAAGATTAAGACATCTGCCAGCTAGGTGACGCCAACAACTCCTAATGGACAGGCACCTAATGCCCAATCACAGTCATTTCCAAATAAGCTGGACAGTGATTATCAACACAAATAAAACAAGAAACCATACAGTGTTTTTTTTTTTTTTTTTTCTTTTTTTTTTTTTTTTTTTTTTCTTTTCAGAACTTTATGAATCAAGTGGATTGGTTGAGGAAAGGCTAGCAAGGGAAAAATGCAGCAAGCATTAAGTGCAGCATTCAGACATGCTGCTTTCTGCACAGGCCACAGGTGAACAGTATGCACAACCTCTTAATGCTTTTCTGTAGTACGCTGCCTGTATGCATCATCCATGCAAGCTCTGTGTCTATCTAGCACAATCCTCCTTGCAAAGTGCTACAAAGTCACTTGGAAGAAATGCTAACGGAAGAACGTTCCTCATTTAGTACTGGCAGTGATGCTACTTCAGCCTGTCCCTGGCATGGACATGCTGCTAATAACAGACTAATTAGGAGTCTGCCCAGCTGCACAGCTGTACCCCTGCCTGTGTGCTTCCATGCCAGTGTGTGACGGTTACTGCCAGATTAGCTTTGTCACATCCCCAAATAGATGTATTTGATGTATATGTGTCAGTGTTGGAATGCTGCTTTGCTATAAATGAACTTGCTTGTTAAGGGGTTTGGATGCAGAACTGAATTTCTGCAGTGCCTGGATGGGAATACAGCTTGACTTTAGTGTGCAGCATGGCCTTGTTTTCCTGCTGAAATAACTGTCTTGCTGTGTAAAATCTCTCTCAATTATTTGCTGGTTAGTCATTGTCATGTAAATCACAGGTCAGCACTTTCAGAGATGTTTTTAGCAGTAGCCCACCTGTGTACACTTAAGCAATATCAACTGAAGAAAAAACAGTAAAGCAGTAGTAGACATTTCTGTATCAGAAAGAACAGGATTTAAAAGCATACTGCATTTTTCTACCAATTTATATCTTAAAATGAAGATCTATATCTTAAAATGGAGATTTATATCTTAAACTGAAGAAGGGTTATAGCATATTTTAATGACAAGTTCATTTGAGTAACAAATACAGCATCCTCATTCTAGTCTTTGTTGCATGGACTCCTGCGTACGGTTTTGTCTTGACCTTTTTTTTTTCTTTCTGTCTTCTCTAGTGCAGTAATGAGAGCTTTTTTGTACTCTTTCTTACATAACTGAGTAAGAAAGTTGGCAATACTTAGAAATATAAAGGAAGAATTCACATACTACTAATTAACATTATAAGTGTCAGTTGAACTTAAACTCTGTGAAACTTCTTGGTCAGTTGTTCCCTACAGGAATGCTTGAATTTGGAAAGCACTTGATAAATGGAAATTTAATATATCTTTTAGCTGTATCTTGAAAATTTTGTTCTGATGACACACATTAAGCTGTGCCTCATTACAAATTCAACTGCATAACCCAAACCAGGCATACTCAGTGTCCAGTGCCAAACAAAAGACATGATCTGATAGATTCTTCAGGCTGAGCCATTTTTTAATTTTTCTGGAGGTTCAAGGTCCCCACTGTCCCTGTGCAAGTATTTCTAGCTGCAGACTGGCCTTTTACAACCTCCTCTTGTACTGTTTAGCTGCTGACTTTGGCATGAGATACAGATGTTGGTACTAAGTTTTCCCTTAAGGTATGACAAACTTATTCACCGGCCTCTTTCCAGGGTCCCTGTTCTGCATATTGAAACTGATGAAATTTGATCATGAATAATCTGAATGAGTCAAGGTCACTTTTTTTTTTTTTTCTTTTGAAGTATAAATTTCCTCCTTGGATTCTCCAAATGTTACCAGCCTATGATGTGAACTTCTTGTTGAATACCCATTTCATGTGTGAGTGACACTTATTTTCTTTGAGGCTGAAAGCAAGTTGATTGATCCCTATGTAAACAGCCCTCTTTTCCTAGTTTTTATTGTTGTTGATGTTGTTTTTGTTTTTTAAATTTCATATCTGTCTTGTACCTGTATCTGGGTCTAGTGCTTTACTTGGAGTAAGCACCATAACCGCGGAGTACCAGCATATCCTAAATTAGCATATATGTTGTTAAACACTAAGTATCTCTACATCACTAACAAAGTCAATGCCTAGTTTGCTTTGAAATAGCAATTTAAACTTGAAGCTCATTATTTCTTCAGGAAGATCATTCATTGGCAAGTGGTGAATACACTATCTTTTTTCAGTCTTACCGATGGAATATTTAGGACATTTCATTTTGTCTTATTATATATGCTGAAAAGCCTGTCTGTGTCTTCATACGATGCAGATTTCCATACAGTGTGATGAACAGATTCCAGAAAATAGCTAAAGATAAGGAGGGATGAGGCATAAAGAAAACAAATGCATGTAAATGCTGGATATTGTGAGAGAAATCTCAAATAATTTTCTTCAGACAGGATCTCCTGTGAAGCTATTTTATTCGCAATTGCAATGGCAGGTGTCCTGTCAATTAGAAGTGCATTTTAGTAAACAAATCCTAAACTTTTATTCCCTATTACCTGATGCCTGGTCACCTCCCCAGTCTCCTCATTGGCTGAATACTACAGGTTCACAAGCTACTCAATGCTCCTCTATACCATATATGCACATTTTTTTTTCTTCAACCCTTTAAATTCTCCTTTTTCTTTCTTTTTCTTTTTTTTTTTTTCTTTTCCTTTTTTTTCTCTTTCTCTTTCTCTTTCTCTTTCTCTTTCTCTTTCTCTTTCTCTTTCTCTTTCTCTTTCTCTTTCTCTTTCTCTTTCTCTTTCTCTTTCTCTTTCTCTTTCTCTTTCTTTCCCCCCTTTCTTATGTTTTGAGAACTTGTGATCTTTGTTTTACTGTTCTTACACTGCTCATCCTGTTTTTCTCAAGCTTCTACCTTATTTTGGAACTGTGAGGCCTTCCACTATCCACTTATCTGCTTAACATTTCTCCTTATTATGACTCCACAACTACCTTTGAATACAGAAAATTAGTTCTCTACTGCAAAAACATGACTGTTTCTCACAATATTCCACTTTGGACCAGGTTTGTTTGGTACAGTTAGCAAAAACCTCTTCTGGTCCTCAGTACAGAGCTCAGAACAAAGGCGGTGTTTCTGCCTCTCTGTGTCTCATCCTCTCAGAGGTGAAAGATCTGGATAGGTACCAGTGTTAACCCCTAGCTACCAACCACAAAGCCCCATACGGGGAACAAGGACCATGCATTTTCTTGGAAGCCTTTGAGAGAAGTCTCTTTCCAGGTTTGATAGAAATGTGATCTCTCACTGAACACATTTATTGGAAGTATATTGATCGTATACCTGTAAAGGTTTTTCAGGTGTAAGGCCTGCTGAAAGAGGTTCACTCCTCCAGACCTGAGCAGGAGAACAGCAGATAGCATACCATGCAGGGCACCACGGTGCCATTGCTACTGGCAGCATATGAGCCTCTGTATTGCTTTGAATAAAGTTAGATAATAAAGGGATACAAACTCCAGTGACAAATACATGCTAGTGGTGCAGTTATGGGTGTTGCACAATGCTCAGCAGCAATAGAGGGAAGTTAGTAAAAGGTGTTCTTTATAGACAAGGCTGGGAGTGCTGGAGTTTTACCAGTCTAGCAGGAAGCCGTATATTTAGTATGTTAAAGATGAGATGTAAGCTGGGCGTGCTGTTAGCCAGTCAGCCTTTATTCATCATGAACACAAAGAAGTTTATGTCCGCTGAGAACACCATGCTGCCAGCTGCCTCCTACCCCAGCTGAGCACACCCACACTTCCCGGGGACAGGTGCTGAGTACACCGCAGTAATGCTGCTTGGGAGGCGGGGGAATTAGGCCACCCTCTACTGCTTGTATTTTCATGCAGCTTTAATTTCTGCTCTATTGTTTGCTTCCCCAATACTTTGTTTCAAGCAACAGATGGGACCACTGTCCTACCTCATATGAGGCTGAGGTTTTTAATCTAAGAAACAATCTCTGCTTTTGAGTTGTCCTTTATTTTAAATATCATGACATCTATTCTATTCAAAGAACACTGACATCAGAGGAGGGGGGACTAAAAAGAGATAGTCAAAGAAAAAAACTAAAGCATAATAATTAAGAGCCCTATCTATCCAATAATAATTATTAATATTGCTAATTTTCATAGCACTTTGACAATATCAGTTTTTTTTTTTTTTTTAATTTTATTTATATTTTATTGGTATTAGTATAAATGGAGTTGCCTTGTATCAGCAAGAGAAGAATTTTTGTTTATACCACATAATGGGATGTGCATTTCCCTGCCTCGATATGTGTGTGACATTGCTTCAGGCACTTTCAAATCCTTCAAGGTAAGTTTGCTGCCAAATGGGAAATTTGCCAGATGGCAAAAAGTGTACAGAATTTTATGGCATGGAACAAAAGTAGGGCTGGGACACGCTAGCCTCAGTACCTACGGATATTGCTATTTAGATTCTGGTGTCTGCACAGAGGGCATCTGCAAGAGCAGCAAACATTAGTTTAGGTACTGGGCTGGGATACACAGAGTCACATAGAATATTTTAAGCTGAACGGAAATCAAGCAAGCATCTAGTCCAATCCCCCCTAACTAAAGCAGAGTGAGTTAGGACAAGTTATTCAGAGCTGTTTCTGGAGGGGTTTTGGATATCTCAAAGGACAGAGACTCCAGAACCAATCTGGGCAACCTGCTGCAGTGTTTGACCACTCTCAGAGTAGAAAGGTGCTTTCTTATGTTTAAATGGCATTTCCTGTATGTTCCTGTTTATGTCCATTGCTTCTTGTCCTATCATTGGGTTCCTTAATCAGAGATGAGAAAATTGATTTGGCTTTAGAAGTGGGACTGAATAGGGGAAAAACACTCACTCATGCTTTGCTCTTCAACTTCTGAAAGATCAGAAAACCTCGAGAGCATTCTTCTGACCCTTCATATTCCAGGTAAGAGCTGTGGAGCTCTGGGTGAGCCTTAATGCTGATTCTGCTGCAAACTCTGTCACTTCACAGAAATATTCAACGTGTGTGTCTTTGAGAACTCTAAGGATTAGCTAATTAGGCCTGATTCACTCCACTGACAGTCTCCAGGCTGTGAGTTCCCACAGACAGAAAGTTGTACAAATAGGCACTCTGAGCTGTACATTTGATACAAAGCACAAGTCACATTGTCTTGGAGCATATGATTTTGTGGCATGACAAGCATTTGAACCAAACTGACTGCTTTTCTGCTGCCCCTCCACCAACCCTGCTGTGCTGCCATTCTTGATTAATGTTTCTTTTGAACTAGTAGGGTGCTGTGGCGTGACACAGACCCTGCAGCACAGCTGGGACATAGTGCTTGGTGCATGGAGACCACCAGACAGCAGCTGGAGAATTAGATTGCTGTGACCCTGGTTATGCCGCCGTATCTGTCTTCTCAGTGAAGGAACCCCCAATGCATCATTTTGTGCAGGACTGTGCAGAAATAGCTGATGCTGAAAGGTAGCAATTATGTTTTAACCTAATGCAGATGGAGAACAAGTTCTTAGTGATTAGTCTCTGTTTCTAAAAGGAACTGCAATAGCATTAGAAAAAGAAATACACAGGCCAAACTTAAATACAATCTGAATGATAACTCTTCCTACCAGAACAGTAACGTGATATTCTGTAGCTCAGGAGATGGCTGTAAATTCTTCTGCAGTGTATTTTCTACCACAGTCACCTCTCTTCTCTCAGAAGAGAAGACCAGCTCCTCACAGGCTAGTGTGCACTGGTATGCATGTGAAAAGCCATTAATTTTAATGTAAAAGATCAATTTAATGCTTGAATTAACAGCCTCAATTTCAGTCTCTTTTGCTACAAAATCTTTCTAGACTTTCATTCTTCTTAGACACGTTTCACTAAAAGGATCTCTTCTTTCTGTCTTCCCTCTAATTTTTTAAAAATTTGGTGAGCAAGCCACAAATATTTGTGTCCCCTCCTCCATGTGTGTAAGAACATGCTAACTTGCCTGTTGTCTTCTGTTCTGTTCCTTGAACACACATTATTTTTGTGTGACGTGCAGCTCTTTGAGGCTGGTTTGCTGAGTGGCTGCATTTCATTGAAAAGGCATTGAGGGATATGAATGTCTCAATTTTCTCTCCATCATCATTACATCCCATTTGTTGCTGGGGTATTTAATCTGCCATTTTGCTGTCCATTCTCCTTGGGTATAATCCAATGTACTCAATGCACGCATCCCTTCAGTTTGAAGAATTCAGCAGATAAGAAACTTCCTCTGTCATCTTTTTAGTTGCAAATGGTCCCATAAACTATGCAGAACTTGTAGAGTAAACCTTTAATGCTCTCCAACTAATATTTAGTTTTCTTGTAGTGTTGCTCAGGGGTTACGTGAGTAACTGTTGCTGGTCAAGGCCATGGATCTGAGAAATTAGGTCCTCTGTGCTTTGGTTCTCCATCTTTAAAATAAGATTTTCTTGGCCCCATGAGGGTGTGGTAAGGATTGATCTGCCATGGTTTTGATGCACTTGTGTAAATCACCTAAGTGCTGTTGCACAATGATGGTATCTGTACATCACAGTAAATCTGTGAGCTGGATTGAGCCTGGGGAAATCCTACTGTCCAGTACAGTGTTACCTGTGTAATGCTACATTTGAAGGGAACTTCCAAAATTACTCGCCTTGAAATAGTTAAGACTATCAAAATAGTTTCAAAGACATTTGGAATAGTTGGCATTGTTTTTCATATTGGGGATTTTTACTTATGCATGACAGCTTGCAGGGATGGATTTTTTTCTCTGCATTTTTCCTGTGTTGGCTAGCTAGGAGGAAAGCTACCAAGGGCTACAATTCTTTATCAATTGACTTATTTTAAGGAAAATCTTTAGTTATTTTGCAAAGAAGCCTGATTGTTCAGACATAGCAACAGATTCTCATCAGCACACAGTGTTTTGCTTTGCTACAAACAAAAAAGATATATCTTAAAAAGACATCTACAAATGAGCATACAAACATCATCAAGAACTTGTTTTCTTTTTAAACTGGACAAGGTTTATTTTCCATTTCAGTACAATTCTGTTCTGCATTATAGATGCTATTACAGAGTGGCAGTGTGTACAAAGGAAAGAAATGTAGTGGCTTCAAATGCATTTAAATGTAGCATTTTTATTTTTTTGAATAAATAAGGACCTGTTTTTGACGGGTAAGATTTCCAGATATGTACAGAAATGCCAGAGGAAAAAAAAATGTTTGTATCTAAAGAGTTCATTCAAAAGAAAAAATATATGTATTTTAATTTTAGACTGCGTAACCATTACTTTGTTTATTAATTTGGATATAATTTAAAGATAGTATATACAGGTTGAAATGTATTTTTCGTTGTCATGTTTGAATTAAAACATTTCAGTAAATAAACAGAATAGCTTTTTCTCCTCCCATCCCAGGTGTTCTGTTCATTGAATTTCGATCTAATTCATAGTTGGTTTTGGTCTCCCAGAAGACCCATATTATATTTAATCTACTTAAAACCAAAGCCAAAACAAAACAACCCCTCCCCCCCCAAAGCAAGTCCCCTGAACAAACTATGATAAGCACATAAAACAATAACTTTCAATCAGGGCATTTGGGGGGTGGAATCTGGAAATGTGTACACCCATGAACCCAAATGTCTCCAAGTACGTATGCCATCCTACCTACAAGAAGATTTGTGCATATTTTATCTAGATTAATAGTTTGCAGTTGTCAGGAATTACTGAGCCACATATTCTATTGTTTCAGAAGCCCACCACAAAATATACTCCAGTATCTGCTGTATTGAGCTGAAAACTGGTATTTTGTCTGAAATGCTTTTTCCTGACATGTCTTAAATATACTTTTAAAATTTCAAAATATTTTAAGAATTCCGTTAGAGAACGTGTTGACTTTATTATTTGAGCATATCTGCAGTTATACGTTGCACTGTTATTACACATAAGCAGACACATTTATGCGGTATGTAGTAGAATTGTTATAATTACGCACAAATTGCTAAGCAGATTGCAGACTACAGAAAACCAAATCAAAACCAGAAAAACAAGTAGAAAAGTCCGGTGTGACTGTGCATACTTTATTCTGGCTTATAATGTCCAGAATGAACTGGCTGCCTATTACGGTTCTGGCTATCAGCTGAAGTAGCATACTTCAGATAGTTCCAACCTTTCAAACTACCATCTGTTAAGACATAATCATAAGCCCACTGACAAGTGTTTGTCAGAAATCACTTCATGCTAATTGATCTCTTTTCCGACACACTTCAGAAGCTAATTTTTAAGACCCGAGAGCCATCATTACAACACATTAGTCGTCAAGATAACGACACAGCTGTTCTTTGAGAAAAAAAAGAAACCCAAATCCTAAAGCACTTGAACTATCACAAAATTATAAGAGAATCATTTTTAAATAGCCATGTTCAAAATTTTAACTGAAACGAAAGGAAGGATTAATCAAAACAAAATACCCCATCACCAACAGCTGCATTCTTCTGCATCTTTAGTAAATTTAATTTTGTTTTGTTTACAGTGAATGGAGAGGTGCAGTGATCACATGAAATCAACACTGCAAGCAATTTTCATTCTTTTCAAGCATGCCTTCTTCCTGACATAATTATGCATAACGATTCGTTGTGTTCTGCATCTGCAGTAATTATGATTTCATCCTTATCTTTAATCCCCACATCTTTGCTATTCGTCCAAAGATGTGGTCAGCAGCTCTGGAGAGGCAGAAAGGGTAAGGGGCCAGTGATGGCAATGATGCCTATTCTTACTAATGCTGATAAAAATTCTGATGGAAATAGGGCAAAATACAGCATTCACTGTGTTATATGATGTTAAATGCCTGATAAATAAACTTCACATTAGTCATAAAGCTGAAGCCTGTTTACAAATTCCATTTTTGCCCACAGTTGCTATTTATTCCCATCAATATTTCAACATCTGTTGGAAAATCTGCCTGCCTATTTTTTGTCTCTGAAGAAAGAAACCATTTTATTATGGGTTGTGTTCCTGTTTTATCTTTGCAGTCAGTTGAGGGACACCTTGTAATGTTCAGTCTGTTCTTCTAGGTTCTTGAGGGCAACTTTAAAACACCTGGAAAAGGGATTTTTTTTAGCTCTTTTCATGTCTTCTTCCACAGAGCTGCATGTCTGGGGAAGCGGCTGATCCAACACTAAGGGAGCATGGCCAATAGCACTTTTGTTGCAGATGAGTCTTAGTGAAGTAATCTGCATAGACTTGAATTTTCCATCATTATGCAGCTTCCTCCTCAAAGTTATTACCTAGATTGAATGTCCCCTGAGATGAAAGCATGGCCGAGAGGGAGATATATCTCAGTAAATATGAAATAATGGCAATTCCAAATGAAAAACCCACCTACATTACATCAGTCCTCAGCTGGACCTGATTCTACTCCTGCTGAAATGCCTTGCCTACTGTATAGTGGAACTTGAAAACATATGAGGAGGTGAATGGAAACAAAACTGCAGTATCCTGTTTAATGAGCAGAAAGGCTGCAATCTGTTTTACCAACTTCCTGCTAAGAAAAGCAAAGGCTCAGTTTGCAAGGTCAGTCAGCTGAAGCTTGCATTTCTGAAAATGAAGGAGTTAGTGATACCAGGCCTGTTTGTGGTTAAGAGAAAGTCAATACTCAGCAGACAAAGAAGTATAACTCTTGAAACTCTTTAGAAGTTTGCAAGAAAAGAAGTGTCTATGCAGCATGTTCACAAAGAAGCCTATGTAGAGGACATTCTGAAAACTTCTTAAAACATATTAGAGAAAACAGTTCAGAAAGCATCCTCTGTTAATAAAGACAAGCAGCAATGCAAGCAGGTGATTTCCACCTCTAATTTTTCTGACTTCTGGAATTCAGATATACTGATCACAGTGATGTGGCTCCATCTTTGATATATGTAGACGTTTGGATGAAGAGAGAACTCATATGTGAAGCTCCAAAATAGTTCTTAAAAGAAAAAAAGGATTTGACTTTTTGAAGGAATGAAGCTATACAGGTTTGCAGAAGTTTAATTGCTTTTCTAGTTACATTCAATTTATTTAGGATTACAATGATGAAATACCTGACAAAGAACATCAGCTAATCTCCCAGCTAATTAACAGCAGTCTACAGTTCTATGATGCCATTCTTCCCCAGAGGTAAAAAGTGGTTTACAAACGAATTAATAAAACATATGCAGTTAAAAATATTATCTACATTTACTGGTTGGTAAATGGAGGCCTAGAGAGACTAAAGTGATTGCCATAGTAACAAAGGAAATTTGTGTCAAGACCAGAAAAACTATGCAGAATTTTTTTACTGTCTTACGTACCAGTCTCTCTCTCTCCCTTTTTTTTTTTTTTTTTTTTTTTTTTTTTTTTTTTTTTTGTATTGTTTCTTTCCCATCACTATGTGAATCTTTCTTGGCTTGTCTCAATTGCTTATTCCACACGTATTTGATAGACATCTTCATATTTGACAAGTCTTACATCAACTAACTATTTTTTTTTTCAATACATGCAATAATATAATTTGATCTTTTGATATATTTTGTATTTTAAGGTTGCCCTGTAATGAGATGTGGTAAAGAAGATATTACTATTTCTGTAAGACATCTTAAAGCAGAAACAGCCTGTGTTCCCAACTGAGATATACATATTGATGATATGATATACATACAAAGGAGAACTAATACCAAAGGGTTTATCTTCTAGCACTGAATTAGAATAAAGATATTGTTTCTTTGGAGAGGAGCACTGGGTAAAACACTCTACCGTTTTTCCTGTAGGTTTTTAACTTTAGAATTGAGATTCCAGTTGGCATGAACAGACACTGCCCCAGGGAAATCAGTGGCACATAATGGAGTTCTGGTTCCAAACCATCCAAGTAAGTTTGTATCCTGTATATATTTCTGTGGACAGCTGTTTTTCCTTTGCAACCCCATATACAAAAAGAATGGCCAGGGAAATTTATTTCCACTGTATGCCAGTCTTGCTCCACATGGGCTCGCAGGCTGACTTGTATATGTCAGCTTTAGCAGCCCTTCTGCCTTTCTGCTCCTCTTAGCTGGGAGTGTGGATTACCACCAGCCTTGGTGACTGAATTGCATATATGTTACTGACAAGAGCAATTGCAATGCAGTTCCATTCAGAAGTGCGAGAGTTGAGTACAGACTTTCCTCCTTTCAAATACAGATGTGTTCCTGCGTTCCAGGTAAATTTTTGCCAGTCCTTTGCACTTCACACAGACCAGTCATAACAACTCACAAAAAAAAAAAAAAAAAAATTAAGCCTGGAGAAAAGTACAGAGAAGAGCAACTAGTGAGATTAGGGGAATGGAGAGCCTGCTGTGCAAAAGAAAAAGAAAAAAAATTTAAAAAAGAGAGATAGAGAGAGGTAATTCCTGCCTAAGAATAAATTGGGCAGAAAAAACACTAAGAAAAACACTGTAGAAAGAAAAAGGGCTGTTAAAGCTTGAGAAAATAACTGATGGTTTGCATTGTGTTTGCACATTCAGGCTGGCAAATGGAAGGCTTTGAACAATAAGGGGACTGGGTTTCTATTTAAGAGGACTGAGTTTCTATTTCACATATGAGGGGGAGAAAAAACTACTGCAGTGGAGTTTTTTGAACACAATAGAGCTTGATCAGTCCATGACTTAGTTGCATGCAGTAGGAGAGGAGGAACAATCCCTGCTAGGACTGTGTTTCTTTGAAATATAACAGCTCTGTTGCAAGGCTCAGGGATAATTAACTCAACGTTGTGGAAGCATCTCAGACAGTGGAACGTGTTCTGCTGCAGCCATGCTGAAAGGTGAACATCCCACCAAAGTAGGTTATGCCTAAGCACTGGAAGATGAGCTTCATCGTCTTGGTGGAATATCCCTTTTCCATTACTTTTCTTTCTAAACATCTTCTTCCCTTCCATTCCTATTGTGAAATTTCTTATTGTTGTTCCTCTGTTATTTGTCCTTTGGTTTAGACCATTTCTTACTCTTTTTTTTTTTTTTTTTCCTCCTATCTTTTCTACTATTACTCAATTCCTCCTGACTATGTACAGCCTGAATATAATTTTGCTGGTATGTGTTGCCGGGGTTGGATTCAAAATCCTTAGTCATTCAGTGAAGTTTTCTTCATATCACAGCCATTCTTGTGTGAATATAATGAATGTGTGTTGCTTGCTGCAGAATCCCAGTGCTGTGTAATTGTAGCAAAGAACTGATGTAATTAACTGTATCACTTCTCTCCTTAGTCACAAGAGATCCTGTTTCAAATGTAATACAATGTACAATGGTATTGGAGGTTTTGTAGGGACAAACTCCCAATTATTAATTACTTAAAACCTATCAATTTATAAACCCTTCACTTACAAACATATTCTGCTTTGAAGGCTGACCTCATCAAGAGTTTTGGGAGAAAGTTAGGTATTTTAGTGTAATTTTGTAACTGATAGATCAAAACTATATGACTATTAGCTAAACGTGCATACCCAGTATAATAGTTAAGTTCTGTATACTGCAGAAAAGTCATGGGGACTAAGACATGCTTTTTTCTGCAGGGGTTACGATAGGTTGATTTCAGCAGTTCTGTGGCAACCCTGATTTGTGTAATGTAAGGATAAATAGCGCTCTAGGTTTGCTGTGAATGTGTAAACTGTTACAGGCACGTGCTGCTGCTGCAAAAGCAATTAATATTTTGAAAGCTAACATGAAGAAACTCCAGCCTCGTAGCTGCTTAACCATGTGGTTAGAAATCTAAGGCAGCCCCCTCGTGGCCATTTAAGTTTTGAAGCAATTGTGGTTTCAAAAAAACATTTTAAAATAGTCATTGCTTGGAGAAAAAATGAATGCCTCTCGCTGTAAAATATCTACCCTGTAATGTTACACTCGTTAAAGGTGTTGATAACACCAACAACCTGTCGTATTAATATTGTTCAAAAATACTTTTTTGGGGTATCAATCTGAAATGATGGTATTTCCAGGAGCAGCTCTCTAAAACTTGCCTTCTTACTTGTTATTACTGAAGATGAGGAATGATGCTGCTAGTTAGCCTCATTTGCCCCTGTTTGAGGGTTAATTTGTTCCTACAGACAAGTAAATTACTATTGTTATTGTTGTTGTTATTATTATAATTATAATTATAATTATTATTATCATCAAAGGACTTGTAAATTCAAGCTTATACTAAAAACAGAAAGCTGCAACCTAAATCTTATGTATTCCCTAATATGGCCAACTTGGAGAAATCTCCTTGTAACTTATCCTCCAGGCTGTGTCTGTAAGATTTTGTTGGCAAATCTGCCAGTGATGTGAGAATTAGCTTATTTTCCTTTGCAACAGAAGCATGTTTTATTGATAGAAACATGTACGCACTTAACTCTTCTTTGAAGGCAAGATTAATCTCTGAGCAGAAATCCCGCTGTATCCCTGTGCCCTTTAAAAGCAGGATTTATGAGGGACTTGAAAGCTGTCTAGATTTTGCACTGACCTGTGCCTATCTGTGTCTTTTACTCCAAGACATATGCTCTGTTTTGTGGGTAATCCAGCAATTTCATTTCTTGATAAGACTGTAAGTATCAGTGTGCTTCAGATACACGACATTCAACTTTATCTGGCCAAGTATTTCTGAGTATCTCTGTTTCCCTGGCTGCTTTCAGAACCCACGCATCTCTCAGAAGGTGCCAGGCCTCTGGTGCCCAGCGCCCCTCGCCGCCTGGCTCCTCTTCTGAACGCCTGGCCCCGCAGCAAGCTCCTGGGCATGCGAGCGGGCTGGGCAGGGGCAGCCGGGGAGCTGAGGCCGTCTGAGGAGAGGTGAGACAAATACAAAGGAAAGGAGGAATCCAAGCAATTCAGAGCTCAAAATACAAAGTAGGTTGGAGAGCTGGGTCTTGAAGAGATGCAAGGCAGAAACGTGATGGGTGAGACACAAAAATGGGTGAGACACAAACTGGACAACAGGAGATTGAGGCAGTGAGAAAACCGAGGGGAAAAAACGCGTGCCTTGCTTTTTGAGTGGGCACATTTTGTGTTGCAACAGCTCAGAGCTATCAGCAAGGCGTGTGGCCTTGGAGTTCCGTGAAGCATCTGTGTGGCGAACTACTATTTTTTAATATTTCTGCGGCTGCGCGTGGCTGGCTCTTTCCTCAGGGCGCGCCGTGCGCTTGAAACACCCACACAGGCACGCGTGGCCCGGCAGAGCGCACCGCCCGCCCGAGGAGCACACCCGCGCCTTGTCCTCTGGGCGCAGGCTCGCTGCCGGGCTTGCGCACGGCGGGCGCGGTGAGGCCGAGCCCGAGCCCGAGCCCGAGCCCGAGGCCGCGCCCCGCGGCCGGGGGAAGCTGCGGGCGCGGGGAGGCCGCCGAGGGGGCCGCGCCGCCGCCAGCCCCGCCTCCAGCCCCGCCTCACGGCGCCAACGGCCCGGCCGCCGCCCGCCCAGCCCCAGCCAGTCAGGGCGGCCGCTGGCGGTGACGTCGCGGAGCGGCGGTGGCGGTTTGAAAGCGGCGCGGGCGCCATGGACGGCTCCGGGCCGCAGGGGCAGGGGCAGGGGCAGGGGCAGGGGCAGGGGCAGCCCGGGCGCGCCGCCGACCCGCGGGAGCGCGCCGAGGAGGCGAAGCCAGGTGAGGGCCCGGGCAGGAGCAGCTGCGGCCGGGGCGGGTGTCGCTGGCGCTCGCTTTGGGAGTGAGTTAATGGCAGCGCGCGGACACCTTGGCTCTTGGGCACCCGTGTTCGGTGCCAGGCTGGTGTCTGTGGCTGCAGGCTTGCAAACCACGACAAGCTAGGTTAAATTGTTCTGGAAGGTGTCTTGTGCTCTGGGGCTCCTGTTAGCGCTGGTGCCAGGCATTGCTGTGATGGCTGCTGGATTTGATCAGGAATGTGTAAGCGTAAACAATATTTTAGTTACAGTGTGTGTGTGTGATATGGTTTTACAGGAGTTGTTTGAAAACTTTCTGAAATTTTGCGTGATTAAAGTCAACTTTTCATTGTCAGTGTAGGAGGGCTTTTTGTTATGTGTTGTAGAAAGCAGGTCCGTGATGGATCTTGGGCTGAAGAGGAATTCTCTGGGAATAGAGGAGTGAGCGATGATTGCGTTCAACTGATAACTTGTGGGATTTGCTTTGTTCCAACTCCTCTGTCCAGATCAGCTTCAGGAAGATGAGGATATCAGCAGTGACTATGGGAGTCGTGACAAACCAGGGACTGCTTTGGGACGGACTGTACCAGATGGGAATGCACTTCTTCCAGACATATTTCATACTGATCATCTCTTGTTTTATGAACGATTTAAAGCTTACCAGGATTATATTTTGGGTAAGAAATTCCTTAGTGGAAAAGGAACATGTAGTCAGGTTTCTTAAGCCATCCAGTTTAAGTGGAGTCAATTCTGTATTATCCTGTGAGATATTCCTAAAACAGGGGCTAGAAAAGATGCAGTGTGTTGTGTTGCTGTTGGATTATCATATTGTAACTTCAGCTGCTCTAACTGGTAGAGCAGGAGGTAATGGTTTTAACATAAGTAAAAAAAAAAAAAATCTTAGTGAACGAAAGGAGAAAACGCTAATGCTGGACGCTGTGCCTTGTTTTAATTGCCATTTCTAGAGCTTTTTTTCTTTAGTAAGGCTGCTTAGGATAAGGCAGAAGTTAACTGTTTAATAGTACTGGTGCTGATACCCTTAATACCTGGGAGATTGAGTACTGCTTCTTCTGGAGAAGCACAAAACAGATGACTCTCTATCTTTCTCGCTACTGAGATAAGCAGCAAAAATACTAACAGTTATGAGCAAAATAGAATGAAGTCTGAGTTAAGATGAGTTAGAGGAATATATTAACTGTGAATTTCATTTATCAATGATTTTGAGGACTTTTCCTTCTTTTCCTGCATAACTGTACTGCTTTAATTTTCTTTTTAGCTGACTGCAAGGCTTCTGAGGTGAAAGAATTCATAGCTGAGTACTTGGAGAAGGTCCTTGAACCATCTGGATGGCAGGCAGTCTGGCGTACTAATGTGTTTGAGGTTGTCATTGAGGTAAATGGAATGCAGTTGTTCAGCCATTTGTCTTCAATTAACATCACTTACCTCTCTAACAGGCAGATAATTTATCTATGAAGTTTATGAGCTAGTAGAAAATTATATCTTTTTGGTATCTAATTGTCAGTAATAGCTAGAGCAACAGGAATTTCTTTCAAAAGGAGCCTTATTCTGAAACACTATCTTGTGCGCTGGTGTGCTTCCTTCACCTAAAAGTACAAGTATCAGATCACAGGTTCCAAACCTGCATGGGATACTCAAGACAGTGAGGCACTGTTCCTCCAAATGAGTTCTTTAGGGCCGCAGCATGTGTTGTAAATCCAGAAAGCCATGCACTAGATATACTTGCTATGTTTGGCATTGTTGCGTTGTTTAACCTTGGAATTTGGCTGTTATTTGTTCTGCTATTTAAGTTACTTCTGCTGTTGAATTATAGTAGAATCAGTGAGGTAGGTGAATCTAATTTTCTTTGAGGCATCAACCTAAAATAAAGTGGCATTGATATCTTGCAAATAAGCTTTATCTGGTTCCATTGTGCTGATACAGTTTATCATCTGTGTTTTTTTGGACTTTGCATTCTTGGCAGGGTACGAAATGGATGATTATTGCTTTTGGGATAGGTTCATCAGTGCTAAACCAAAAAGTCTGTACAGTGTTTCTTTCAGGCTTTCCATGTGTTAAAACACTGCACAATCACCTTTACATGAGTTTCTGAAGTGCTGGGCAAATGACTTTCAACCTCAATGTGGCAATACAAAGCCTGTGTAATTGGCCTTATGCGAAGGGGTTGTGACAAGAACATCTCATGTGGGCTAATTTCAGGGATACCTTTGCTAGTGTCTCAGTATTTCGGTGGCAGGACTATGCCTAAATGAAAGCAATATCTTCAAGGGGTCCTTGCTGAAGCCGGGGAAGGAGGATCCCAATGCAGTGTGAGTGCGCTGTGAGGTTGGACGTGGTGGGCACAGAGGGGATAAGCGCTCTTGGTTCAGAGCTGGTTGCTGAAATACAATTTTTTCAAATAACAGGCTCTGATCATTCATTATTATTATTTTTTTTGTTTGAACTTGGACATCTATTGTATGTTTTCAGAAGGGAAAAAGCTTTGAATTCCTTTGGCTTTTCAGCACAATTAGTAACAAAATGGCTTTCACTGGCCCAGACCAACTCTGGGGTTTCTCTGTGTCTTGTGGGTACTTGGAAAAATGAGCTACAAAGGAGTTCACGAGAACTGTAAAGTATTGATTCAAGTCTGAAAATACTGCTTTTCCCTGTCTGAAAAAAAAATATAATAGGGAAGCAATTTACTGGCCTTATATGGATGTTATGAGGGTTTCAAACAAAGTTGTGAATGTGAGGCTCCAAATCTTTTGGTCCTGAGAAGCTCAGCTCTGGGTTATCACTTCAGCTGACCATGTTGCCTTTGCTGTACTATGCAGTGTGCATTGATTTATGTGAGTCAACTGGCAGTTCGTGAGGCATGTCATGTTCACCTTCCTCAGCTGCATCTATTGCTCTGCCTAGGGAAATCCTAAGAGCTATTCGTTCCAACAGGTTGTTGACGTGGAGTACTGGGCTCTCAAAGCGGTTGTTCGACTCAGCGAGCCTTTCCTGTGTGAGGCACAGGTCAGCACCTTCACGTTGGAATGCATGCAGGAACTCTTGGAGCTGAAGGAGCGTCAGATCCCACTGCGGGAGCTGTGGGTTGTGTATGATGAGTCGGGAGAATTTGATCAGACAGCGCTAGCCGTGGAGCATGTCAGGTACAAAAACACATAAGGTCTTATTTTGTCTTATGCAGCTGGAGTTGATAGCAAAAACACAAGGCCTGCTTTTCAGCAACTTACTCTCTGTACCAAAAGGAGTAGGAGGAGGAAGAAGTCTCTGCATTGCTTTCCCTCTCTTCTCCACCCCAGACTTCCTCAGGCTGTATCACCTTGTTGGCTCTAGTGTGGTGTTTCTTTCTATTCTGAAACTTTTTCATATCTCTTTCTCTTTTGTCTCATTCTTTCTTTTCCTGCAATTTGTCTCTTCCCCTAAATTTGCTCTTTCTTCATCAGGTGTCTGTTCACATCTTATTTATTCTACTTTATTGTCCTTTCTTTATCATCTCTGTCTGTTCCTCATCTCTCTCACAGTAATGTACTATGTGCTGCATGAAAAGTCTACAAATTAGCACTAGGACTGGATAAAAAAGATAAAACAGAAGGAAAGACTTTCTTGCCTAGAAAATAGGCTATGTTCCAGAAGTGGTGGGTGTGGAAGGAAAGAAGGAGAAGAGACTCATTTCGACCGTTGCTCAGTAGTAGAGATATAAGCATGCGTTATGGAAGTGACAAACTCCAGGTAGAAAGGAAATCTCAAGGATGTCTAGCCAAAAACAACCAGCCAAAAAGTGTCAGAATCCTGAGCGTGCAGGTCTTATTTTAAAATCCAGCTTTTAGTTATTCCATCTATTTTGGTGAAAGTCCATGGGACTCAGGCTGTTATGGATTTTGAACTCGAAACACAAAATAAAAATCTTTATGCAGGTAACAACAGACAAGAAAGATAACTTTTGTGACTACTAAATAGCTCACAGGATGGTGACGTGAAATCGGAGAGAGGTGATGTTTTGAGCTGAATTCTCAAATAGATTACATTCCTACTTCCAGTGGTTTTGTCTCTGCTTGAGTAAATCTGGCCTCCTTTGTGTTTAGACGCTTATTTTGTTTCAAAAGGTTCTTCTACCAACACATCTGGAGGTCCTGGGATGAGGAGGAGGAGGATGATTTGGATTACTTTGTGCGATGTGTTGAGCCTCGACTGAGATTGTAAGTGGTTCTTTGATATTATTAGGTAGAACCACAGGGAAAGGCCATGTGGGAATAGTGACAGACAAATTTCAAAGAAAACTCTTCACTAGTAAATCAAAGCAAGTCTGTTCTAGCAGCAGTCACTGTCTGATGCTCAAATTTTTTTATAGGAAGAGGGTGCAACTGAAATTGCTGCTCGAATCCTGCATTTTTTTTCCCCTGTAATCCTTAACCTCCCATCAGATGGCGCTCCAAATCCAGCTATTGCCTCCTTTAACTTCTAGGCTATGAAATGTAATCCTAACTAAAGCTAGCGTGGAATGCTTTCATACCTTTGGGCATTGAATAAGAACCAGAATGGAACAGAATGTAAACAAAAACTTGTAAATTTGTCATGCTGAAGGAGGAGTGTGTTCATTTCTTTCCTTTGTAGGATTAGTTGGCATTAGGCTTACTGAAGGTGGATTTTTTTTTAATGCCATCTGGCTATATGAAACTGAAGCAGTGCACAAGAGCACAATCTGGTTAAAATTTTGAGGGTGCTAAATAACCAGAGCATACAATAAAATATGCCTGGGAAAGATAATTATAAATGTTTCTTTTGCTGTATTTTTTTTCTTTCCCTGATGTTTGACACGGTATGTTTGTTATGTTTTTCATGAGTTATTGCTCATCTCCTTTTTTAAAAATCATATAACTTCTCATGAGTATCCTGAAGTTTGTATGTCATTCAGTTGCATGCTTACAACTTTATTTACTCTAAACCTTTGTTTCAGAGTAAGCTTCAGATGACTATTACCTATCCACCTTTAAAAATTATATACTACTTAGAGAAGAAAGTAATATACTTGTGTGTGTCTGAGGGTTTTGGTTTTGCTGCTTTTAAAAAAACACCATAGCGTTGGTGCAGACTGCAGAGAGTTTTGACTTCAGTACTGGTATAGAACTTCTCAGGTTCTCTTTGGGTTTGTATTTGATCTTTCAAAATTGGAAAGGGGAAATACACTGACCCCTTGCTCTGAATTGCAGGCATTATGACATCCTCGAACACCGTGTGCCTTCTGGGCTTGTTGCTGATTACCAGAATTACTTGTCTCAAGGTGAAGAGCTCTACAGGAAGTTCTTAGACGTGAGGAACAGCATATCAAGCAGTGATTCAGACTCTGAAGTAGAAAACGTCTCCATGGTGGAGGGACTTCAGTTGTATGAGAAAATAGAGCACTTGAAACAAAAGCTAAAACTAATTGAGAATCCACTGCTGAGGTACTTAGTGGGTTTAATGCAAGGAGGAGATCCCATGTGGGAAAGTGTGTGTAGAAAATTCTTTACTGAAGAAAGCACTGATGGCTTTGCTCATGTTTTAGGTATGTGTTTGGTTACCAAAAATACAGTGGTCTCCAAGCTAAAGGACAGAGGCCAACAGGAACCAAGATCACTCATGTTGTGTCTTCCACCATGATGGCAGGTCTGCTGCAGTCGTTGATAAGGGACAAACTTTGCCCTGAATCTTGTGGCGAAGAACTAGAAATACAGGTAAAGTAACAGCAATGGTCTGTTTGCCGTTACTCTTTTCTCCTCAAGAAACCACATGGAAGGATAAGTTAATTTGTCATTTGGAAGATTTTGCATTTGCACGGTGCTTTTTTTTAATTTTTTTTGCCAGTCTAAAAACAGCTCTTTAAACAATAAATGATATGTTTATGATAAGTTGTAACGATAAGTATGTAATGATAAGTTGTCAATAATTTCTCCTAATTTGTCTGCTGAGTACTTTATAGGAGCAGTGAGGGGGGGAGGGGGGAAACAAGCCTTCTGTAGTAATTCCACAATAAAATGTGCTAAGGTGTAATACTTACGTTTTGAGATACCCATTTCTTTTGATGTTATTAATAATGAGATCGGGTTTCAAGAATGAAGTGTTCTGTTGCTCTGCTTCTGTGTAGGGAATTTATTTACTTACTAAGAACAAATATACTTAATTAAATTCACATAGGACTTAGCACTTAAGTGTTTAAGAATAGTCTGGAACTGTAGTTGGACCATGCTCTTAGAAGCATGGTTGGATTTTTTTTAATTTTTTTTTTTTGGGGTGGTCCTTTGGAGACCCAGGAGTTTGACTCTCTGATCCTTGTGGGTCCATTCCGACTTGAGATATGTTATGATTCTTATGAATCCTTGGGCGCAAACGAAATTGCTTGCTGTATTCTGATCATGTTTGTGAATTGCAGGTGGGCAAAACAGACCCAAAGGGAAACTCTTGAATTAACTCTTGGGTGATAAATCTGATTTTTCTCAGCAACTGAAAAATTCTCATACAATGCTTACCATGGAATTTGCTGGAAAGCAATAAATGTGCAATTTTTCTGTACTATTTTTTACCCTTCAGTACAGAACGGCGCAATACTTGAGAAGGACATTAACCTGTGCTCTTTAGGCATTGATTCACTTTTTTTTTTTTTTTTTTTCCAAGAAAAAGTGCCGTGTGGACCCTGTATTTGCCATTGTAATAGCTAAATGCTGTTTTGGAGTGACATGTTCCAGGAGTGAGGAGTTACAGTGGTGTTTGGCCAAGCTCAAATCTAATAGCTGAGTTGCTTGTAGTTTTTCTTTTTCTTCTGTAATGTCTTTAGTAATTTATACAAGTCACTTGAAGCAGAATTCAAATGTTGGCCTAGAATCCAGGCCATATTGAGGTCTGCTTTCTGGTGCATATGTTCTTCAATCTGCCACTGCCCCATTTTTCTCATGGGGGGATGGACATAACACAAAGGAATGCTTTGAGGCTTTTTTTTTTTCCAGAGAGTGCTATGATTCTTGAATTCAAAGTAGAAATTGCATATTATTGGTGCCATTAAAAAGGGCTTCTTTTAAGCAAAAGCTGCAACACTTAATTGAAGAACAAGCTTTTAGGGCATAAATGCATCCATTTTATAGCATTTTTTTAGGAGCTGATTATATTGTTTTTTCTCTTACAGTTTCACAATGATCCACTGGCAGCTGTAAGTGCTTGTTACGAAGGAGACACAGTCATCATCTGTCCTGGTCATTATGTTGTAGATGGCGTGTTCTGCATTGCTGATTCTGTTGAATTAGAAGGTAGGGGACTTGCTAGAATAATGGTCCTTAAAATAAAGTAAATAAGGGGTCTTTAACTTAGCTCTGCTTAAAGGTTTGTTATATTTTTGCAGAGTTTGGCTGGAGCATTTATTTTTTTTCTTTGAACTGTTCCTATTTCTGCTCGCGGAGCTGTGTCTATTTCAGGAAGGAGTAAGCCGTTTCATTACCCATGATCATTTCTGCAAATAAGTTTTAACTTTTGCTGATTAATGGCAAATTCGCTATTTCCTCCTAACTATTTGCCTGGATAGATCCTGGTTATATAAATACTAGAGAGGATCCAACAGCAAAGCAAGTGTGTTGATTTTTAATTTAATAAACACTAAAATCATTCTGGAAAGGTCTCAGTTTCTAAAGTATTTGGGAGAGGTCCTTGTTTTCCTTTGCTTGTCCTGATCTGCCTCAGAGGCATAGTCAGACTCACTGTCAGGGTAGAACTGGTGAATACAGAGAAAGAGCCAAGTGCTATTCAAACTTAGTTTATGACATTTGTTGCATATCAGCTATGTGTGTGGGGGCTACTGATGTGGATCTGTGCATTATGTGAAGCACGTATACAGAGAGTGCTATTGGCTTAATATGCCCTTTTATGCTGTAGAAGTGGATGCAGCATATATGTCTGTTTTTCTCTCAAAATATTTGTTTGAAATACTTTTATCTTGCCTAGGATATGTTGCTTTCTCTTCCTCACAATTCTTGTTTCCTCAGCATAATGTCTCTCCTTTAGGTATGCATGTTGCAGTGTAATGGTCTGTGTATCACTGGGGTTTGTGCAGCTGTTCAGATGCTTCTTCAGCTGCATTTCTTATCTTGTCAAAGCTGCATAATGGGGAAGGCTGGGAGTTTAATTTCCTGCTGTTCTGGATTGTATTTTTCTTGTCCTTATTTGATGAGTATCGTTTTCTTTCTTGCCCTTCTCTTGTGTGTGCTTGGTTTGCATAGAAATGAATGCTGATGGACAATGCACCTGCAGGATAAAGGAGCTCAAATTGTTTTATTTGTCTGCAAAATGGCATTGTTCTAAAATTGTGTGGGATGGTATTTGACACCTTCTTTTGTAGTTTTGAGGAAATGGGAATGCAAATGGTGAAATAGCACACCTATTAAAGGATGAGCTACTCTATTTTAAGGAGCAAGGCATATAACTGTATCTTTAGTACAAACCACTCTCCGGGTAATGAATATGTCAGGGTGTTTAATCTTCTTATATGGACTTCTGTTAGAAGTTTTTATGGCAGCAATAGCAGCTGAAAACATTTGAAGTAAGAGCATCAAGAAAAATTCTGCTGGCGCTAATCTGAATAGTTGGATGTTTTGGTGGCTTTTTTTGGGATGAAAGGGTGACTCATCAAAGAAATAATGTTATTTTGCTTAGTAGAGATTTTATTTCTTTTCCAGTCACTGTGCAAGGCAGTACTAAGGTTGAAAGTACGAGGATTAGTAAGTCAGGGATAAACAAAGACTTACAAGAACTAAGTAAAGTTAAAGCAGTAACAGATGCAGGAAGCCCTAGTCAGGATAACTTTAGCACTTGACAAAAAATTGTAGCAAAGGTACTGAAGAACTCTGCTCCACCTTGTTTAATAGTTTAAGCTGGAAAGGAACCTGTAGTATCAACCCATCCAAAACCCATGATCAGTGTTACTGGATGACAATTGCCTGTAGCTCCTGTGGAGTCCCTTAACTTACAGGCAGGGCATACGGCCCTGACCTGGCTGGGTATTGACTACTATTTGATATCAGGTGAATCATTCCTTCTCTGTTCCTTGTCAACAGCTTCCTTTACTGCTAGAGCTGCTGCTTCAGAAGTGAAGCAAATTAAAAGCTTGGTTAGAAAATCTGTAGGTACTCTGTAGGACAATTATTCCTAAAACTTTTTCCATTGTTGTGTAGTTAGACTGGATCTGCTATTTACGGTCCCACAATGCTCTTTCTTTACATACTGGAAGTAAACTGCTCCCTGCCACCTCCTCCCTAGCAGCACTGGAAAAAGATTCCTGGGTAGTATAGTGTACTTAAGTATCAGTCACTCAACTACATTGAATCTGCTGTCTTTAAAACTTTCTCCTGACTCTTGTTCAAAGGCTTTCTTTTCTTTTTTTTTTTTTTTTTTTAACCTTTCTACTTGCACATTAGAGTATTTATTTATGTACTTGGTTAAAAGCTAGCATCCTGTTCAGGCACTTCTTATCTAAGCTTCTGTGTGTGTTCAGAAAATGATAGGACTCATGCTGCTCTAATAGATGTTGCATTATTGCTTTCCTTATCATGATTCTTGGCAGTGACAAGCAGTAAAAGCTTTACATGCTCATAAATTGCCCTGTAAGTGGTTGAACGCTGACAAGTGTGGATGGCTTTAGTAAATCAATGCTGGCATATGCTTCTGAAAGTTTCCTTTTTAATCTGAATTAATCTGGAAGTCCCTGTAACACTGGAATGTCAAGTATTGACCCAGGCTTCTCTAAATAGAGAAGCTGAGTTAAGTTTAGTAACAATGGGGAGTCCTTTGCACTTGTTTCCTTGCCTTCTGATGGGGACTGCTTCTCCCTGCTCCCTGTGCTATTTGGAGCCTCTGCCTGCTGCAGTGAGCTGCTGTACTGGAAGCAGGCTGCGGGTTCCCATTGTGGCTGTGGTTACTGCACCTCCATACCATGGTGCAGTCTGGGGAATAAGAACTTTGCCCTCAGCAAGTGTTAGCCCTTTGTTTAACTGGCTAAAATAACTTTGTATTTTATTATATTATGTGTCTGTCATTCAAGGAAGGGAACTTTTGAGTTTGGTTGTTTTTTGTTGGTGGTGGAGTTTTTTGAGCACCTGGGTCTTGGTATAGAGGAGATGTACATGTAAGGTGTGCCATGGCCACTGGGGGAAAAATCCTATTCAAGATACTCAAGGACATCTCGAGTTCCAACCTTCTCTTACCTCATCTGAATGTCTGCTTAGGTACTGAGCATCTGATTACCAGTTACTCAAAAAACTTGTGTCTTTCACCTCTGCTTTCAGGCTATGGCCTGCCAGATGATATTGTGATAGAAAAGCAAGGGAAAGGAGACAACTTTGTTGACTGTACAGGAGCCAACGTAAAGATCTCCAATTTGAAGTTAATACAACATGATGCTGTGGAAGGGATTTTAAGTAAGTATAAGAGTACCTTGAATTTTTCGTGAATCTTTTATAATTTTCTATTAAAATTAAATCAGGGATCCACTCTTACAATTTACTGGTTTTAACAAAATATTGTAGGAAAGAATCCTACAGATGTAAATGTTAAGGCTTCCTTTCTGTTTCTTTCCCACTTGCTTATAATGTGGACATCAAAATAACTTCTGTTGTTTGTACTTTCAGGTTGTTGTGGCTCTTTCCACAAAAAGAAAATTTCTCTTTCCACAAAAGAACTCCCATGACAGTATTCAGCTGTAGCTGAACCCAACCAGCTCTCCATTGAGGAATGGCATAGACTTTAGAAATAGTATAGACCTTTGTTTGCTAAAAACACATTTGAACTGCCATTCAAATAATCCCAAGTTGTATCCAGTGAGTTTGGCCACGACCTTCTGTCTTTTCAGAAGGTGCTAATTAATACTTTGCCTTGACAGACATTTGTTTTTAAATGTTTTAAAATGTTTATTAATACCCATATATTTGTATTTAATATATTATTAATTCAGAGGATTCTTAGGCGTATAGAAAAAAGAATCATTGTTGTCACTTTCAAACAAACAAAACCACCCAAAACTAAAACATTTCTAAGACAAATCTTTGACTAGGGTTCCCTTACAGTTTTTCTGCTGATATTAGGAAAAACAGTGTGAGTTCCAACTACGCATGGGCAAATCAATAAAATTAACATAACGTATGATTAAAATGATCATTTTCTCACATTGTAGAAAACACTACAAGTCCATGTACCTGTAGGAGGGATTTGCCTTTGCGTAACCGATTCATTTAACAATATTTGTTGTCTGTGTATAGGTGTCCATCAGGGGAAAACTACTCTGGAGAATTGTGTGTTACAATGTGAAACTACAGGCATAACAGTGCGAACGTCAGCAGAGCTTTTAATGAAAAACTCAGATCTGTATGGTGCGAAGGTACAAATGAATTCTTAACTCTGGCTATTTCCTAAATTAAAATAAAGGGTTCTGGTTTGAAATAATACTTCAGTAAAGGGGTGGTTTCTGTCACTCTTAAGAGTACCTTTAAAAAGTGTCTTGGACAGCTTTGTGTTAATAGGTTTAAGAAATTGTTTACAGTGGTCTTGTGGCCTTCAATAGTATCTAGTGAAGTATCTTATGTTGATTTGTATGTGATGATACAAAAATGATACAGTTACAGGGGATATCTATGAAATAATGACTGCTGCCTTGCTGGACTTATTCTTGTCCTGCAATACCTTTAACGTGATTTTTTTTCTTGTACATAAGTCATTTTCTAATTAAACCATGTATTTGGCAAATGAAATGCCCTTTTTGGACACCTTATCCATTGATTCTTACGGAATGATGATAAACACAGAATTGAACTCTGAATAGGGCACTTTGGAGAATGATGGGGCTTTGAGTGTTGGGGTGGATGACTAAAGATCAATAAAGCAATGCAAAGTTGTGTGGTTACTCTTTGCCAGAGATTTTTATGGGCTGGTGGCAATAGTATTATTCATGGGGCCTCAACGTTCATATTACTGCTCAAGTTAGTTCACAAAGCTGTGGAGCTGGGGTGGTAACGCAATTTTACCTTGTGCAGCTGGTGAATGAGCACAAAGATCCGTAATGGAGTTGTCAAGCCAAACTGTAAATGTGCCCCAAATTATTTACGTTTTGTGAACTGCAATCTGTTTTATCTTGTAGGGTGCTGGTGTGGAAATATATCCAGGGAGTACATGCACCCTGTTAGACAATGGCATACATCACTGCAAGGAGGGAATACTTATAAAGGTCAGTTCAAAGCATAATGCACTTTTTTAAAATTAAAAAATAAATATATATTCTTCTTAGCATTCAATTCTTATAGCTATTAGGATTGGTGCAATGACTGCTGTTCAAATTGGCTTATAAACTTGCTGCTTTGTGTGTCACATCTAATGATGATGGTGCTTGTTGTTTGCCTTGGGTTGGTACACCAAAGCAATATATTTGTTTTATTCCTTATCTGTCAGAAAGAAAATCCCTTTTGCACTGTCACTTGTATTGGCTAGCATGTTATTAGCCTATCCAGAGAACTGACTATCTGAAAGTGGAAAGGTTTGCATCCCTTTAGCTGGACATAACATGCTGGATATCTGTTTCTTTGCTGTAGAACTTCTTAGATGAACGTTATGAGATCCCCAAGATAAGCATGGTCAATAACATGATCCATAATAATGAAGGATATGGTGTGGTCCTGGTTAAACCAACAATTGCCTCTGATGTAGAGGATGCTTCAGCAGTGAAAGGTATTTTTCTGACTTCCTATAAGTAAATCGTAAAAACATTAAATATATACCATACCTATGTTTTTAGATTGCCTAATCCATAATTGAATTTTAAATTTTCTTATGATCTGTAATTTGATTCATCTTAAATCTTCATCTTCAGCAAATTCCATTGTTCTGATAGTTATGGATTATAAACTTCAGACAAATCCTGTGAATCTCTATGCTCCATGTCATGTGGATGCTTACACTTTTAAAGTCCTTAGACATTTGATCTATGCTCCTGATCAACCAGAGCCTGTGTAACTGATGGGCTACCTGAGTCATACAGAAAGAAGAGTGTAATCAGCAAGAAAGCAACTATGGCTTCTCTTATAGCTGTTCTGGTTCATAGTTCTCTGCACAGTTTTCTTCCTTTGTACACTAGATCTGAGACGTGGATTAGCCCAGTCTCCCAGCACAGAAATTATTTTCTGCAGTAAATGAAATGTTAACAACTCTATTTCTCTTTTTATGTCTTAATCAAGAAGTGTCATGGTCTCAAGTGCAGTGTGTAAACCCACTGTAACTTTCTCTATTATCATTATCACTTGGCAGCCTGAAGTCATCACAAGAAGAAAACTCTTCTTTAAGTATCATATGCTGTATTTGAAATATATGGCTGACATTAAATTGTTTTCCAGAAAGTATGGGTGATGCAAATGTTAAGACTGAAGAAAACATAATTCCAGGAGTTTTAACTGATTTGGCTGTTTTGAGGATGACATTCTCATTGTTTCCTGACTTAGGGAATACACAGCCTACCTTGTCAGGTGATGGAAGAGCATGTGTAGAGGGCTTCAGACAAGAAGAACTACCTGAATGTGTGACTGATGAGTTGGAGCTTTATGAGCAAATTGAGACTTCTGAACAAACTGAAGGCAATTATGAAATTGCAAATGAACTTGGTGCTGCTTCTGTGAAGAAGAACCAGATGCACAAGAAAAGGCTGAGTAAACTGGGAATCACAGAAGCTGATGACAACTTAATGTCACAGGAAGTGTTTGTTTCTATTGTGGGCAATCAGTTCAAATGGAACGGGAAAGGGAGTTTTGGTACATTTCTCTTCTGACTGTCCTGACTCCTAGTGGCACTGCAATAAGAAATTTGCACAAGCTGTTATTTTCACTCCTGCTTTCCAAGGAGTTAACATGTTCTATCAGCCTTCCGTAACATTACTAGAATGTGACAAATATTTATTGACAACGTATATATTGCATGTGGAAACTTCACTTCTTTGCTGCAAGCATGGACAACATGGTAGAAAGCAGAACTCTGCTTATCGACATACTTGTTCGTTGCTAGCTCTGATGAATTTTGTAGTATATTTATTTAACCTCTCTTAAAAAATCTTCCAAAAAAAGGTTCACCATGGAAGAGTGGCTGACAAATGTACAGCAATAATTGGTACACCTTCCTCCATATGTTTATAAAAGCACAACTAGTCTGCGGTGCCTCCTATGAGAGACTGACTGAATTTGTATGTTGAACAGAAGCTAGTGAAATGTTCTTATGAAATGTAGTAGTTAGCTGCCATGCTTTATACTTGAAGGATTTTTTTTAGGGAAGTTAGCATCTGGAAACTTAGCATCATTCAGTCAGCTTCGTGTGCCATCTGTTTACTTCCAACAGCTACCCCTGCCTATGCAACTTTTCCTTAGGGAAGACAGCATCAAAATAAACTATTAACATGAATAAGGAGCAAACAAAACAGCTATTTGTGACTGTTAGTTTTGTTCCTACTGTATATTTCTGTGCCTTATTCTACAATATTTAACACTGCTCTGTCTCTTGTAGCAGCAGAGGTCTTGGAAATAAATGGAAAATTAAAAATACTTTGCACTGAAATCTCATCAGCACACAGCTGTGGAACATTCTGCAAAACAAAGGCGTTTCAGTGTCTTACTGTTGTTCTAAGTCATTTCTTGAAAGAAGACTTGAACGGACTGCCTGAATGAAGACTTCCTTCTCAGTGCCTCCTTGATCCTTAATTGCAAATCCAAACGCCTTATTCCAAATTTTTATACTGTCTTTGGTTATTGTAGATCAGTTTTTGAAGTGATATGTGGAAGTATATGTGAGAAGATACTCAAAAGTGGTGCAGGATGTCCTGTACAATATGGTATTAAGAAGGAGAAAGCATGTTGCCAGCAAATAGAATTCAGAATAGTTCCTGCAAGTACCTTAGCAGATGTATACATTTGCTGGAAATGCAATGTGTTGCCTAAGGTGGATGTCAGTCATCTGCTCCAGGTTTTTCACTCCGTCTGTTTCTTAAACTACAGTGAGAATCAAAATTCACTTCAGTACATAGTTTGTGTGAGCAGAAGATGTGAAGAAAAAAAAAAAAAAAACTAACATATGTTTCTTCTTTTTTTTAATGAACCATGGAACATTAATTGCAGCTTTCTTATCCCACTGATTCTGGCTTTGTTCTGCTCAGGGCACACGACTTCAGGACTGCACTTTGAGTTTTAATGAGACTGAAAACCATGACAGTGTCTCATCCTGCACAAACCAACAAATATTTGCATTTTAGAGACTCTAAAGAAATACTTGAGTCAGGTGAAAACCCACTGCTCAAGCTAGCGCTAGTATAATATCTTAGGCTATTCATCAAGTCACATGCCATGTTTAATGCTTTGATATTATGCCTTTATTTCCTGAGTGTAATACTAATTAAATAACTGGGCCTAAAACTGATGTTGTTGTTTTTATCTTTTCAAAACCATGATTTTCCTTGAGTGAGCTGCCTTCATGATGTGTACACAGTATTTCTTTCTCTTGCAATTCATCTTAAAGCTGTCTTTTTTTTTTTTTTTTTTTTAAAAAAAAAAAAAGCTTATCTACCTCTTTAAAATTCAGTTTTAAGTCAGGGAAGGTACAAGTTAAAATATTCATCTTCTGCTTTCAATACTGCAACTAGTTTGCCTGTGCCAGAGGCTGATGTTGATTTTGTTATGCAGGTTGTCAGAAGTTGAAGGCTCAAAATGTGAAAAGATGAAGCAGCTAAAAAAATTTTGAGCCACTTCCTTTGTGCAGCAATTATGAAATTGTAGCTTGGTTCTTGATGATACTTGAACCTTGAAGGACAAAAGTGAATAGAGTCTTTTCCTCTCTGTGGAATTTGGCTTTTCAGTTATGTATGTCACTTATAAATGTAGGCTTCTTTATTTTGCAGTTCTGAAATGGCAAAGGAGATATGTTTAAATATGAAGGAAAGAACTGAAGGAACTGTTGACCAAAGCAAGATACGTGCTCATCTTAGTATTGCATTTTGCTGTAGGTTATGTTTGCATTTTCTGCTCTGTGTAAATATTTTCCTTTTTCCTTGAAGTTCGTATTTTTTTTAAATTTATTAAACGTTTCTTAAAGGTATTTGATGCTACAGTGATGACTAATGATCTTTTCTCTGGGAATGTTCCCTGCCTCCTAAATTAGAAACTAATTCCTGAATGCGTTCTAGCATTCTAGCACAGCTGTCAAAGAAAGCTAATGAAAATATTTAGTTTCAAGAAATGCTTAAGCAGCTGCAAAATCACTTGCAGGATATTTCCCCAGCCCGTGTGTATAGCCTGTTGTTCTTAGACTTGCCATGTTTTGCCCTTAATGTGCGATGTAGTTTATCCTATGGCTTGTCTGGGACACTAACGATCCAGCTTATTCTTTGTCTGGCCTTTCCACTATTTATTCTCTTGGCAACTTTGAGCTTTGTCTTTAACCTTTTCCCTGTCTCTTTATTGTTGCTGAGCAGCACAAAGCCAAGGATTCAGGTTTTTCTAGCAGGATCACAGAGGTAAAATCACTTCACTTCCTTTCCAATTTTAAAACCTACCAATGGCTACTTCCATACAGATCTGAGATACTAAGATGTGTTGCTCAGTTCTTATAGCTGTATAATTGTATTATACAGATGCTACAACACTTTAATCAAGAAATCTTGTGTTCTCAAAGTTGTAATGATGAGATTTATATTCCACAAATCATGTTGATTGGTATTAAATTTAATTATGAGGCCCATATCATTGTTACTTCAATGCTTGCTGTAAGGCTGGCAGGCTTATAGTTGTCCAGGTTATTCACTTGATTTGCAAAAGAAACAAAGCCTGACAGTACTAGGACTTTTTTTTTTCCTCCCTTTGGAATTTGCAGAGTTATTCCAAATCAACATCCCAGATCTGGAAAAATGCTACACACACACAGAACTTAATGAAAATAACTCAAAAAAAAAAAAAAAAAAAAGTTTCTGCATAACTTCTGATGTGACTTGATTAGAGGAGCAATCAATGCTGCAAGGTGCCTGTTTCTTATTGCAAGGTAAGGGAGAGCTGAAATAAGTCTAGCCTTTTTTATATGGAAATAAATAATGATGTCTATGTATGTTGTCAAAATGATAATTCTACATTGCAACAGGCTTGTTAGCAGCAGTATGTTATGTCAGATTTTTTTTTTTCTTCCGGTGCAAAGGAATTTTGTCAGCTGGCTGGAAGCTTTTTAAGGCAACATTCTGCCTCATTTACTGATGTGTAGTGTTTTTTTTTTTTCCCTGCAAGCATAAAATCTGTTGGAAACATACAAACACTGGGGATTAAAATGGAAACTGATCTGAAACTGGTAGGTTCATCTTTTATAGGCCGGACATGATTTCTGCATGGTGCAATTTGAAACAGTGTGATGCAGGGCTCTTCTTTTTGTCTGTTTACTGATAAAATGAAAGCATAATTATCAGAATTTCTGAGAAGGAGGAATTTTCAACATCTTTGTTTTAAAACTGCTTTAGAACAAACAAACAAACAAAAAATGGTAATATAAATCATTTGTTAGTATGATGGTGGCAGTAAGTGGAGTTGAAAGATCTGTATTTTGACATATTTTTAATGTGAGCATTCTGGGTTATCCATCTATTTTCTAAAAAGATCTGCCTTGTTTTTAAGGGTGGATTATGGATTCTTAAAAACTTTTTGCTTTATTTGGAAGTCAACTTTTAAGAGTGATATCTAAACTAGTTAAGGGAGGATCAAGAGTTATACAAGTAATACAGGTATTGATCAACACCAAGGAAGGTAAGAAGGGCAGGAGTTAGCTGAGCTTATTCTTGTACCAGTCAGTAGTTGTGTGTCTTCTGCGTCCAGAAACCAGCAGCACATCCCATCCTATCTTTGTTTCTAGTTAGCTGTGAGTATAGTGATGTGAGAAGGAATTTTATAGACTGCATTTGTTGCAAAGACTTACAAAACCTTGAAAGTCTGAGCTAAGGGCTGAGGAGCTGGTGTAATAGATGGTCTGCCTGGATGATCCCTTGTGAGTTCCACTCTCAATATAAGCAGCAGTTGGTGACAGCCTGGATGTAAGAAGGTTTCCTTAGCAGATGACTGAGGGAGATCAAATCTGCTATTACGGCTTCTGGTGATTTGCCTGATGGAGTTCTAGTCTTACTTTCTAGTGTACCTATAGCCAGGGTAGCTGCAGCAGCTGAGCAACCAACTGCTTTAATAGCTGGTGCCCTGAGTTGGTCCTGTTAGTTCACATTCGTATGTGAGCTAGCAGTTTTAAAGCCACAGATGTGCTCTGTGGGTAGATGTAAAAATGACACTGTAAACAGGTGTAATTGTTGCCATTGAAAGTAGTACACCTGCATCTGCTAAGGCAAGATCTGCAAAAAATATTTTGTGTAGGCATCTTAGTTCAATGTGGCTTAAAAGCATGCTTTTAATAGTACCCCTTTGACTCCACAGAATTGAAGGGGTTGGAAGGGACCTCAAAAGGTCATTGGGTCCAACCTTCAATCTTCCTCTTTCATTAAAAATCTTATTCAGAGTATAACAATTATCACAATTTAGGATTTTTGTAATAGAAAGCCAAAAGCTTTGGCTGAACCTGCAACTATAACACAATTACAGAATTTTATTGTACTGACCTAATTCATTTAAAAAAATATATCCTTGACTGAGCAGTCTGCTCTAGATGACACCTGTTGGTTTTTAAGTTTATTAAAAAGAAAGGATGAAAGAAAGCAAAATGGAGAAGGTTAGCAATTTTGATAGGTCAGGGGTTGGGTAGTATGTAACCAACCACTGTATTGGTCCCCTGGGGGTAGAAAGAGAAATGAAGGAGAAGGAAGTCAGTGTGTGTGTTGAGCAGGCACCATTTCAGTGCTGCTCCTAGCACCACTGTCCAAATACTTGTAATATTACAAATACCTCTGAGAGACTAAGCTCACATCGCTGAGGTATGTAACAGGCGAGATCTTGTGAGATATTGGGGAAACTCAAAAAGGTGCTTTTCCAGGTTGTGTGCAGGGAACAGGCTGGTGGTGTTGGACTTCTCATTACTCAGCAGTACAAAGCTCCTCAGCTCAGAGTTCCTCCTTATGTCCTGGACAAGCAGATTTCTCACTTTACTGGTTGAACCAACTATCCAGTTGCAGTAGCTGTCTGCTGTCTAGCACAAGTAGTTGCTCTTTCCTCATTTTTACATGTGTGGCTGTGGATTACACAGAAATATCAACAAAGTGTTGAAACTACTTTCAGCTTCTTAGTCGTGTTGTTTCTAGCTGCTTTGGACTGACTCTTGTGATTGACTACTGCCCTGTGGGGCTCCACAGGCAGGTTTCATCATCTGCTGACCACAGTACTTGTGTCACACTATGTGATGCATTTGTGTGATTTTTGGTAAATGACCAGGCCGTTTTAACCAACTCTAGTAGGCCTTAATCTGTCAGCAGAAAAATAAAACTTAAAAGCAGCGGTAGAACACAAGTACCACTTTATTGAGAGTTCTCAGTCTTTCAGATCTTCCCTTCAAAAGCTTACTTCAAAATAAGCACTTCTGTTCAAACACTTCTCCAGGTTTGGTGTGCTTGTTTAATGGAGTGAAGCATGTTTGTCACAGGTATTTATCACATTTGCACATTCTTGACCCTCCGAGTCTTCCCATGGGGCTATTTTTAAAGGAAGTGCTATTCCCTGATAACGTCCACAGCTCATTGCAGCTTGGGAGAGAAATACCACAGGTTCAAGTTTGTCTTTGGCTGGCAGATTACCTTCTATCTGAACTGAAGTGGGCTAATGCTCAGTGCTTCTAAAGCTTTCCAAAACCCTTTTTTGATATTCTGAAACAGAAGGTACTCTGCAGAGTATCTGACCCTGTACTGTCCTTCCACCCAATTTATTTCTCTGGGGGGTAAATAGCTGTGACTAATGTTGCCCTGTTAAGTGGCAGGGTATTATGATGTTGTCTCAGTTTCCCCCGCTGAGATTAGAGATGGCAGCACTGGAAGGAACAACAGTCTGAACAGCCCCCAGTCCGGATCTCCTGCTGTACTCTTCACCCTGCAGCACAGTTGGGATTGGTGCAACACCTGCATATGATCTATCAAGTGAAAGCCCTTAAAGATAGATTAAATACAGGTAAGATTTGACTCAGGACTGAAGGGAGTAGATATATCACAGGCTACTCTACTTCTGTAAGATGCCAAAATATGTCTAAGCTGCCCTCTGTGCAGAAAGTGACACTGCTATTCATGTCCATAATCAGCTGTATCCAAATAGGATTATGTATGTATACAACTCTGATTAAAGAAATCTTAGTCCACAGCACATAAATGCTCTTAAGGAAATTTCCCTTCAGGCGGTTATCAAAGGAAATGGCTCAGCTCTCCCAGGCAGTGGACCACGTGCACTGGATCTGGCCAGGCTTGGCATATCCAGCTGGTTACTGATGAGGGGAGCTGGTGCTGTGATCATGTCCCATGGCAGTCACCTGCTGCTGAACGTCTCTGGAGGAGGTGAAGAGGAATGATCATTTCACTAGGACAAGGTTTAATGTTTAAGAGAAGGGAAGGAAGCTCGGCTCCCCTTACACAAGGAACACATCTGAACTGATCATATACATGTACATTCCATAGAGGATTTAGTTGCAGTACAGAGTCCTGTAGTGTTTAATTTCTATTTTAAATACCAAGAGAGTTTAAATTGATGGTTTAGACTACCCAGTTAACAACTGACTATTTTAAACTGTTCTCTCCTGAGCCCATCGATTCCACCCTGCAACAGTTCTGGAGATTTTGACAGTTTATTTCTTGCATACAATTTCCAAAAGAAAACATAAGAACATTTTGCACAGACTGTGCATCAGAAACTTCTCCCCTTACAACCGTTTCCAACTTTTGTACCTCAGCACATTAATCTTCAATCCAGTGTGTTACTTAGCAAATATTCGCACAAGCTGTAATCCTAACCACTAGTTTCCTCTGTCTTTGAAGCATGTTCCATGTTTATTTTCTTAATTATTTCTTCATTTTATTCACTTATTTTGCCCTTTTTTTCTAGACTATGCTGTAGTTTTCTTGCCAGTTTTCAGACGTTGATAAAATAGTGAGCTGAAACCATTATGGAAGCAGCCTTCTCAGCCCCCGAGTCAGATTGATGCATTAAAGGGAGTGACCGTTGGCTACCACCATGTCAGATGGCATTGAAGAAACAGAGAAGATCATGTTTGCACAAATATATTCCATGCTTCCTTTCTGTTTTTTTTTTTTTTTTTTTCCCCCATGTTTTTTCTAAGAAAAGGATATGTAAGAAGCAAAACAAAGGAAAACAAAGCCCAATCCAAGCTAAAAACCAATAAACAAACAAAACCAAAAACCACTACACCTCTTGGTGATAGTTTTCCTCTTTCTCAAACAGTTTTGCCCTACCTGCTCTCTGAGCCACGTGACTGACACAGACGGTATTTTCATGCTGTGCAATTAGAAAATAAACTTAGCTCAGGCTGTCCTGTGATATTTCCTTGAACAAATGAATTCCTGTCTTGATTCCCTTCTGTCACCTCACTGCTGTGCCTTCCAGCTCTTCAAGGTCCTTGAGTAATGGCCAGTTCTGCACTCTGCTTTCATCTCTTCCCCATGTAGGTTTTCATGTGAATCTCTTTCTTCTGCAGGCTGACATTGCTGTTATTTTCTCTTCAAATTTCCTCTCTAAAGCACACTTCTGTTTTTCTTTAAGGCCATTCTAATATGGTGCAAATGGTAAAAAGGATTTTATTTTTTCATGTGTGAGATGAAACCAGCCAGCACTGCTTGCTTTCTCAGAAGCAGATGATGTTTGCAGGCCTGGCAGCACTCTCGTAAGTGAAACTACAGCTTGTGCCACGTGGGTCAGAAAACTAAATCTAATTTACTGTATTCACTTGTAATGAGCTGAGTAATTGTAAGTGTGCCCAAGGGAAAATTCTGAAGGAAATGTAATCTGTCTTACCTGTGATGGTGTTTGCTTTCTTACTTCATCAGTTTTTAGTTTCATAAGAGATGCATAAATGAGTCAAGGCAGAATTTAATTGTATATTAAAGAAAGCAAACAAAAAAACTGAACAAAGCAGATCCAAGCTGACATTCACCACCAGCAATGGGAATATACACACATCTATTTCTTACAGTTATTTTACAGCAGAAATAAAGCCAGTTGTGTTCAGGGTAGGAATAGCCAATGAGTACTGAAAGAGAGAGTCTGCATTATGGATACATCTGTATTTTCCTACAAGAAGTCAGCTTGGGAATGCATCCAAAGATGATTAAATCTGCTCTACTAAATAATGAACTATGTAAACTAACTGCGAATATGTGAAAATTCTTTTGAATTTAAGAGGAAGCCATCCTTCTTCTTTTTAAAGTACATTTCTCTATGCTTCAACTGGAAGACTGGGTCCTCAATTCTTCTTCATATGTTTACTCTGAGCATTTAACTTCATGCCATGTGGTAAACAAACAAACAAAAAACAACCAACAAACCAAAACCCACCAACCCTTCCTTTTTTTTGTTTCTGAGTTCCATGTAATGATAAGAAGCTGACAATCTTCAATGCTTATTTTAGAAACAGAACTGTAAAGAAATATGCATTAAAATTTAGGTGGATTTGGTGGCAGATGGCATCACAAGGCAGGCATGTCTTGTATTAACTATAGATCCCAGTGCATTGATACCAGACAAAAAGCAAGATAAAGACGTACAGAAAAATAATAAGGTACTGCAAGCCTAGATCTTGCTTGGAAAGACAGACAGTCTTTGACCTTAAAACGGGATGGCAGGAGTTGCTGAGGGCACTTGTTCTACTTGCGTCTAACTGCTTTTCTTGGTCTTTAAAGTACTTACTTATCTCATGCTATGTGATTAAGGGGAAACACACTGCACAACACATGACTACCTCAAGCACATACCATTCCAGTATGTCTGCCTTATGTTCCATTTCCATTCTTAGAGTGGTTTCGTAAGCAACCGTGTTATTCTCTGTAGTATTGCATTCTGTAGCAATGCATTGCTTCCCAGTTGTGAAGCTTTGCGTCTTCTTTGGATGTGAAGAAACAAGCCAGTAATTTTCTTGTGATGGGTAGATTCTTGATGATTTTAATTAAAATAATTAAATCCAGAGAGAGCAGCTGAATTAATCCGATTTAGGTTGTTATATCAGCGTATCTGTTTACATGGACATTCTATTATAATAATTTTTATTCTGGCTCTTCGACCATCTACACCAGGCTTACACTTGCTGTTTGCTGAATAGTAAAGTGGTAAAGTAAATGAATTTCTTCCACTTTTTAAATTGCAATTGCTTCCCAATCAATAAAGAACTTGCTTAAAAAAAAATAAAAAATGCACAGATGAACATTGACTTTTGTTGCTTCCCATTAGGTATATGAAATACTTATATTTTTACTCCTAATGACAAATCAATTTCATCATTTTAATGCAAGCTAAATCCTACTGGTTGAGAATGTTATTTTCCTGTTTTCAAGTTTGAATATCTTCTGTATTTGTCTTCCTTCACTGAGTGCAATTTGAACAAACCAATAATTATTTTGTTAGCACTGTACAGAATTTTTGTTGTCTATATTGCTATTTTAGTGGGAAGACTTGTCTGAAATTACTTAAATATTATGGGGGAATTATAGGAGAGGCATGGAGGAAATTATCTTTCACTCTGATAAATGTGTACTATAGTACATAAAATGCTGTGATAGAAACTTTGATGAGACCAATAATCTGTATAAGGGCCCTTTGTTATAGTGAAATACACCTTCTCAGCCTAATACCAAAAATAGCTAGCAGGGAAAGCATTCTCAGAATCTACCTTGCATTATGTTTCATAGGGAGTTTTGATTCCTAGAATATAATTGCATTATAGGTTGGATAGTGAGCTTAAATTAGGATGTACATTCTTATAACAAGGAAATGTACTCACTTAGTTTTGCTACTTTAATAATGCTATTTCAACGTGACTTTGTATAATATTGTTAATTCTGTTCTGTACATATCTGCCATTGGTTGCTACCAATACCATTTGTCAAAATTTCCTCCATACATGATGCATTTAAAGAAAAACTGTAGGGGAAATGCTGTTGATTTTTTTTTTTTTTTTTTTTTTTTTTTAAATTTTAAATTGTGTCATCTTTGTCTTCATAGCATAAATTTCTTCTTCCATATGTAAGTCAGATCCATTTCTAGACCAACATTCCAAGTACCATAACAGCAGGGCACTAGAAATATCCACATACCAAGTAAGGATGAGGAAGAAGGGTGGGGAACTGACAGAAGTATATATACTTTAAAAATCTTTTGTTTCATTACTGGAAATGATGTGCTAGTTGTAAATAAGAGGTGTTGCCAATTGCTGCACTTTATAAGGTGGGGTGGCTTATACAAATGACCTTGATCAAGAGCATGCAGTGGAGATGTCTCTCACTCCTGCACTGGCAGAGATGAGTTTCCTTCAGCAGAAGGGTGCTAGTGGGTGTGGAAAGCACTAAAGCTGTTTATGAGAAACTGGTTCAGAACAGTCCGATAATCTCCCAAATGCCAGCCAGGTAGGACCCATCATAGGCATACTCTGAATGCAGTACCAAATACAAATTGTATTTGCCCTCTAAAAGAAACAAAACTTTCAAAGAGCATTACTTTCAAACTATTCATCATAATGTTTGTGTCAAATGTTTAAATATTTTTGTTAGTATGATTTTTAGGAAATATAAAATTTCATGAAAAACTTTGCAATTTTTCATTTCCAGCTCTAGTAAATAAAAGTCCATTGGAAATGTACTGAATGGATTTTTGCCACTAGCATCTATTTCTTTTGTTTTCCCTCTGTGACATTTGTGGAATAGTGTACTACTATACACTTAGATTATTCTAAAATTCTCTGTATTTTTCCTTAAATACCTAATCTTTTTCCCTCTAAAAGGATGACCCCTACAATTTAAACTCATATAGCCTAAGGGGTTAATATTATTTATGATGAATGTATTTATGCTCAGATAAATATATAAATGTTTATTCAGGGTGGAAACTAATCAAATAACTAATAAAAAATAACCCCAGGTGTTTTAACAGAAAAAAACTTCCAGGCAAAAAACTTCTAAGATTATTTTAGGAGGCACAAATGCAATGTTGTTTAGTAGAAATCAGGTTTTTATTTTTATTTTTTTTCTGGCAATGTCAACTATTAGGGTCATAATTAGGGAAAAGAATTGGTGTTTTCAAATGGAATAGGAAAAAATAGATTTTAACAGAATTCCCATAGTACCTCACTAAAGAGATAGACAAAACAGTCAGACCAGACTAACAAGCACTTAGGGAAAAAAATTAATCAGCAGAAAGCAGGCTGCTTTGTCTCCTTAGCTATACACATAATCAATGCATGCTCTTTTGTTTATCAATGGAAGCTGGGTATGGTTTGGTTAGGGAGATGATGAACTTCTTCAGAGTCAGGACTTCTTGAGTCCTTCACAGGACTGTGATGGTTCATGCTCTTGCTAACCAGAGCAGCAAGACAACCTTTTGACCTGTGTACTAGTTTAATTTATTTAAAAAAGAAATACAAGCAATTAAATGAGAGATGATGAGATCATTAACAATCAGTGAGATGCTTACCTGGAAAGTGTGTCAGCAAGTGGTAAGAACAAAACAAGCCCAAACCCAACAACATAACAAAGTTACAACCCTGGATGTGCAGAAAATTAAAACTGGAGTGTGAGCTGCCCCAAAAGCTGTTTTGGAGAGTGTTTTATCTAACTTTTTACTAAATCCATTGCTGTAAATAAAGCTAAGCCTGGTATACTTTATTCTCTATTCTAAATTTTATATCTAAATACTTCAGCTGAAGGTTTAAAAAACCTTTAAAAAAACCTCATTAGTTTTTTTTTTTTTTTTTTTTTTTTTTTTTTTTTTTTTTTTTTTTGGTAACGTGCAATGTTTTAAATCTCCTTTTACAATGCTGAAAAGAGGTTAGTTAAAACTGCATTTCAATTTCAGTAGGCAAATAGCTGTAACTTTCCAATTTTGATTCTTATATGTAGGCAGAAGGATCTAGAGCTAGATCAGTTATATCTGGCTGATTATTGCATGTTCTGAGTGCATTCCTAAGGTTTAAGGCTGTAGATGGCCCTTTAGAAGGACTTTTATTTGCCCTAAGCTCTGTGATTATACAATAATATTTTTGATTTTGGAAAATATTTACCATTTAAGATAAATGAAATTTATCATGTTTTACAAATGAATTTAATGCTGGCGGATGAGTTTGACTGACAGTCCTATGGTCAGAATGCTCTATTTCACATCCCAGAACAGATACACCAGCAAGTAATGATGTGCTGTAACTTAAAAATTCATAGTGAAAATTCAGTGTCTTGCTTTATTAATACTAGTCAGGTATTACATCTATTCTGCTAATGCAGCCAGTAAAGCACATGTCTCTCCTGTGATACGGTGACTTCTTTTTATTAAGGTGGAGATCTGCGTACATATAAAATGTGATTACATAAACAATTTGTATAGCTTTTGCCTGAAATTTCTGTAAAACGCACTTACTGCAGCTGGTAACTATAGCAACAGGCAAAGGAGGCTCGTTTAAATTTGTTAGTTCACTCTGGGAGAGGCTTTATATTTTGTTGTCTTTTCCTTCAGATAGGCCACATGCTGGTGTAGCATCCCCACACAATTTACATCTCACATAAATTAGGGCATTGGGAAGTACAGCATGTTCCTCTCATGTAAATCACATACCTGCGTGCTCGGCTGTGGCACTTCCTGATTCCTCTGAGCTACATCGGTCATGTTTTGTGTGCGAGGCTGTAAAGATGATGTCATGAGCACTCGTACTTTATTTGTCCTACTTCCCTCTTCTAACATGTGTCTTGCTTATTTATTAAAAAATATTTTTTTAAAGGCATGCTCTAACTCAAGGTGAAAACATCAGGAAATGTGGGTGGACATAAAAAGTACAGTATCCTGCCAAGCTAGACAGCTTTATATATCAAAATACAGTTAGGTCTTTCAAGTTATTGCACAGAAGTGGAAGCCATACCAACATGCTGCACAGAGTAAATGTCATTAGCTGAAATAGGATGTCTACTGAAATAGAAAACTAGTAAAGAGTATGTGTAGGGTAAGTTCTAATGGAAGAAGAGACTGAAAATAAGTGAACGATAGCTACATTCATCACAGACTTGTGTTGAACCTTATTCCTGGTAAGTATTTAGCTACTGAAAACTGCTGGTTCACAGCAAGAGAAAGATCTTCACAAAGCTGTTGTCCACCAGTGGTCCCTGTTATACTTGTAACTGTGGACAAGTAAATGGGACAGGCTCTGCATACTTTGAAGTTTCTACAAAATATGAGAAGCCATGATGATTACAGATGTTTTCTTTCTTGTGTGTAGGTTAGATTTGCATAAGCACTCAGCTGAAATAAATCACACCTGTAGCCAAATGACCCAAAGTCTTTATTTGGGTAAGGATTTAACAGCAACAGCAGACCTGAAGCAGCCATACGTTCTCTGTTCCATATGACTCTGTTGTTTGCCTGCTAGAAACGAGCATCTAAGAACATCCTGCTGGATACTGCCAGAGATGGTAATTCACTTAGGTATCTCATCTGCATACAATGCAATGAAAAGTAGCTTAAAATTAGGTAACAAAAAGGTACATTTACTACATATAAACTCAGACATATATGATCTTTCTGATTTTCCAAGAGTCTGTGGAAAGTTTCAGTTTCCTCCATCTGCCTCAAGTCCCTTCTTCTGCACCTACAACAGGGTATGGATGCTGCAGAAGCCTTGAAGTCTTTGCAATCTCAGTTTTCTCCTTAATTGTGATAACATTTAATCATAGTGCATTAGATTGATTTGATTTTTTTTTTTTATTTTTATTACAGCTATCTGGTTAGGGGAAAAAACATCATAATGGCAACACAGAATGGTAACCAAAATATTATTCCGCAGAATTTGTGCTCTAGCAGATGTTTCTCTTACATAAGTGCTGCAATCAGTACAAAGAATAAGGAGCTATGTGGCTTTTGTGCTGAAATGTGCATGGGAGGCTTTTTCATTTTATTAAAAAAAAAAAAAAAAAAAGTAGCCAAGTAGCCTGTGGGACTCAAATCCAACTCAGCACTGTGATTCAGAAGAGTGTCAGGTGAATGATTCCTCCTGGATGACCTTGCTCATTCATAAAAAGAACAGGAGTAATTTTCTTCTTCAATAGAAAATCTAGTGTTTTCCTAAAATTCATCTTGTGATTATGATATATGATCTATACTTTCCTGAAGCGAATTCATTGGAAGTCAAGTCTATGACATTTCTCGAAAGAGTACAAATAGCACAAACAGTTGTCCTGTACTCAATGCTAGCAAGTAGAAACTTGTAGCCAGCAGCTCAGCCATTTTGTTTCTAGTAGGTCTAGGTTCAACTCCCTCTTCCTTTAGTTTCTTTCTCTGCTGTTGCAGCATCTTTCCTACTCAGAAAGAGTAAGGCAGGAGCAATTTATTTCTTCTCTGTCTTTATCCTTTTAAACTTTCTACTTTGATGTTCCAACAAGCATGTTAGTCTTTTCAGATTTTTCCTGTACCTGATGTACCTAAATTATATTATCTGCTGCAGTGTTCTGAGCTATTTACGCTTTGTGCTTTGTCACAGTTTCCTAGCAGATATGTGCATGACCTCTCTTCTCTAGGTGCACTACAGTCCACCATATACTGTCTTGTGGCACACTGCACTTTCCCTATGTTCTTGGTTGTTATTTTGGTATTTTTCACTATCATTTGGAATTATTTTACCAACATTAGGCTAAACCTTCCTCTGGAATGTAAGCATGCTATGTCAGTTTTTAATGGTCTTAATTATTGAACTATTCTTTGAGCTCTGGAATAATAAATATCTGTCTCATATTTGATTCACCATGTCACTCAACCCTGTGTAAATGTATTTAGGTCTCAGGGATGTGCTCCAAATACTTTCATGAATGTTAAGGCAAACAACTTATTCAGGCCTTCAGCAACACCAGCCTTATCTGTCACTATTAGTGTATTCATGTTCCTTAATGACCCCATCAACTTCTTTTTTTTTCTGGCTGCTTGCTTCTTTTTCATGTTTATCATTACTCGTTTTGAAAAATGTCCTTTTAATTTGCATTTTGATGAATATTCTTATCATTCCTAAAGCACTCAACTAGCTGTGATCAAAACCAGCACTAACCAATTTTATTATCATGTTAATATTACTTAAACAATCAGGTTTCTGGAACCAAGCTATCAGCTGTGCTGTTGTTTTTTTCTTTTATTATAGACATTACATTTTCTAAGTTCTTTATTTTTCAGTTCATTTCAGTACTATTTCTGTTATTCTCAGGTATGTAATCTGAATCACCAAAGACTCACATCCTTTAGAAGTACTGTTTCTTAAAAGTGTGTTCTCAGATAATCCATACCATCAAAAAATCAGTAGCACATAATGGGCATCAGCGTTAGTACATTCCCCCCAGGAAATCCATTGTGGAGAAATTTAGAATTTTCTTTATATTTATGCAGAAAAATCACCATTGCTTATCCTTGGTGTGTAGGGCTATATGAATAAAAGCTGATGGTCACATGAAGAAGCTGTTTCTAGGCTGTTAGATGTCTTTTACGATCACTTACTGTGTTTCTCTTTTAAAAAACAGGCTTGCTTTTAGCTGTGGTAGTGCACTGAAAGCATAGCACAGCTCGTTGCTAAGCAGAATGTGCACCTCAGTTCTATGAGAAAGTGCAAGTAAAGCATCTGTGAGCTTTAACCTCCCCCAGACATGTATTAAATCAAAAATATAAGAATTAAAATATAATTAAAAATTCTGAAATAAAGTCCTTTTTGTAGTCTTGGTGCCTGGATCTTTGCTTTGTGGTTTCTATAAAGGTTTATGTATTTTACCTCCTGAGGTGCTACAGTGTGAGCTTTTGCTTAAGATAACAAATACTGGTATTGTAGCAAATGCCATTGAATGCAGCTGTTAGCATGCCAGTCATTTGCTGTATTATTTTCTCTTTCCACAGAAAGCATTCATTTCCTCGTCATACAGCTTTCTTTTGAGGTTTTGATTGTTTGCATTACAGTTGGATTCCTAACTTCTGTACTTAAAATAGACAAGACTGACAAAGGGGAAGTGAAGGGGTAAATGGCAAATCATAAACAGAGAGAGAGGGACAGTGGTTTTCCCAAGGTCACACAAAATGACTGTAGAAGAACTGGGATCAGTCTAATCATCCTTTATTCAGTCCCTATTTTCTGGACAAGAGCATTTTGGTATCAATACATGACACAAGTGTTTCTATCTGTGATGATTTTATTTTCCATAAAGAATTAACATCTTACTGAAAAAAAAATTTACTAAATTTTGTGACCGATTTACTTGCTTCTTTAGATTCAGCTTTGTCAACAGAAGTGTATGGACTTCTCAGTACTTGTTTCAATGGATGAATTATTTGAAGTATTTGCCTGTATCAAATCCAAAATGGCTACCAATGAAAGTACCTTAAATAACCTGCTCTTTCAGTGCTCTAAAGTTTTGCTCCAGGCCTCTTAATCTTATTCTAGCTTATGAAGATAGTTTTTAAATTGACTTTTTTTTTTTTTTTTTTTTTTTTTTCCCATGTGGAAATTTTAAGTCTTCATCAGGAAAACAGAAACAAGAAAAGCATACATACATTTCAGTGGTGTAGATAACTTCTTTTCTGGATAGCTTGACTTCCACATTAATGCCTATTAAACTTGCTTCAGCTGGGAAACATTACTTTATTTTGAAGTTCTGTCACATGCTTAATGTTTTGTCAGTAAGATTACTGCAATATCTCATGCCATCTGTCACATTCCCTTCTCTCAGCAGGGACTCTTTTCCAGTTTAAATTTATGAAGTCTAAACCCTTAACATGAAAGAGTACCATTCTTGGGCTTTTTGCTGCTTGGGCAGCAGGCTGTGCTAAAGAAAAAGGAACGTTGTATAAGATTTTGGGGGGTTATTGGTTTTAAATTTGAACACAAAACTTTCTAAAAGTACCAGATAGTACAATAGTCTTTGACGTATTCTTGGTTTCTGGACTGCTGTTGTTTGCCACAATACAATTTTTGTGTTCTGAAGACCAGTTGCTGCCTTCCTTGTTCTTGCTTCTAAGAACTATTTCCACATGCAAATACTTTTTGAGAATGATATTCATGCAGTGCATGGGAGTTAAATTACAATACCAAGTGTACAGTGTATGGCATGCGTGCTGCATAGTAATAGCTGATTCTGCCTAATGACTGCTGAAAAGACTGGCATCCCTACAAGTCACTGGATACTGCAGCTGCATTTCTGTGTGCTACAGAACTCTCTTGTAGGAGTGAGGCAACTGTCAAAATGCTTTGACAATTAACTTAAGAAGATGTTTAAGTCTTCACCCAAAATCTTTATGCTGGTGTAATATAATTTCTACTGGCACAGAATAGTTAACCTAATATTCCTGGCCAAATTCCAGCTGAGATAAAATGTCATCAGACCTAAAACTTCCTTGCACAACCAGTTTGAAAAAAGTGCTTCCTTCCAATTCGGTGCAAACACATACTGCACTACTGATGTAATAGCTGTCATCAGTGTTCTCTCATACTGCTATGAATCCAGCTAAGTTTTGGCATGTCATTTATTTCTTAACACACCTATATTCTTAACACCCCTCTATCCCCAAAAGTCTGTGGAGTATCAAGAATGTATCAGTCAAATTAAATACCTATGCTTCTGCTGCAATTCATTAAATATTCTTTCTGAAAACAAGTAATGTTTGCAAAACATTTCTTTAAGACACACTTTTGTGTAGATTTAAAAGCTAATAGATTTCTTTGTATACAAAAATATGAGGAATGAAATTATTTGGGAGTGAGAATCTTTCCCAAAGCTGGGCTAAGATCTTCATCTAGCAATTGGATTATAGTTAAGCAAGTGCATTTCTTCTGAAGGCTTTGACAAACATTGCACTGATTAATTTTGTTTGAATAACCCTTCTGTTATGTTTCAGTAATTCTGGAGTATTAGTGTGTGGGAACATTAGGAATCAAAACATGCTCCTTTTCCCCTAGCACTGGCTTCAATTCATGCCTTTCGTGTTTGTATCCAGGAATATCTTTGGAGGGTTTAAATAGCTGCAGTCTGAGCTCTGTGAATCACTGGAGGAGAAATGAAGACAAGCAAATGAATATTTAACAAACTTGTAGACTTGTAGCAGTGTGGAAACAATTTCACAGGTGTTTATTGTTGTGCCTTCAGCAGCTAGTGAGATATACATCAGTACTTACAATCTATTCTGCAAGGACTAATCAGTGTAACAAGGCTACTGTTATATATATTACAATACTTTCACTTAAAGTATTGTATTACTCAGTCCTTTGCATCCACCTGTTTCCTAGGTAAACAGTTTTGTAAAACAAACCTTGGTGTTTTTTTGTTTGTTTGTTTGTTTGTTTGTTTTAGCAAGTTATACAAATTCTTTTCATTTGCTTACTTATGTTGGAAGTGATTTCCTTGAGCATGAATTTTCCTGCAAAGCAGAATAAAACCCGTGTTCATAACCAACAAATGTATTTTTGAAAGTCCCGTGTTTTATTTTTTATTTATTTTTTAATGTATTGGAATGTAGTTGTGAGGAATGTCATGTCTACTGTGAGAGTTTGTCATGTCTCAGTTGTCAATCTGGTATTCCACAGCTCTTTAATTTTATGCATTTGCCTGTGGTTAGAAACAAAACTAAGTTTGAAATGGAGTTAGGAAATTTCAAACGGACAGCTTTGTGGGCAGTCCTAATTTTTCAGCTTTTAATATCAATAGTGTGTTTTGAATCTGGGCCTATAGAAGAAAAAAGACATGTTTTTGGAGACTCTCGTAAACTACGTAGATCAAAGGCAGAACTTAAGTTTCAGTTATCAGGGTAACTAACAGAGCATATGTTTTAGCTCCAATTTAAATGACTTGTGAATTTGCTCTGCATTCTAGCAAATGTTGCTGCTCTTACAGCTCTAGCTGATCACAAACTGAGAAGTCCTTAGCCTGGTTCTGAGGTAGCTCTTCTGAATGCTGGTTCTTTCTCTATTTGATTCCAGCAGCTGCAGCTATGCAACTGGGACTGCCCATACAGATTTTCTTTCATGTGCTAAAGAATTTGACAATCCACGAGAAAGTCTTCGCTGTTAGAGAGGACTACAGGCAGACAGAGAGGTGCCAGAAAACTTAGTCTGGGAGCTTCAGGAATAAAAAAGACTAAGTCTGGTTCTGACTTGTGCTAGATTGTGCTTTTTGTCAAAAGTACTTGTTAGGTGCAGGTAATTTTTAATTCAGAATTAGAGTTAAATTAAAGAGTTAAACTTTAAATGGAACTTCTACTGGGAAGGTAAACTTAGACTCCTGTATTATTTAGAAAAACAGCTTTGCCTTTGAAATTTGTGACGTTTGTCTCAATGTTCTTTGTGATTAAGGATGGCTGCATAAAAAGAATTTATGCTTTCATTATCATGTTTCACTCCTAATTGAAACAACCTTCCCATATGGACTATTTGAGTTAAAAGAGGTAATACACCTTACGACAAATTCTATGTGTACTATTCGAAGCCTGAAATATATTTGCACAAAATATCTATTTTCAAAATAGAAGTACTATCTGGTATAGAGATGAAATCCTTTGCTTACAAAAGCTTAAGTTAGGCTATGCTTAACCTTTGTATTCATACAGTGAACAGAGAAGGGAGCAAATTTTGTTAGTTTCTGTTTTGCTTTGTTTCCATTTATCCTCATTTCAGTTGTGGTCCAGTATGGGGTTTTGCACAACCAGTATCTTCATACCTAGGATGTATGCTCAGACACATAGCCGAGGCAGCCACTTGCAGCACTAAGCACCCATCTCTGTTGGAATCCAAAAAGGGGTGCCTGTCTGCTGTGCTTCACATGCTACTAAACTAGTCATTCATGTAGGTGCAATTATTCTGCCAGCCAATCTGACCAACAGGTCAGAAACTGGAGTGTCATGCATAGTGAATAATCAAGGACCTCCCTAGCATTGCCTTTTTTTCCCTTACCAGCCTCAGGACATATGGCATCAGGAGAAAAAATATTCCTAAGTTCCACATTTATTTGTGTCCTAGAATCACATGTATTGAGGTTGTATTTAAAAATGTTATCATTCACATAATGGAAATATAGGTTCTATTATTTTATATATATATATATATATAATATTTATTTTATTATATAGATACCTATATAGGTATCTATTATTTTTAGTTAAATTAACTGATTTGTTTGAAATTGTAGTTTGAAATACCTTGCAGCATGTACACGCATCATATGAAAACTGAAGCATTGTGACCAGCAGGGTATGTTCAACTGTGTTAAATCTTAGACAGAAAGACACCTGAGGATTACTTTTCTGCATAGTGAACTGCCATTCAATGAGACACTGCGTAAGAAACACAAGTGAGTATTAAGTCCTAGAGAGGTTTTTATGTATAGCAGTATATTTTTAGTTGCAAATTTTCATTATATTGTCAAAAACCACAACACGTTAAATGACAATGGTGATACGTAGTGATGTCACTGCTAATATTTAATACAAGATTTTTCTTACACTGGATACTTAAAGCCTCTGTCTATGGACAGTTAATCTGCATTAGCTCTACTTAAGAAAAGAGGATCAGTCAAACAACAATCTGTTTTAATTATAATCAACTTAGTAAAGCTAAGAGAACCTTACAGGGGCAGGCCTCCATCATATTCTGAACTGCATGCATACAAAGCAAAGACAAGTCAATGCCAACAAAACAGAGAGAAATGTCCTTTCCTGCAGAGGAATATAAAGTAAATAGCTTTTAAAGAACAATCTTGAGTTAAAGCTCTGATATCCAGACAGGATTAGCTCATGACGGATGGATTTATTGGAGGACTAACAAGGCCCAATATTTTTTTTTGCATATTTTGGTCATGTGGTGCAGTGATGGGGGCAAGCATTCCCACCTCTTCCCTTGGAGTTCCAGTAGTTTTGTTGCAGTCACTTGTATACCTTCCAGTATTGGCACTGCAATGTACCGAAGACAACAGTACAAATTCTTTCTCAGCTTCCTACTGCCTTGGACTGTTGGAATATCTTTTGCCTTTCCATGACAGAGAAAGACATATGCTTCACTAGTATCCTGATTTATGCCAAGAAGTCGACTTTCTGTGCTTCTTCAATGTGTGGTGTGTAAGAGAAATAAAAAAGTTAGTTCCTCTTTCCTTTGTGCCAAAGTGTTGATTCCTGGGTTCCAATGCACCTCCAGTTAACTGGCCCAGCATCAGCAGCTCTCCCAGAGTTACAAACGTTTTGGTAGCTGCCACTTCCAGCTGAGAGCTGTAAGAATGTTGGCTGAAAAAGTGACAGGAACTTCCAGGGTGAAATGACTCTGCATGCGTGTTATTTTATGTGCTTTGTAAAACCACACGAGTCCTGGCAAGCTGCACAGACGAATCTGGTTTAATTAATGCTATCTGTAATATCTCATTCTATTTTTTCAGCCTATTCTTGATATTCATTAGGTTGAGATCATGAAAAAGAAGCGTGTAGTTGCATCATACAATTGGTTGCATGTGGAAGGAATCTGGGATGTTAAGTAGCTGTGTTCGTGGTCTGCTGAAGCTTTACATGGATTGGAAGACAGCATAATTTGCTGAGAGGGTATTTTGCTGGTGCCAAAATAACAAAGTGATAAAACACCTAATACTGATCTCAAGCTGGTGAGTTTTATGCTACTGAAATCAAGGGATAATATCTACCCCTGTACACAAGGGTGTTGAGTTGCTTACAGACCCAAACAGCAAAATACTGCAGTTTGTGCATGCATGTATGTATTTGTTTATTTAAAACTAGGGTCACGTCTACATTAAAGAAATAGTGGAAAATTTCTCAAATGGAAACTCACCTTGCAGTAATGTTTTCTGTTTTTAAACTGAAACTAATTTTACTGAGGAAAGTGTTCTTGCTGGCTGTGGCTACAAGGTTCTGTAAAGTTATTAATACTCCGTGCATTTTATTTATTATTATTTTATTTATTATGTTAACAAGAACTTTGAACTTAGGCTTCTGTGTGCAGAAGAAGGACTTTTGAAGAAGTTAGAACATGTTTTAATCAATTGACTACTGTAGGTAATTATGGCTCACTGCCTGTGCAAATATTTTTCATGTTTTTTTTTTTTTTTTTTTTTTTTAATATATTTTTGTATATTTAATAGGCTTAGTGTTTAGGCTCCCTGCCCAGGTTTGGAAGAGGAAGAGCTATCCTGAAGCTTGCAAATGCAGTATGCCTTGTATGTTCTCTTGTTACAGGATTTTTCCTTTGGCTCAGTTTCAGGTTCAAACAAACTTGAAGGAGTAAAATAAATGCTAAGATAAACTTCTTGAAGTCATTGGAATTATATCAGGAGTCCTTATTAGGTCTTTTTAAATTTGGCTTGATATTCTTATCAAAATCATACTCAGGTTTCTCTTGCAGAAAATTGGTGGTCCTTAGTTTCCCAGGCAGCTAATGACAGTAAGAGGTGTTCAGACTTGCTTAGGCTCAGTTGCAGAGAATTTTGATGCTGAGCCTCTCGTTCTGTTTTTAAACATTTATATAACCACAGCAACTTTAAAAATAATCTGTATTAAGTTTTGTGACCATCACAGAGATGATACCATCTGAGTCTTGAAGTGCTTAGAGCTTTGTAGTGACTGTCTGATGTAGCTCTACTACATACTGTCAGTGAACTGTTACAGGAGATGTACTACTTATATAGCAATAAGCAAGCCAGGTAGATTTATTTTTTGGCTTCATATGAAGTTTTTCCCTAATTCCAGAAATATTCCTAAGTGAAACTACTATAGGATGATTTCGTTATTTGGCTTTGGGACAACCCAAGTAGAGAAGGCTGCCAAGCCTATTGTTTGGCAGTACTCACTGTTTTTATGTTTCATCATCAAAGCTAGATCTTTGTTACATGAGTAAGTTTTGTAGAATAATGTGTAATTTGTAAGGTGGGAGTTTAGTTGCACTACTGGAAAACTGCTTTTCCCCTTGGTAATGTGATGTTAATTACTGAAGACACAGATGAATACTTTGTATGTGCATAGGACTGTGAAAGCATTAATAAATAACATCTCTAGTGATCAACTGACAGAATGGCAAATACGTAGGTGTTACAGTGAACAGATGGATTCTCTGTCAGTCAGGTTCACTTTGGCAGTAAAAGGGTCAAATGTGTCTTACACTATTTTCTTATAGAGAAATGTCTTCCTGCTTCCCTCAAGTAATGAATAAAGAACTAAGTGATTATGACAGTGTCTTTTCTTTCTCCTTCATTCCTGGGCTTTGGGAACTGAACAACATTTTATTACTTTTAGGGGCTGCTGAAAGGTAAATATTGTGAAACCTCAGGCAGGGAAAAAAAATCTCCCATTCCCTAAAGAAAAGCAGAAAAGCTGTATGGATAGAGATCTTATAACCTGAAAACCCATTTCAAGGTCAATTTTTTGCTTTACATGAAATGTGCCAAGCCATTGTGTCCTTAGGAATTCTATGTTCTTTCTGAAAACAGCAATAACCGAAAACTTGAAGGGATTTGCAAAATCTTTCCATGCCAGTTGTTTGTTGTGGAATTTGTTTGCCTTGTGTTTTTACCTCTGTTATATTTGATAAATAGCTGCAGAGATAAAATTCAGAGAGGCTTTTCTGAAATGGTCTAGCTGCAGGACTGCCTGATAAAGTGGAGTTCTGCACAGGCTGTTGTTAATTTTCACTTTCTCATTTTAAAGGACATGAACAGCTGACTGTATCTAATTATATTTGTTTCCCATCACTACAGAATTTTCCCAAAGCTGGGGCTGGGGTCAGCTCTCTGACACATGGATCAGTGGAGATAAACTGCAATCTGGAGTTCATTTTAAAAGATACTGTGTTTCAGCTCTGTTGTTGATTATCCCGGATGCCTCTGTGCAAATCTTTCACAAAGCATCCAGAGTTCTCTAGGGAACCATTCCACCCAGCCTTGAATAAGGAAACTTTCAGCCATGTTTGTTAAGGGAAAGAAGAGAAATATACTGTAGAATAATGGCATGCAAAATAGGTCTAGGTGAAAAGCAGCTTCTTCTGCTCTTGTAAATTGTGGGAAAGGGACTTTTGTGCTATGCAGTCGTAGGAAGTGGGCATATAATGAATTATGCAGAGTAACAGGGTTTTCAAGGTGATGTGAAGGTGTTAGTACGTTCTGTGGGCCTGTATTATCAACTATAGGCTATTCGTAATAGCATAAGACAAGTAATGGGCTCAAGCATAACATAATCCTTGATCTGTGCCCACGTCTAAATGACTGTCAGAAGCCATCTGTACTTGAATTGTTTGAGCTCTTCACTAGAAATGACAGGATATGAGAATTAGGACTTGTCCAGAACTTTCCTGGGCTTGTTCAGTCTGCTGAAAGTAACTGCATGGGACTTCGTCCTGCAGTGCTCCCAAGTTAAAGGAGGCTGTAGTGAGGTGGGGGTTGGTCTATTTTCCCACGTGCCTGGTGACAGGACAAGGGGGAATGGGCTAAAGTTATGCCACACAAGGTTTAGGTTGGATATTAGGAAGAACTTCTTTACTGAAAGGTTTGTTAGGCATTGGAATGGGCTGCCCAGGGAAGTGGTGGAGTCACCATCCCTGGAGGTCTTTAAAAGATGTTTAGATGTAGAGGTTGGTGATATGGTTTAGTGGAGGACTGGTTTGTGTTAGGTCAGAGGTTGGATTCGGTGATCTTGAGGTCTCTTCCAACCTAGACAATTCTGTGATTCTGAGTTTGGCCATGTTTGAATATGAGGTGTTTTTGGGAGCATAGCTTTGAGCCACTACTGGCTCAAAACATGGATGCACTCTAAAGCCATCTAAGTTATAGTAATTGTGGCACATGGCCACTTATGTGTAAAGCTATCTTTCTTTCCCATTTTATACAGTACAGGACAGACATTTAAGGAACTGGGATGCAATTCGGATGTTCTAAAAGCCAGTACTTACAATAGCTCCCACCTATGAGGGTATCTCTCTCACAAGGTCAAAAGCAACACTAAGGAAACTACGCAATGGTAACAAAACACTAATTTCCTTCCCAGCTGATTACCTGTAATGTCTGAGTGCACATGTTCTTGTGGTTTGGATGCGGGATATATATTTGTAAAAAGATAGATATTTTCTGGTTGGTAAACCTTCAGAAAATGAGACTTTACATGCCCTGCTCAACACCTCCTCTGAATGCAAATCTAAACATTTAGGTCTCTAGTGTGTACGTAGAATTATAATTCTCTTACATAATACATGTTGCCAAACTGAAAGTTTACATCTTTGTAGGTGGAATTTAATCCTGGCCTGCCTAACATCACAAATTTCTTTTCTCCTGATAGTGTCATGTCTTTTTTTTTTTTTCTTTTTTTTTGGTGTGTGTGTGAGTAGGATAATGAATACTATTATGTAAAGTAACAGTTTGAATAAGAGAGTTTTTTATGGATATTGCATCTGCTTTCATTTTCTGTGTCACTACTTCTTTGTACTATAAATTAGTTTAACAACTTCCAATAGGCCAAATTGTAGTCTTACATATACCAAAACCCTGGTGAAGCAAGATTGTGAGTCTATAGCTAAAAATCCCTTTTAGGTGAGCAGTAATTCGGAGACAATGGACTTAGATAAACTTAAATACTAGGTTGTCAGTGACGCGTATACAAACTTAACCCATGATTCTAAGATGTTGATGTGAATACCTCCAAGTAAAATGAAACCTTTTAGTACATGCAATTATTGTGGAACTAGCATTGTAACATTGCTACTTTGAAAAACAAACATTGCTATTTTGAAAAACAAACTTATTTTCTTTGCGGTTTGGTAGTACATACACAAATCCATACTGCATTTAATTGCTTTCTGATTTGTTGATAGTAATCCAGTTTCTGTTTTTTTTTTTTTTTTTTTTTTTTTTTTTTTTTTTTTTTTTTCCCCAGCCAATATTCTTAATATTTGACAATGAAATACTGTATGTCATTTGAAGCCAAAAATCTACCTTTACACTATAGCTGTGGGTATAATTGATCAGACATTTGTGGCTTCTTTAAAGAATTTCCACTCCAGAATATGACTAAAATTATCTCAACCTACATTAGGCCCAAATATTTTTTGTAAAAAGGAAGAATTAAAGACAGGTAATATTTGCTTTTAGTTTAAATTTTCAAAGATTTCAAAGGTGGGTATTATACCCAACAGAAACTTAAGAAAAGGAAAAAGGTAAAGAGCTTTCTGAGCCCTCTTAATGGAATTGGTTGGGAACTTCACAACACATGTTTTCACTGATGTCTTCTGAGTCCTAAACAATCTTATTGACACATGAGTAGCAAAACTGTCACATAATAATTTACAGACAGCACACGAATCAAACTAGAAACATGACTACCAATCCCATCTGATAATTGGGTAATTTGTATTTGTCTTTTACATTGTTGTGTACAAGGTACTCTGTTACTACCTTTTACAAATAATATATATCTTACTGCTGAACATAACCATGAGACTTTTGAAGGTACTACAACTATTTTCTTCAGTTTAAATTTAGGACATAATTGTTTCCAGTAAGATTAAAGCTTGCTCTTTAAAGCTCAAGTGTTCTTCTAAACTGCTGTCTACCTGATAGTAATCAGAAATGGATATTGATTCCATCGATTCACTACCTGCAGTAGTATGAGTTTTTCCTCATTTCAGTGGCAAGTAAGAATATTTATGAAGCAATTTAATAAAATATGTTGATGAAGAGCAAAACCATAAAGCTGGGATTTCAATTACTTAAGTAAAGCAGGCCAATTACTTTAGTTAAGCAGTCCAATACTACTACTTTCCATTTTAAATGACCTGTATTGATATAGAAAATACACATACCTCCCAATCCAGAATCTTTGGAGAATTCCTTCAGTTGTACAGGTGCCGTTCCTCTTCACTGAAGCTCTGAAAAGACAGAATTTATTTGTGTTTGCAAATAAGTGTTTGCCAAATCCATGTGCTGTCTAGTTGAAACTTTCCCACTTGGTTAAATACTTTTTATATTTCCATTATTATAGATAATTCTGCCTTTTTTTTTTTTTTTTTTTTTTTTTTTTTTTTTATTGTTGTATACCATTTCATTGCTTTCTTCAGTAAAAACAAACTCTCTTCTTGGAAGTCTTAGATGAGAGTTATCTGGTTAATCATGAACTATTGACATACGTGGGACATACGAAAAATTTTGTTTGTGTTGCATCTGTGTGTATCTGAAACATGAGAAAACACAAATCTTCAGGAGATGTTTGGATTTGAAATGAAATCTTCAAAAATACTAGTACACTTAAGCTCTCTAATTGCTATCAGAGTACAGTCTGTCACACTATCACCTTGCTCTTCCATGTTTTACCATTGTGCTTATCTGCTCTAAGTATGAAATATAAAATAAGGTGTCAAACAGAAATAAAGCTCAAGAGTATGCTGTCAGCATATATACTAAATGAACAATACCAATCCTCACAACTTGATATCAGTTAAAAATGTGTCTTTATTGACATGGTATGCATCAACAGTGAAAAAGACAATCTATAGAAGTCTGTTGGTCGAACATAAAGTATAAATTATTAAGAAATTAGCATTTCTCCAAAATAGCTGATTGACATACAGTTTGTAGAATGGAATGGATCCACTACAATCAGTAATTTCTAGATTAAAGAGCAGGAACTCACAAGAGGATTAGAAAGGTCACAGAAGAAAAAGTTCAGAGTCTAGCAGAGAGCTTCCTGGAAAAACTAACAGTTATAACCAGCACACAGCAGGAGACAGTTCTAGTAAGGCTGAAGGCAGGGGAATAAGGAAAAACAAACAATCAAATGACAAAACACAACAATATTCCTGCTTTATCTTTAAAACATTTTCAAGATAATTAATTATCCATTCTCACAAATCCACTAAATGCGGTAAATGATGTTCTTTTGTCTTGCAAAGGAGAACTTGGCATAAACAGCTCATGTGTCTTGCTGAACTATGTAGCACCAGCAAAAAGGTGGGAATATAGGAGTTCATAAATACTAGTTTTATGAAGGGCACAACCTCCTGCCCTTCCCTATTTCTCTAGGAAGCTTTAAGAAGCCTGTCTTAGAAATCATCTGCTAAACAACTATTCAAGCTCACTGATTATTAACTCTTTTCCAGCTGTGGCTAATATTGGCTACTGCTGTTTGAGATAAGCGCCTTTCCACATAAAAAATATTTTTTAAAAGGTTAAAAAGTGGCCCATCCATGCAATTATTACCAAAGTAGAAGACAGTAGAAGACCAGACCTAGCCTAGATTTCCAACAAAATTATGCTGAGCTAGACTGTAACTGAAAATCTCTTTAAAGAGTGGAAGCCTGCACTTGTTTTCTGATGCTTCACTTGGATAATTGCATTCTGACATTTTTGTAGTCCTGATAAGTAGACTACAGGCAGGTCCCTTGCTTTGCAATGGCATGGGCTACCCGCTCCAGCTGGTGGGAGAGCACTTATCTTTGGCAATGTGGTTGCTCGATAGCTGCTAAGAAACTATGCATGCAGTTAATTAGTTTTTGCTGTTGCAGTGGCACACCCCTTCTTTGGTTAAAAGCCTTCCGTTAGCCTCAGTGAATTTAGTAAGATGCTAAACATATTGTTTATATAAGATTCTACTTTCCATAGTGTTTAGTTTTGCATGTCTGAGTTAGCCTTATTGGTGTCTACTTTATTCTTCTGTATTATTCTCATACAGGGGACTGAGGTAGCAAATCCTTACAGAGTGAGTCCATAGCACAGCCCTGTTGGGCTGTCTGAAAGTTGTGCAACAAAGCACGTTGTTTTATTACACTATTCAGGGCTGAGGTGAGGTGACATGGCCTCTGCATTGTAAAACCCCAGCCACAGTTGTGTGTACATGGGGGAGCTGAAGGTAAATGCCACAGAAACCCTGGGTGTCTGTGGTTCCTCAGGTAGATTCTTGTTGACTGTAACAGGGGCCTGAGCAGTTGGTATGGTGGGGGGAAGAAAAGCCATTTTTTCTGGCTAGTGGGTGGTTTGCTTGGCATTTGCCTGAGGGCACTCTGATGGGCTAATGCTTCAGTCGGTGTTTATAATTCTCAGTTTTTCTCGACGTGCATAATTCCATAAATTACTGGAGCTTTTCACCATGCGTTTCAACAAATGTAAATATGTTAATCGCAGAGTGATGTGAGAGAAATCAATTCTGTGGAATAAAACTGTCCTGAGAAGTTGTCACTGGGGATTATGTTAACAGCAGTGTTTACTTTTGGACTTAGGTAATTATCGGTGATGCGTACACGATTACTTGGTTGCTAGTCACAGAAGTGTTTATGGAAAGTATGGCTTGTTAATCTCCCTTCTGTAAAAATTAACTTACGGTTGGCTTTAAGTCTTTCTGAACTTTTAGCGTTTTGGTGTAAATTTGACTGAAGCCCTCTCCCTAGGTTTTCTGTAAGGGTCTCTTCCAAAATGTGTATGAAACCTTCAGGTGAGTTTAGCCTCCATTCAGCGTGCAATCTCTTTTGCTTTTCCTTGGCTATGACACAGTTTCCCAATATCTTCTATTAGATGGTTTGTTACACATCCAGAAAAGAAAAAGGCCATGCGATGATGTGACTTCAGGGCAATATGGTGCTGGTGAGCTAAGCTGGAGGTTAGGGGAAGATGCTCACATCACTTAGAGCAGACAGATCCCTCCCCACCTTTCCCTCTCCAGTAGCTTCCATTTCTTCCTGAACCTTTGGAAGCCAGAGGGTCTGTCTGTAGTTCCTCTGTAGCCTCAAGACTGATTACTGGGTGCTTGATATGCCTGAGAGTGTTGTTACAAAATACTTGGTGTGCTTTCCTCTGTACTGGTCTGACTCTTAGTCTGGTTCTGTAGTGTCTTCCAAGTATTACAGCCTGTACTTTGTCACAAACTAGCTGAATGCTCTGCAGCATCAGGCAGCAGTCTATGGTTATTCCTTTCCCAACAATTAGCTCCCCTACACTGAACTGCTGAGTTGGAGCCAATGGTATCCATTCGCTGCTTCATTTTTGGGACTCCTTTTCTTGGGAGTTGAGTTGGTTGATAACAAAGGGGGTAGTTGGGTTTGGGCTCAGTGCAGCATCGATCTATTAGATGTTGAATTACTGTGGTGGCAGTTGGCTGTCTGAAAGCTGTTAAGCAGAATCAAGAATAAATTTGTGTGCCTTTTTAAAAATTTATTTATTTTATTTTAATAGTTTAATATTACATGAACGTCTGATATGTGGCAGTTATAGTTAAAATCATTCTGATAAATACTGCTAATAGAATTGTTCAATGAAATTAATTTATGACATTGCTAATTCTTAACACATGGCATAAGCTTGCAATACAGACAAGGTATATTTCCAGAACTGAGCAGTGTATTTATCAGTTGTTTTCTTGCTTATTCATGTGATGAATAATCTCTTTTCAATCCTAAACTATCTTTCTATTTATAAATAACATTACAATGGAAAATTGTGGTTCTGACACACAGCAAATATTTCCAATAAGATATTTAGAAATATGTTTTTGTGTTGATTCATTTACTGTGTAATTATTTTGTCAATGTTATGATTTCTATTTCAAGATGAGATTTGTAGCTCCATAACCACTAGAAGGCACTCTGGTATAAAACTTCCTATGTAACAGCTTACAAAACCTGTGTCTAAGTAAGGACAAAGCATAAATAAACAAACATGACTAGCTTTAAGCAGTTTCCTTCTAAAGATAGTTCTGTTCACTCTTATGTGAGATGATAACCTTCAAATTATGATTTGTCCAGCTACACTAGTGCTTATGCTCAAATGAGTACATACTGCATGCATATGCATGCATAGTAATCAGTATGTTGATTATTATTACTCTTTTATTATTACAAGTAGCAATTAGAAACCAGAAAGAGTTTGGGTTGTCTTAAGTTCTGTGGCCTGTACACATGTATCCTAAACACACTGCTGACGAGCTAGCAGGTGGGATTTTTCACAGGCCAAATCAAATCTGCTCAAATCTCTGTTGGCTTCTGTGGGGTGATGTCACTCCACCACTGTGTATTTGTGCAAAAATACACTCATTCGGTGTTACAGTTCATATTTTAAATAAACATAGTAGTCTAGAAATGTGAAAATGTTGCTATAGTAACACTAAATTGTTTTTATGTCATCTAGTTGCACTTGGAAATTCTGTTTTGTGATATTACGAGATGTTTCCAGTTTAGCAAGTACTTTAGAAAACAGTAGCTTTCAAGTCAAAACACTGCTACAGATAACTGATATACATGTAACATATTGTATATAATATCTTATTTTTTTTTTTGTTTTCATGTATCGTTGGTTAAATTTCTGTCTCTACATGGTGTTTTATTATAAACTGTTTAAAAAAAAAAAAAATAAAATAAAATCCCAGACCTCTTGAATTCAATACTGTAACACTTTTAGTCTCAACATTTTTGAAAGGTTTTCTGTGAAATTACTTACAGAGCATTTAGTACTTACCAGTCTTCACTGAAAACAAATGCAGGTATATATATCCTGATCAGAAAAGGCTGTCATATTGGAAGAAATCACCTGACTAGTGAATTGTCAGTATATGTCAGCATTAAACCTGATCAGCACAGCTAAACATTGCATGTCAGAATCTGAAACTTCATAAATGTGTTTCTCAGCATATCTAGTTTACTGTGTCTTATGGGTAAGCCTGCTCAAGCATTATTTCCAGACACATTTTCCCATAGTAGGAAAGGATTCCAGTACTTCTAGTAAGCATCTGAACCCTGTTTAGTTGTTGGGGCTGACATCTCGGTCCCTCTTGAGATGCCACATCACTAGTACCATGTCAAGAGAGAAACCTAACTGCTGTCAATTTCAATAATATAATTTTGCATATTAGGAGTCCTTCAAAAATATTAATCCTATGCTAATTTGTTTCACTTAGTGTACTTTAGTTTCAGAGAAAGTTAATATCTCTTCTCTGAAGGATTGTCAAATTAAATTATTATTAGACATTTTTTTTTTCCCAAGCATAGGAAAACAGATTTGCAAAGATATGCCATAAGGCTATCTTTCTGTAACTGAATTTAGAATGGCAGATCTTTCAGTTTGGACATCTATTAATTATACATAATACCAGTTTATGTAATCTGGTTCCAAATATATTATCTACAATTAATTCTGATGCTGTCATTTCCATTTAGTTCCTAGGGAACACTTACTGAAGTGGGATAAAGTTGAAACCAATGTTTTGTGGAAGTGTAGGACTGTTTAGAATACTTTGATATTTAAAATTAAAACCTCACAGGAAATGTTTCTTCAAAATGCTGGAGTGCAAAGTATAGCTGACATAAAACTCAAGGAATAAAATAGTATATTATATGACAATAAATCCAAACAAACAAAAATTTTATGTTGCTGTGAAGAAATAAAGTGATAAAAAGCTTGGTTTAGTTTCAAGAACGAAGTCTTGATCCTACAAGATGCTCAACGCTTGAAGTTTGACACTTGGTCATTTGACTATTCTCAAGTGTAAGAACAGTTAGACATACAAGTTAACTCTGCTGGAATGGAGGGTTCTGCCTTCCAAGTATGGATTTTATTAAAGCAGTTAGATTAATTCTTGTTCTAAGATAAAAACATAGGAATGCTTCCCAAGAGGGTTGAAAACAACAACAACAAAGCCTAACCTGAACAATTTTCCCTCCTTTTCTCAAGGAAATGCTTAATGTAAGTGGGGGAGCAGGAGGGAAAACCTGCAGAGAGCAAGGGTAACCTGACTTTGCAGAATAGAGCTGTTATTTCCACACTATAGGTGCATGGAAAGAAAGGTTCCTTATGAGGTTCATGTTTGAACACAAGTAAAAAGGTAATGAGGCAATCAGTCCCACCCCAAGCATGTGCTGACGTGTTGGAAGGCTGGCACAAGAGGCATCTGTTTGTATAGCACAAATGCTTTTGCCTGCTTATATCAGGTCAGAAGTTTGTGAGAATCTCCATCCCCACTTCACTTTTTCTGGGGGTCTACAGGTGAAAGTTCAGAAGAATATGCTTGAAACTGCAGGACAGAAACATTTGATTTCCTTTAATGAGAAAATCCTGTAGACTAAAGTAAATCTCAGAAAAAAAATGTGGGTTATGCAGTAGCAGTTCCAAAAACGTATGTTTTGGCGAGACAGTTTGACTGTAAGATTATTTGTCTACTGAATTAGAGGCCAGTGGAGTCTAAGGGGATATTTTAAACTGAATGTCAAGAAAGCAGAAGTAAGATGTTTCTGACATTGCTCGCTAACCAGAGAACTTGAATGTTGAATGGAGATCAATCTCTAACTAGTTGGAAAATAGAGCAGTAGCTTGAACATCTGGATGTGTCCTTATTAATCAGCCTCATGAATTAGCCTCAGAGACACAAACGGTGTCTCTGTTACTTCATGGACATACAGCATGTTAATGCTGTTCACCTCCTTGGAGAGCCACAGTGAGTGTGTTGTTCTTATGTCTATCAGTATTAACAAAGAGCTTCTATCACTTTTACTGCAGGTAATGCTAGCCAAAGTCTCCTATTGTTTTACGTGAAGGTTCTTTTGACTAAGTGTTTAAAAGTGGACCAGGTCATAGTTCAGCCAGTTGGTGAGTTTGTGATTCAAAGTTCCTGAAGGATCTAGCCAGACTGGTATCTTTAAGTAGTGCCTTTGGAACAGAAGAATGGTGGTAAAGTTTTTGTAGGACAAATGACTTCTAGTGAGATTTCCTGTTTCTTCACTAAGAGATATAGTGCATTGTGGTATTTCTATAGCTTTCTGAACCTTCTGGACAATCTGAAGTATGCTTGCACAGTAAAAAATTGGATTTGGTTCACTTAGTGTATACAGGTATACTCTCTGTATACTTGAAGCATTAACATTTTAACTCTATTAGCATACTGGTAATTGGTAAGACTTTTCCTTGCTTAAGTGGTAATGACAATAGGAACTGATAACACCTGTTAGCCTCTGCACAAGAAGTGTCAGCCTACACATGTAATGCCGACAGCATAGCTCACTCTTTATCTGTACTGTATTGCCATGATTTTTCATTTTTGTCCTTTTCTAAGAACAGACTACCAGCTGTGCCAGATTTTATGGTAACTTAAGATAGAGTGAGTAAGGACTGTCTAAATGATCATGTTCAGATGATTTAAGTTATTTTCCTTTTTACACTACAACTAACTTCTGCTTTCCTAGGAAAGAAGGAATCTGTCTAACTCAAGTCAGTTGACTGCATGTGTGAAAATAACCACCTAGGTGCACATGAACCCTGATTCTGTGTCCACTGTCATGATTCTTTTTTAACTTCACAATTGTTTTGTTTTTAAAAGCTTTCCACACAGCAGGATAACCACATTCTCTTCCTCTCTTTTCTATACTTTTTCCTGATAAGAGGTCAAGCACTGTAGAAGAAAAATTACCATGTGAAGCATCTCATTGACCTCTACACCAAACCGGACTCCCTCATACAGTTAATCTGTTATATTGATGGACAGTCATGGTTGCAAGTAGAAGGTGCCTATCATCTCTTGTGTTTCCTGGCAGAAAGAATGAATCATATTACTAGGATAATGAACCATTTAATGACTTGTGTGTTGATTTATCAGATGGTGCTGGAGAGGCCAGTGTAAAAATATAAAGCCATAAGTCATGGTATTGCTGTGTGTGGCCCATCGAGGCTGCTTGGCTCCCTTACCATTGATTGCTGTGTTAATCAAGGTGTCATTAGGGTTGGCAAGCAGTGAAGTGCTTAATGCAGTGCTTTTTCATTCTGCTGTGGCATTTCTTCAAAACAAGAATTCATTATTTTTCTCATGTTTAAAAATAATTTAAGCTAATAAAGTCAGCATTTTTGTCTTTCACTGTGAGGGAGTTTCATCCTCAACTGAGGAATGTATTAGTAGTGGGCATGAGTGTAGAATGAAAAATGTAATTGTTAACTGGCAAACACTAGGTTGAGGTGGTGTCTCAGTGCAAGAATAGTAATGTTTTATGGCCTGGTTTCTGTTCTTTAAGTGATACATACATTTTACCTAGTAAAAATGATAGCAGTGTGCAATATAAGGAAGATAGGATGGCAGGAAATTCTTCACTAAGATATATGCTTTGATATTGTTTCTCTTTACAGAAGTCCATATTTTATTTCTTCATTTTAAAAATAGTTTTGAACTGATTTTCACTAAAAGCCTAGAGAAATGTTGCCTGAGTAGTGCTTTTACTTACTAAATGTTGTGGTGTGGCATAAACTGGTGGAGGAAAACAGACAAATTGCATTCGGGCTATTGACAAGCTAGATAGTTTTGTTTGTTTGTTTTTCTTGAGGAATGTACTAAGGAATTTATCAAGGTATTTATAAAGCAACAACAAGTGAATTGTGTGATCTCCCAGAACGCTGGGGCGAGTCTGTGCTCTGTTGCATTATAAGAATGTTAACCTGTGAATGCACGTGTAGGAAGAAAACATTTCCAGCAGCCCTATTTTCTCTCTTTTTCTCTCTGTTTATTCTCTCCAAGAACCACTTTTTTTCTTTTTTCTTTTTTTTTTTTTTTCTTTTTTTTTTTTTTTCTTTCTTTTTTTTTTCCCTCTTCTTCTTAGTGCTTAATAGGCAGGGGCTAGTCCCTGCCCCTTTTGACTTAGAAAGTATGTGTATATGGGATTTGAGTTTCAGAGAATAGTTGTCTATCTTCCAGCAATTACTCATCTACAAGCTAATTCTTGGCATTTGTAAGTAGGATTATAAAATGATGATGGATGGTTTCCACGTGATGATCATGTGTGGAATTATTCTGGGTTGTGCCTGCGTGCATGAAAGGAGGGGTCTGGGGTGCCTGCGAGCACAGTGGGAGGGGTCCTGGGTTCCTGGGTGGGACGTTTTGACACTATATAAGATACTGTCATGCAGCAATAAATTGGCTTAAGGCACAGAACGCTGGTCGTTGTGTCCGTTTGTCCCAGGGCTTTCGGTCGGGTTATCCTACAATCATGTCCATTTTTAAGGACAAATACAAGTTATTTTAGTATCTTCTGTATGAATTGTTCATTCAGAATGGATTTTTCTTATGCCAATAATTATCTAACCTACCTTCTGTTTCCATTAACTAATTTTTTTGAGGTTGTTGTTAAATGCATATTGCCAAAGACTGCATAAGCTCTGCACCACTCAGCTTTGATGTTGATGTTTTAGTCCTTCCTCTTTCCAAATGTGAGGACATAGCTCTTTTTATTAACTTCTGTATTTCTGGGTACATAATTTTGCTTAACAATGGTTTTGTATTCAAAGGTCTTTAAGATTTAGAAAGTAGCTTCACAGAAAAAATATATTTGAAGGCTTGTTTGCAGACATATTGAAAGTATAATATGCCTGGCTTTTGTTCCTTCATTATGTCATTAGCTGTACACTCAAGATTAGAGGGCAAAAATAAGTATGTTAATTTTTCTCCACTATACTGTTGATTTTTCTTATTTTTAATATTTTAGTATTTCAAGACTCTTTTCTTAATATTTTAATATTTCATTTTTAATATTTCAAGACTCTTTTCCGTTTCTTACCATGGATGTTACTTCTGCAGATTATGTAGTATTGATTCCTTGACCTCTTTCCAAAGAACAGGGATCAGTTTCTGTAATCTTTCTGGTTGGTCTGCATTTTTCTTCAAGTGTGGTACCTAAAGAGTATGCTGAAATTCTCCAGCTGAAACTTCAATAATCTTTGTAGAATGGGGAGGTTGTCCTGTGTTCCTGTCACATATTGAAGTATAGTACTTGCCTTTTAAGCAGCAGTGTTGCTATTAACAGATGTTCAGCTTGTGGTAGACTGTAACTCTAAAGTAGACTTGCTACTTAACCACTTTGTCATCATCATGTATTAGTAGTGGCTGTTGGTTATTTCTGTCTTCCGTGAGCATAGCGATATTTAGAGACCACAGTTAAAGTTTCATACTCTCATGTTAAATTCTAAGCCTGTTTTACAACATGACTGTTGTCCCTAGCTTTGTATCAGTTGCATCTTTGGTTAAGAATAGTCCTTACTCCATCATTCATGTGATTCACAAAACTACTGAACAGATATTGGGGAAACCTTCTTCATGAGTTCTTGTCAGGTAATCATTAATAACTGAGTGGTATTGTTCAACCATTTTCTTCCTTACCGTGCAAGAGTTTTATCTTCCTGATTTCTCAGCTTTCTTAGGACTGTCATATGAAATGGTGACCAAAAAGTCATACAGATCAGTTACAGACCTGCCATTTATTCACTGTCTACAAGCTCTGGTGTCCTGTGATAGAAGGAAATTAAGTTGGTTTGACTTATTTATTTATTTATTTATTAAATGCACATTGCCTGCTACTTACTTACATGAATACTGGTTTATTAGTTCTCTTCCTTTCTCCCAAGATGGTCTATTCTTTCTAGTATTAGTTTTTTTAAATGTCTTTTTGTTTTTCCAAAATGCTAAAATAGCCACTAGAGTTAGATAAAAGAGCAAGAACAACTGCAGGAAAAAAATAATAATAAAAAAAAAAAGCCTGTTAAGTAAATGGAAATGACAAAGTAAAAGAGCAATTTTCTCCCACCCTGACATGGTGGGCTCCAGAGATCAGTATAAGCAAACATTTTAGATACAGGTAAACATGCAGGTCCATGCTTATGTAGTAGAAAAAAGTCAATAGAGAGCAGATGGAAATTACTGTATTAGTTTCCACCTCCTCTCCCTAAAAACAAACAAACAAACAAACGAAAAACCCACACCCACAAAACAGAATGAAATGAACCAAAAACAAAGCAACAAAACCAACCAAACAAAAAATGTTTCAGAGTGTCAGTGATGATCATTATTATCTGACAAGTAAAACTTTCAGAAAAGGAGCTTTCCAGGAAATTTTTACGAGTGAGACATATTTACTTGTATTAATCTTGGTGATGAGGTACTGATTATCAATATTTCCCTGTGATATTTGCCTATCAGTGTGATTGATCCATTCCAGTCTGTTCTGCACATGACAATCTAGGTATTTATTCACCAAATGCAGTCAGGGTAATACATAATGCCACCAGATCTCTGCAGTGAAATTCCTCAGCCTTATTTTGATCTTGGTTACTAAATTGAAAATGTCCTTGTTGCAGATTTGCCTTTTGTTTTTTAAGCTTAGATAAAAATGTCATGCAGTGCATGGATTCCTGAATTTGGATTAGGAGGTATATCCAAATGCAAGAGGATAATCTTGGGAAATGAGGGTAGCATTTTAGGATTTCCATAATGTTCTTCTCAATGTGTTGATTCAGTAGGTCCTGTGTCTTGAGAACATACCTGAAGCCAGTGAAGCTACTCATTTCTGAAGTACAATAAAGAGGCAGGGGTTGTTGCTGTCCTTTACTGGTTGCTAGTGTGGAATAGTGGAGTGACTTGAATTAGTTCTGAGAAGATTAACATTTATATTAAAAACATATATAAAAATAGGGAGGAACAGTTGTCAGAATGAATTCCTTGGAAGGAAAGTTCACTTTAGTACAGTGGCTGGCTTCTAGTTTCATGGGTCTCAGAATTACATCTGTAATGGCAGCTTAAATTAATCTGAAATTGAAGGGATGAGTAAGAGTGAAGTCATGAGTGACATTTTCCTGACAGAGAGCAGAAATGGTTATTCTTTATTTTCCCTAAGATCCAGGCAGCTCCTGGACTTTCAGTTAAATATGCAAAAGAAAGCAATATATACGCTGCAGTGCTTAAAGTTATTACTTAATGTATAGTACATGCAAATTGTAGCACTTGTTATGTTTAACTGATAAAAGCTGTGAATGTTTCATATCATTAGAGGGAGAGTATGTCCCCTTTCCCCCATAAATGTTTCTTTTCAACTGATCTGCTTGCAAAGAACATAATGGTGAGAATACAAATGGACTTAACTCCAGAGCCTGCATGCACATTAACACACAGGTATGAACATACACACATTTTTGTGTTCCTTGCTCTTCATAAATAGTGTACAAAGAATATAATCCATCAGATATGGTCACTGATTACTGTTCAGTCTGTTTGGCAAAACCACGCTGCACTAGGTTTCCTGTCTGAGGTCAGATTAAAGGTATTAATAACAAGCACAACCTGATTGCAGAGGATTTGTAGCAAGCAGCTTTAAAATCAAATGGTATCAAGGGTACTGCCTATGACAAACTGTAGATGTGATGTGAATTCTAACGTGCAGCTCAGGCAAAAATCGTTGAAATTCTCCTCAAGTGGGCACACCCCCCACAGACACTGGCTTGCAGCATCCAATCAATATAAGAGGTAATGCACAAATATACTGTTTTTCTGCTTGAAAGGTTTGCTATATTACAAACAGCAAAGGTTTTGAGTTTCAGTGTTTTGTGGGCTTTCACTAATAAAATAGCTCATTTTAATCTTAATCATAGGACTGTCAGCCTTTAAAATGATACAGTATTCACCTGTTCTTAAAAAGTGAAAGTGCTTGATAATCTAATGAGAATAACTCCTATATGGGCAGTGCTGATATCGATATGTTAAAATTCCAAGGAATACATTTTTTTTTTTTTTATCTATAAAGCTCAAACATTTGAAGCTACAAGTGATAAATGTTGCAGGGATGCCTCTCTTATTTTTTTTATAAATACATCTGATTCTGTATCAGGTTAAACATTCTGAGGACTAAATGGCTATGCAAAAGCATTGGCATGAGCTAAAGGGTTTTGGAAACATGTCAGTTCGCAGTTTGAAATAAATATGATAAATGGTTTGTCAGAAAGAATGACAACAGATTTTGCTTTGAGCACAATAACAAAAGATGGCCATTACCTTCAGACATGTCTTATTCCAACCTGGTATGTCAGAACTTAAAACATATTTTTTGGGGGTTAGAGGAAGTTTAGTATTTCAAACAAATCTATTTTTTACCCCTTTAACCTTATTCTGTGCATATTGCTCTCATAAATTAAGCTCAAACTCAACAATTGCTGGTGAAGGTGTCTGTTATAACTGCTCTCAATACACAGTTTATTTTTCCCAGGGAAGAAGCAACTCCCCTCTGCAGTAAGCTATTTCTCTATATAGCATTGCTGTTTATTGGATTAATAATGTGATGGTGGGAGGAAACAAAACTTGTCAATGACTCGGAAAGAATTAACTGGCATCTTCTAACATGTTCCCCACAGCGCTACAGACTAGCTCCTTAAGAAGCATTTGCTTCCACTGCTCCATACTGGTTTTTCAGAGTTGGTTTGGACATAGTTAACTGCCTTGATTTTTAACTCCAGATTGTTGTATGCAATTAAACTCCTGCTGTCAGAAATTAACAGATGTGTTAATTGTTTAAGACCTATTTTGAGGTTTCAGTACTGCTAAGTCTATAACTTCATCAGGACGCAAAAACAGGTTATTGTCTCATTGTATTTCCACTAAGTATTTTTGAGTATAGATGAAATTTACAAGCTAGCAGTGGCTGAGAAAGTGCTGGAATGTTTTAAATACTTTCTTTTTTAATGAAATTAAATACTTCATGAAAAACACCTATTTCTCAAAAGCTAAATGCCTAAAATCTGAAACATTTCTGTTTAGATGTCCTTGGGCTTGAAATCTTTTTTCCTCAACTATCTTGCATCATCTATCTATTTTTTCTTCATCTATCTAAGATGCAACTTTCTGCTGCATCTCCTATAGGATTCTGGAGGTGAGGCTTCTCATTATGTTCTGGTACATCCTGATTGTTGTTGCTTTGCTATCCCAGTAACACTGTTTGCCACGAAGAGCAGAGAGGGTTCCTGTATTGTCACATATGTTTATATGGGGCTGTAAAGGAAGCCCTACAAAAGATATGAAAAAAGAATAGACACAGGTGGTGATACTATTCTTTATTATTGCAAACACACATTCACAGCCATTGATGGTATTTGTGGCAAAGGTCTGTTTTCCAAGAGATCATTTTCTGTTAACTGTGATGGCTATGACTAAACTGCAAAATCAAATTTTTACTCATGCCAATGAATCTGTAAAGAAATAACTTTCCATGCTGAAAAGCTTAAAAATAGGCAAGCTATATATATATATATATAATACATATTTTATATATATATATAAAATGTATTTTATAATATGTATTATATATATATATATTTTTTTTTGCTTGATGGGAAGAAAAAAAAAGGAAAAAAGGGAAAAAAGTATCTTCAACTTTGCATTGAGGGAAAAAAAAAAAAAGAAAAACCCCAAACCTAGACATTTCTATATGTAGTTTTTCTGCTGCAGTCACTTCAAATTGTTCGGTTTATTCTAAGCTCAATGCACAGTTTCCAAAGCAGTTAAAAAAAACATTCACTGTTGATTTAAAATAATATTGAGAAAGAAACAAATATGGAGTATATTGTGAAATAAAGGTAAATTGATATAGATGGGAAAAATAGCCAGTTTTGACTTAATCACACTGTTTAACTGAACTAGGCTGATTCTATTTCTTAATCATGCCTTGAAAGCTTCAGAAGCCATGTTGACTTAAACAGTACCTTATGCAGAAGTACGTTTAAAGGCTGAATTACCACCTGTAGGTAGAATGCACATTTTATGTAGATGCCCGAATTTAGGAACAATATCCAGCTCTTCTCTTCACAGGCACTAGAAGGCCCATGATATTCCCAATGAACAAAAGCCTGATTCAGTAGCATGTTGCACCAGTGTAATCCCAAAGTCTCAAGTGGGATAATGAAGAATGATGTGCTTGTGTCAAACTTTAGTCAGCAGATGCCATCATTCTATTGAAGTTTTATTTCTCCTGGTCTTCTGTAGTTTTCTGTGGCATATCCAATATGCAGAACTTTTCACTAAAGTCAATGGAATCTATGTGTCTAGAGTAAATGTTCTTTATTTTAGTGACATACCATGTGTCAGATAATTTTACCTCATTAATATTATAAATTTGGAAGGGAGCCTTCGCAAGGAAGTCAAATAACCTTTCCCCCAAAAAACAGACTAGAAAATCCCCTCTGAGTGTTACTTATTCACAGATACCATAATTAGCTTGTTGAAAGCTGAGACATCAATGGCAGAGATTTCTGATTAGAAATCCTTACGTGAATTCAGCCGTCACGTAATACATGGATGAAGAAAGAATATTGGGTCATACTGAAGGCCAGAGCTTGTCCCATTGTGAATTAGATAGAAATCAATTGTCAATGATTGTAGAAAGTACCCTGGATATGGATCGCTGAACTGGCTCTAATTAATTTAGGAGAGTGACAGGTTCTGGATAAAAGAGCAGCTTCGCTCAGCTAGCAGCAGAAAGTAAAATGCAATTCTGTAGTTGATGTTTGGAAATTTAGAAGACAACTTCAGGTATTTAAGCACTACCTGCCATTAAATTTGTTCATCTACATTGCCTTTGGTCTACACAAATTTCAAATTGTTTTCAATTTCAAGCCATTTCCAGCATTAAAGGTTGTTGTGCAACAATAGCTAGGAAGATGTCAAATGGGTTGCTCTGCCCTTGACTTAATTCCAGTCAGAAAGGCCATAGTAAATTAAATACTTTGATGTAAGTCAAGTAAATGAATAGCTGAATGTAATTTGCTATTTATAAATTAGTGAATAGGCAGAAAATAGGAGTGTGCAGAGGGTCTGTGCATATGAGCTGGGGCAGCTGGTGGGTGCCTAAGCCACTCAGCTCTTGTGGTAGGCATCTGTTGGTAAGAAGAGTAAGGATTTTTTGAGTGTTTCTGTAAATGTGCATGAGTAATATTGCTTTGTTGACATCAGAAGACTGAAAGCTCCCTCAGGAGTTATTGAAATCTATTATGTTTGAGCCAAGAGAGTCATGTACAAGATTTAGAAAAACTTCAGTGATGTGTCTTGTTCTACAAAATAAATGGCAAACCTCACATAAATTTTAAAATGTGATCAGAAGTCTACTGCTTCCACTTTTTAAAATGTGATCAGAAGTCTACTGCTTCCACTTTTAAGTTAGGAATGGTAGTTCCCTTTAGGCAAGTGTTTCTTTTCTGATGCAGCCAGTTGAATTGAAGTTGCAGGATTTTGATTTCTGTATCGGGGGGGAAAGGAATTAAAAAATCAGTACCTTCCATTTTTACCTTCATCTGTAGGAGGCACAGCATTTTTTTTCCAGTGGTTTGCACCCACACTCCTTACCTCTTAGCACAAATCCTCTAAATTACCATAAGTCCCAGGATGATATTTTGCAAAATGAAAATTGTGCTTCCAGTGTTGTTACTTAAAGCAAATAGTGACAGTTCTGATGGTGTCCAGAGATGATTGCTACAGCGAAGGAAAAAAAAAAAAGTGAGAAACAGCAACCTTATAGCAGTATTGAACCTCTTAAGTGACATTCCTGTAATTTCTGTTAGAAAAATGACTCCCCAAATGTGTGTTATAACTTGAAGTTCCAAATTACAGAGTTCTTGCAGAAATTGCTTTCTGCCCAGGAAGAGATAATGTCAGTCAAGATGCTACCTGTTGGGATTAGCTCTGCACTTCCTCTGAAGGGAGTTTTCTGTTCAGAAAACAGTGTTTGCTGGAAAGCTTCTTTTTAAAATACAATTCAATTTCCATGTTGAAATTTGATTAGTACTTCAAAAGAAAGTCTTTCTCTGTCTTGTTATGCATGAAACTTTCAGTCATTAGTTGATGTGGTGGGAATGTGCAGTTGCATGACTGGATACTTGACATAGAAGGCCTCTGAAATATCAGTAAGTCGGATTTGTAGCTGTATTCTCATCAGCACAAAGGCTGTAACATTCAGGTAGAAGCCACGGCTGCTTGGCTGGGTCACTTCGCCACTAACCCTCCTCAGTGGAATCCCCTCATTGCAGGCCTGTCCGCTAAGCAGGCCTGGCTGACAGCAGAATGAATGAGGCCATCGTGCTGTCATGCATCGTGAAAGCTGACCAAGTGTGAAGTAGTAGCCTGTTGTGACGGGATTTGTGACAAATTAGCATGGTTGCCTGCCAGGAAGAAGGGGTGTGCATGCCTCAGATTGTCTCCCCTTCTACTGGGGAAGTGTTTCTTAGTGAGCACCTGGTATTGTTTGTTTTAGTTTATTCTGAAGGGTTTGTTTGTTTGTTTGTTTGTCAATGGTTTTGTTACAGGGCTTACTGAGCTGACTCTGCTCAGGTGATGGTGAGTAGTAGCTTGTGTGAGCCAGGCACCTGAAAAACAGAGGGTCTGTGTGATGTTCCTTTGGGTTAGTTAGCTAAACCACTGGTAGCTGATAAAGTGCAGTTCAGGAGATGACGTTGGATTTAAAGTATAATTCTGATTAAGCAAAATTCTAAGAACCTAGAAAGCTTTCTTAAAAATAATAATAAAAAAAGTTGTGGAGGAGGCATTGCAAGGTTAACATATGCTGCCCATGACACTTGTAAGAGAGATTCCACCTGCTGTGAAGTTTCAGAAGCAATTGCTTTGATTTGGATCCTACCTGACTGTTGCTGTGCTGGCTTGGGCCAGATGGGAATGACTGCCTTCCATCAAGTGATGCTTAGATGTGCTAAGCCTAAAAGAAAATTAAAAGGTGTTGAAGTGGTGGTGAATAAAATCACATTTTTAATGTAGTTCTTTTTGAACAAGAGCTAAAGCTAAAAGTTTGAAATGCATAATCGAATATTAGCCATGCACACAATTTGTAAGCACTTATTTCTAAATCATTTTTGTTTTAAACCCAGTAAAAAAAGAACAGATGAAAAAGAATAAATTCTGAAACTGGGATTTTGGTGGCAAATAAGCATTTTTCAATTTACCATTCTTATTTTTAAGCAGAAAAAAACTTTTTGGATTGTTTATCTACCTTTTTGGCACTTAGTTTATTGGTGTATGGGAATGCAACTTTAATGTCCCTCAATTCTTTAAATGACTGTTCCTTGAAAATATCAGACACAACTGTTGCTCAAGGTGAAGCTTATAATTATTACAACCTCCCCAGATGTCAAAGGATTTTAAAATCTTTTGAAACATTCGTATAACTGCTAGATAAATGGACCTTTTTTTTTTTTTTTTTTTTTTTTTTTTTTTTTTTTGTATAAAACATCACTGTAATGGACAGACAAATAGTAGAAAAAAGTGCTTAATCCCAATTTCAGTATGTTTAATTGCTGTTGTAGCCTCAGCAGAAATACTGGCATTAGATTAAATGCATGTGGGAATATCTTGCTATTCAGCAGTCTAGTGTGACATAGTAATTGAGCTATATTTTTGGTAAATGTGAATTAGTGCTGGTTGTATGCTTCATTTTATACCAGTAAGCAAATAACTTTTTTTTTTTTTTTTTTTTTTTTTTAATAATTGGTCCTCTTCTGCCCTTGAAAATATTTGAGCCTTAAGAACTGAAAACTAGCGACAGAAAGAGGGATGAATACGCAGGGAGCTAAGGGTAACATAGCAATCTGATATAAAAATTTAATGAGCTTTCTTTTGACACTGTAATTTGTCTTAGTAAATTTTTCTAGTGAACAAGGCCAGAAGCCATATGTAAATGAGTTTTCTTGTGACTTGTGCTTGCCAGACTGCTGCAGCTGCAGGGAGTATTAGGGTGATGAAATGATATTGCACATAATGGGGTTAACAAAAAGATTACAAGTTACTTCCTTCAGGGAAGTGTACTCTGTTCATTTTTTGTTGTTGTTGTTGTTGTTTAAAGCAAGCTCACACTGAAAGCCAGGAGTTCAGCTCTATGATAATATATTGTAAAATCTAAGTGGGGGTTGAGGCAACATATCACAAATTGCAGGTGCATAATTAGCTATTGTGTTCTTTTGTGATTGGTTGTATTCCTCTGAGTGTGTACTTCTCACTTCAGAAACAGTAGTGCCATATGAGCAGGCTGACAGCCTCCCTTATAGATATTAATTATAACTAGCAACTCATCCAAATGATTGAATATTGTTGGCCTTGTCCCTAGTCCTATACACACCTTTAAAATACAGTATTTATAAAAGACATTACCAGAAATCTGTGAGCTGCTTAGATATGTCTAAGAACAGATGAAGTACTTATAAGATTTTAATGAGAGTAAAATATTCAAAATTCTGTTATTTAACACAACCAGTTTTTCCAGTATCTCCAAGAAGCCTCAAATTTCAGCCAGCCCTCGCTGGTTGCATCCTTGTGGTCTTCAGCCTTTTGCATTTGCTTTTCATGGAATACTGTCCTTATTTTCCAGTCTGCAAGAGGTATATCAGTTGTCTAAATCTTTCCAGCTTCTATGGAAGCCTGTGATCATTAATTACTGAATAACAGCATTTATTAACATCAAGTAGATTATTACTTTCCAGGAAGTATCAAGAGGGGAAGAACACCTGGTCTTCAACATTATGCTTCCCTCTATTTGATCAGTTTAGTTATAACTCATTATCTAACCATCTAATCTTTTTATAGATTTCTAGCCCTCAACCCCTCCCCTCCTAATTGATTTATCAACTTAACTCTTATACTGACAGGCAGTTCCATACATTATATGTATGTTATAATATACATACGTTATATTACATATGTTATGAAATACATACATATGTTATAATTGCTGTTGTGGGGGACGCAAACCACAAACAGTATGAGACACCTCTTTGGCACTTTTTATTATTCTAACAAGTAATCTGAGAAGTATCTGTAAAATTTGCATAGGTAGTCTCTTAATAGGCAAAAGAGTAATTTATTGCATGCACTATAAAGTTCATGTAGGCAAATACCTTTTTTTTTTTTTTTTCCTCTACATAGCTACATGAGCATTGCCTGATCTGATATAACAGCAACTATTCTACGAAATACTTGAGGCAAAGTTTAGCTTTATATTTTAAGAGTACTGATTTTTCCTGGCTTTTTGTGCCCTGTTTGTGTTTCTTTAAAGAATTGTTTCCTTTGAGAATGCAAAGAGAAACAGATGGTAGATACTAGCTTTAAACTTTGCCTTTCAGTATTGGTCTTTTCTTAACTGGTAATATATTGGAAAAGAGAAGATATAATATTCCTTTTGTAATAATAGAATACATCTTTATTATTATTATTATTATTATTATTATTATTATTATTATTATTATTATTATTATTATTATTATTTGTAGCAGAAGCAAATGTAGAAGATATTCGGGTTTTCTTATTAGTCCATACAGTGTTACATGTTTTAGTGACTCTATTATTTTGCATCAGCAGACGAGTGCTGAGAAAAGATTAGATACTGAAGTGTATCAAGTTTTTGTTGGGTTGAAAGCATTTTATGTGAAATGAAGCTCTTTTCATATCTTATTCTAAAAGAAGATAAAATTAATATACTTCAAGGAAGGTAACTTGCACATTGCTGTGAAAACTTGGAAGGATCTGCCTAGTGGCATTTTCAATTTATGGTAAATAAATATTAATTCACACCTGAATTTTATAGTGGCTGAATCCTGCCAAGTCACTTTCCTAACTTATTTTCAGACTTCCAAAAAAATGTGTCATATTAGGCCTAGCTGAGTGTTTCTGTTCACATAAAATTATATATAAGGCAAATTAACATAATTTAGGTGACCTTACAGGGAGTATCTCTTTATGATATCCTCTTTTTACCTGTACCAAAACTGAAAATAAAACCTATAAAGTATAGTGGGAGGAGTGCATGTGCAGAAAGGAAAAATGCTTCTGTCCTTCATGTTATTCATCCTATGCAGGAAAACTCCAAAGTAATCAAAAATGAAGGCTGAGCTTTGGATGAAGAGTTTTTGAAGTTATCTGCAGAGTCCATAGAATGAACCCTTTTTGCATCCTGAAGAAGCTATGGACTGAATTCTGTTCTGTTTGGTACAGAGGTTCTGGGAGGCAGCGGAGAAAGATTCAAGGCCTGTTTGCAGCAAGCACTCCTGTAAATGGTCCACCTCTGTGTTCACTTTAGTTGTAGTTCTTAGAACCTACAAAGACCAGGCTTGCTACTCTGGGAATATTGCGGTTGCTTTCAATGCATTACCTGAAATATAGACTTGAACAGATGTTGTTCTTGATCTGGCTTCAGGATAGGTTATGAGTTTAAAATGAGTTACATTCCTTGTAGTATGTTGGCGAAAGGACTCTCAGCAAAGAAGGAATCACTTCATTTTTTTCCTTGCTTCACTCAGTGTACAGGGGGCAGATTTCCCCATCAGTTGCTAAGAGAGTGATAGAGTCTTGACGGAAGACCCCAAAAAGCATTAAACCACTCAATTTTTTCACGTTCATCTATAAACTTTGAATTAAAATGAAAACATTTCCTTTCCTAATGTTTGTAAGAACTGGGAGAGAATGACAGTATTTTAAGCCATAGACAAGCAAATGCTGAAAATGTAAAGGTCTCTAACTAAAGCTGCTTAGCTATGTTATATTTATGACTTGAGAAAAGCCTGTTTTTGTCTTTGTAAGTTGCCAGGAGTTAGTACACTTCCTCTACTTCCTATCAGTAAAGACTTAAAAAGCAAGGAAGTTGTTCCTTCATTAATATTAAATATTTTATCTACCTCCCTATCATGCAGTAAAGTTAGTTTTTGAGAAAAATAAGTAGCAGAAATCTCCAGTGCGTTACTGTAATTTTAAAGGAAAAATAGGAGGTTGTGACATAGTTTTTTTGTCATCCTGGGAGAGTTGTGCTCTGCATTTTCAATTACCCAAGTGCTTGAGTCCAGATTATTTTTCAGTTTATTTTTTATATTGGGGAAGAGGAAGAATTACTTCTTTATTTTGCAGAAAAAATATATTCCAGTTTGTTGTCATTAAGTTCTGTGCTTCACTGGCTTCAGAGGTATACTGTAAAGAAGTGTTCTGATTTTCCTTTTCGCTTGTATTAAATCACTTTGGTTTTAAGCTATCCTTAGCCCTAACTTTGCTTATACATTCACATTTTATTTAGTTGTTAGGCAAAATCTCTGTTCAGACCCACAAAACTGTGATCAAACTTACGCCATTACAGGAAATGGAGCACATGAGAGAGTGAAAAAGCAGATGTGCCAAACACATCCCTTTTGCAAGTAGGTATTTTTATAACTGGCTGTGCATCTGAAAATATTTTATACTGGGAAAAATGAATGAACTCTTGACCCGTGATTTTTAAATGGCTAGCTATTGTAATACTTTCTTACCAGGGACCATAAATAGAAATGCAGACTTGATATGTTGGTGGGACAGACAAAGCACTGTGTAGGCAACCAGAGCTTTGCTGATGATCAGACCAACTGAATGTGACTAGTGTAAAAATGCAGGTACTTAAATATGGACTCTTGTGTGTGTATTTGGGAAGACCCTCAAAAAGCAGTGTATATTTTGATTATGAATATTTCACTCTGTAGTTTTTTAATATGCCTTGAAGTTTTTTAGTCTTCATCTCCAAAACACTTTTGGAAGGACTTTGTCCTCTACCTTCTGCTTGGCTGGCTGCTCCTGGGAAAGCTGGGGCATTAACTGTATCACTGATGCGTTCTCGACAATCTGTGCAATTGGGTCAGAAAAAATTTGAAATCTCTTGAAGGGCTTCCCTTCCAATTAGGAAGATTACAGGAATTCAAGGGATCAACATAACTAATATGGATAATTGCAAACATATTTTTTTCATTACACACAGAAAAAATATCTAGAAATGTTTAATCACTAGGTATCTGTATTATTTTCGACCTGTATTTATTTAGGACGATTTCTCCTAATAAGCTCTAGAAGGAGCACAGCTTTGTGTTTCATTTGGGTAACTGAGGGGTTGGGAAACAACCTCTACCCAAAAAACTATTTTACACTTAAATAAATTCATTTCTGTTCATTTCACGTTTTGTTTTGCAAGTGGTGATAAAGATGATTTTTAGCTTCAACTTGCATGGAGTTCTTTTTTGCCTCAAAGAAAAATATTTAGATTTTATTAGTTTTATTTTTTTTTGTGTCTGTGTGTGTTTGTTTTTAAAGAAGAACATTGGAAGTTTTGGCTTAGACTTGGAAAAGTTTCAATGTTATTTGTAAAATAAGGTAGCATAAAATGCTGAAGCTTTCTTCCCCAGTGCTTGTGCTCTAATCAGTTATGAAAATCCAGATTCAAATACCTACTTCAGCTCTCAGTCAAAGCAGAGATGACGTGGAGTGTCCTGTCTCCTGCAAGTTCTCCCTTAGCTGCTTACTTCTTGCATATGTTGTTGTTGTTGTTGTTGTTGTTGTTGTTGTTGTTTTTCTTTTTCTTTTTTTCTTTTCCATCTTTCTAATTTACTTGATACTGTTCTGTTTTAGCATATTTCAGTTAATTGGAATGGGGACTAGAACTATACTTCTCTGTTCCCCTGCTGACAACCACAGTGAGTACTGTAAGCAACATGTTACAGTTTATTCCCCTTTCACCGTCTGTGCCAATGTTTTCCATTCTGTGTCTGGTGAAAATATGGGGCAGTTATGTGGGACTGTCAGCATCAACAAAGGAGCTTCATGGCTCCCGTACCATGTAGACTGTATTGTGAACCACAACAGGGAAAAGAACATGTGTAAACCACCTTATTGAGCAGGAATTTATTTAAGTTGATTCTGTTTCCTGATCCAGTCCACAGCAAAGCTCCACAGATAATTGTTAGGATAACTCCATGAGGTGAGGGAGGTTCCTCTCCTTGGGATTGATCTTCAGGAGAATCTCTGCTGACATCCCTGCATGACAAAGCGAGCTGTAGAGGAGAGGGAATCTCTACCAAGTTTCTAGGTTTATTTCATTTTTGCCCGAACCAAATGTATTTAGCGTATTCAGGTTTCACAGTGCTTCCTGTGATACAGAGGCTGTGTTTGAATTTGTTTTACTACTAGAAAAACAAGCAAACAGCAATGTCCAATTTGAATGCAATTCCAGATGTAATTCAGTATAACTAGGAGGCCAGGCCATTGAAGTCTGTGAAATTAAACTGACCGAAGAGTATTATAATGTGAACATATACATAAAATAAATATAATAAAATTCGCTCTCTATAGGTACCTCAAGGGAGGCTGTAGCGAGGTGGGGGTTGGTCTGTTCTCCCACGTGCCTGGTGACAGGACGAGGGGGAATGGGCTTAAGTTGAGCCAGGGGAGTTTTAGGTTAGATGTTAGGAAGAACTTCTTCACTGAAAGGGTTGTGAGGCATTGGAACAGGCTGCCCAGGGAAGTGGTGGAGTCACCATCCCTGGAGGTCTTTAAAAGACGTTTAGATGTAGAGCTTAGGGATATGGTTTAGTGGGGACTGCTAGCGTTAGGTCAGAGGTTGGACTCAATGATCTTGAGGTCTCTTCCAACCTAGAAATTCTGTGATTCTGTGATAAACTCATCTGCAACTGAATGATACTCAACTTTTTGTATGTCTGTATTTACACGTGCAGGTAAAACATAGTGAAAGTTTAAGGCCCCACATGTACTGTAGTTAATTTTCTTCATCGCAAAAATGGAAATATTTTTTGCTCATGCATTAAATAGGTTATCTTCTAAACCTTGCTACATTTTTCTGCAAATGCAGAAGGAGTTGAGAGTATTTTGTGAAATATCTGATTCTGCCCTTGATAAATAAACATACTTGCAATCAGTTATCTAGTGGTAATACCGGCAACACTGTCTGCACTAGGTTAAAGAAGGAAGGTTAGAACAACGCTTGGAATAATGACCTTTCTTTTAGGTTAACAAACTTGTTTTTGTTTCTGGTAAACACTTTCACAAAATGGATTTAGCTTTATTAAAGAACAATTCCAACAGGTGCTCCAAATAAGAGGTTTCTTCTACCATCTCTGTAGGACAGCTTTGAGGCTTCTGTTCATTTGTTTCTCCTAATGCCTCATGTATTGCGGTATTTAAGAAGGTGGTGCCTACAGGAACAAGGTTATTTTTTTAACATTATTTATAGACATGTTTATTGGGTGGAAGAGATTGTATTAAAATGGCTATTTAAAGCAAATCGAATGTGACTGCATATGTGTGCCAACTGCTGCTTGTTCTTCATTTTCTTAAATTACTAATCCCATAGTGCTGTGCTCATGTAGGTTGTTTAGGGAAACAGATGACATATGCTGTAGTATTTAACAAGCTGAGGTAGAGCCAGGAAAAAGACAGAAGGTGTTTGTTTAGTTTTAAATGATACACAGTCAATGAAATGGCTTATCGCAGAAAGATACACAAACATGACATGCTTTGTAGGCAGTGGTCTAAGAGCTAAAGCAGTTTGCAATGCCCAAATGAAACAGAAGAATTATTCGACTCAACCTTTGTTGCTTGAGATAAGGAATACTTCTAATCACGCCTGACAAAGGCTAGTAAAATGGTTTATTTCTAAAACAAAGACAAGTGAGGCACACTTAGTGCATAATCTCGTAAGCCATGTAAGAAAAGAAAGGAGAAAAACCTCAGGTTATGCAAACTCTGACTTTCAGCCCAAGCTGTTTACTGGCATGAATTCACCTCTGGATCAAGTCCAGAGATCAGGTCTCAGGCACAACCAAGAGACAGAAGAGGGATGTGGTGACTAACCAAGAAATTTCAATAACAAAATTATTTGAGGAGTCCAAAAGCATTTTCCTCACATTCTTGTCATTGACAAAAAACCCATTCTCTTGCTGAGGTGCTCTGCTGAGGTCTTGGTGGTTTAAAAAAATTAAAATAAAAATTAACTAATCTACTTCACAGTGGAGTTACGCTGGGTTTACCACAGTCTTTGGTGGGGTTGCTAGATATAAATGTATTCAGTTTTATTACAGCATTATGACTAACTTAGACTGTGGAAGAGTACTGCTGACACAAACTGTGTGAAGTTCAATGGAGGGAAATGCAAAGTCCTGTGGCTGGGGAGGAATAACTCAATTTATTTGTCCAGTCTGAGGGCTGATTGGCTGAAAAGAATCTCTGCAGAAAAACACCTGAAAGTCCTGGCTGACAAAAAGCTGAACATGAAGCACCAATACACCTTTACAGGAAAAAAGAAAAAAGAAAGGGATGGGGGTGGGTTGGGTAACAACATTCTGGGCTGCATTGCAAATAGCACTGCCAGCAGGTTGAGTTCGGTGATCATTTGGGTGGCTGAAGAAGGTTTTATTCTTAAGACTCCTTAGTTTGATTCTTTTGTCAATTATAGCATACTGTATTTGCAGATCTGTGCTTTTCTGCTACCTTGAGACATATTATTTTAGTTCTGTTCTGCCCTGTCAGCCCATGTTTTTAATTGCATTCATCCCCTACAGATCTGTTTTTCTGCTCCATTTCATTATCTACCTTGTTTATCTTTGTCACAATTTAAATTCTTCCTTTATTTCTTTAAAATTCTTTACATACTTTCATTAAGTATCTAGTCATCCTTTAAGCCATGGTATCTTTTTCAGTGTGAGAGGAAGAAATTTCTAACTTGCACACAAACTTTTTCATTGTCAGTTGAGAATTACCCTGTAGAGGCAGAAGAGAGGGAATGAACGTAAGACCATTACCTCCCTGTATATTTGCACACACATTTTGTATTGTGAAATGTAGGCCCATGAAATCTTTTTGCTTTATCAAATTGAAATTTATCACTGTCTTCCAGTTAGACAGAACTAGACACAATGTGGTAATTTGTGTGACTGTGCGTACCTGTATCCTTTGATTGAAATAAACCTTTATTCCAAACTGATGATGATTTTTAATGTTGTGGAAAGATTTTAGTTAGAGTATGTTAGTTTTCTGAGCTGTAGGCTTTTCTGTGGATTTTTTTTTCCCTGCTTTATGGTAATTAATGATTCAATCTTAATGATTGAAGAATCAAATGGGGAATATTTTATCAAGCATTTCTTAAGACATACAGAATAATAACAAATACAAAACCCATGCTTTTATCTATTCTAGCTTCATTATTCATATGAATGAATTTGGAAAGGATTCTATGCTAGTATTTCATTTCTGTATTGTAATGAACATTCATGAAACCTCCTCATCACATTTTGTTACCTTTTTAATATTTGTATAAAAATCAGAGAATATTACCTTACAGCATTGCTCTAGGAAACTATCTTTCACGAGCGTTAAGCAAGTGTATTTAACATTACATTTACCAAAGAGAAATATCCCCCACAAACTGCTAACTTCTGTGATGACAAATTTTGTCGTAATTTGTGATAAATTCATTGAGCTTCTGAAGTTTCTGTCTAGCAATAACACGTACTTTTGGCACCATGTGGAAATATTTTTCTGTTTTAATAAATGAGACATGGAGGAACTTATACATGATGTGCACTGTTTATAGTTGTATAGAAAGTCTATTGCAGAGGGGACTGAAACGAGCCTTCTGCCTCGGTGACTGTATTATCCTTTCTCTGACTTTGCTGTGAGGGAAATTTACTATGTCTGTCTGTCTCAGACTCTTTACTTCCTGATATAATTTTAGAGAATTATCCATAATTTAATGTATTTCCACTTACAATTATGAAATGTATACAATAATAGAATTGATGCTATCAGTAAAGAGTAAAATTTCACTTAGGTAATCTGTTCCTGCACTTCACAAAATTGTGACTGGTAACTTGTAGGTGAGCCAAGAGAATCCAATTATTGTATGCTTTGGGGGGCCGCCTTCTCTTCCTGAACATTAAGTGGCAGGTTTGTATGGCAGAGTCTATGTTGCGCTGTAAGTCACTCCCCTTTTCCTGAAGAACTGAAGTTACAGTCTGTATGGGCTTTATTTAGTGTTCATTCATAGAAGTTAATCCTAGGAACTATCTAGATTTCATGTTAACTCTTTTGTCCTCTGTATATCTTTTTCTGCTACAACTCTAGAGAATTCTTCAAAAAAAAATTTTTTTTTGGCTATAACAGTGTAGTGTTCAAGAAGAAAACCATATGTTCCTATCTGATACACAAGAGGAAGAGATGTAAAATGTTGGTATGTGTATTTTCATTTAAAACAACACGATAAATGTAATACATTTATTTAATTTTATTTCCAATTCACTTAACCATTCATTCCATATTTACAAAAGTAACTTCTCATTTAAGTTACTAATTAAAAATTGTAATGTGTAGAGCACATCTAGGAAATGACCTTTCTTCATTTGAAGTGCTCTAAAAATTAACTTCTCATAGATTGTAGGCAGCACTCCAGGGACAGTTTTTTTAATGTACTGGATATTGCTTTCAAAGTACTCTTAATTGCCTAAATTAATAATTTTTTGTTCCTTTGGTTCTTATAAGGGACAAATGTATTTGAAGCACTCTCTAAAGAATTGTATCACTGGACATCTTTTTCTGATTGCTTTTTGCATTCATTATGAAATTTAAAAAACAAAGAACACCAAGGTCACCCTGGGGATGTTTTTGGTTGTGAGAAAAACAAAAGAAAGCGACATTAACTCCTCTTCACCAGTTCTTGCAAAAACACAGGGTCTATAGATACTATGGTAATGTTACACCAGCTCTAGTTGGCATATGTGTATGTAAAGGTAATAGCTTCTGAACTGTACAAAGAAAGATAAATGTATGTTTGTTGCAAAGTATTGAGGTAATACTTTGCACTGTTGTATAAACAAAGGTTGGATATTAGGAAGAACTTCTTTACTGAAAGGTTTGTTAGGCATTGGAATGGGCTGCCCAGGGAAGTGGTTGAGTCACCATCCCTGGAGGTCTTTAAAGGATGTTTGGATGTAGAGCTCAGTGAGATGGTTTAGTGGAGGACTGGTTAGTGTTAGGTCAGAGGTTGGACTTGGTGATCTTGGAGGTCTCTTCCAACCTAGATGATCCTGTGATTCTGTGATACTTTATTCTAACTGTAAGCTTTATTCAATAATGGGAAAAATTTGCACTATGGGGTGTAGATGAGTTTTCTGTGCTCCATCTGTCAGTTCAGAAAGAAAATTAGTCAGGCACTTTATAATTCACCTGGGGATCAACTGAGTATGTAATTAGCCCAGAAGAGCTTTTTAAAATGTTGTATATTAGGTATCAATTCCAGCTCACTAAGTCAAGCTTGTTTGCAAGCTTGAACTTCCAAAGGTAATACATTCAAAATGCTGATCTGCTGGCCATTTGGTACAGAGCTCTTTGCTGTTGGGTGTCAGCATTTTGGATCCTTAGTGATAATACTTGTATTAAAAAAGGAAATGTGGGAAATGGAAAGATATTGAGAAATTGTGGTTTAGATATCCTCAAGTACTAGTGGCACTTGAAAGAAAGCAAAGTATGTGGATATTCAGGTTTATGCTTATGACTTGTGATCTGATGGGACAGGGGTGTGCCTTTTTTCAGGCTGCATCTGCTAATGACAGAAAAAGCATAAAAATATCTCATGTTCTGTGTTAATTGTGACTACTGAAAGAAATGGAGCAGGTAGAAGCCAAATAAATACCTGTGGTAATTTAATGTAATGATATCTTTAGGAAAACTTTCCTTTTTAAAAAAATATTTATTTATTTTTTATCTACTGTATTGTGTATTGTCTGTATTTTAATATTAAACTTAAATATTTATTCAAGAAAAATAACTTAGGGGGCAGAGAAGACTGAGCAAAATTTGTTATGTGGTGGCCCATTTTTGTTCTTACTATTTCTTGTGTAAATAATAGGTGTAAGTTGTTTAATATAATTGTATAATATATTGTAATGATTACAGACTTAGTACGATTTTTTGTTTTGTTTTGTTTAGAGGGAAATTCAACTTCATTTTATTAAGAGTGTTTCCTGGAAGAACACAAGACTCTCCACTTTAATGCTACATTCTAATGATACTTTCTCTATTAGTATTTTGAAAGCCTGGCTGGCCGTTTCAGTAGTCTCAATGCCGTGGATTTTCATTAGACAGCGATGCAGCGGTTTGTTCTGTAGACTCATATTTTGCTGTAAAAGGCTGGTTACTAGCTTGACTTTCAACTCAACCATAGCAGGGGTACTACAAGCAATTATGGAAACACCTGCTGTGGGATTGCTCAAGGTAGTCCAGCTTTGCAGCTGAGAAGTTTGTTTTGCAAGGGCCTATTGAATTTACTAATCATCAAAAGGTGTGTTAAAGATCATAGTACAAGACTGTTGTGTATAAATTGGAGAAACATTTTTTAACTTATATTCTAATACAGTGGACTTCAAGTCGAAATGCCTAGAAAACTAGTAGTGAAAGTTGTCTCCTAGCTTGGCAAAATACATATCACACATCCCCAAACTATTCCTCCTAATGTGTCAGATTTCCAAAAGCAGAAAAAAAAGCTCCTATTCTTAAAGATGATTCAAATGTTTAGTTACAGCTGGGTTTTCAGTAAGTATTCAATAGTGTGTATAATTTTACATGCTTTTAATCTGCTTGTGATGCTAATACACCACCAAAGGTGCATGCATTGCACCAGCATCTTAGTGTGCATAGGAATACTCTAATATGGGTGTTAACCTGTGGAGATACAGGTGAAGCTGTCAGGTCTGGCATGTGAATCTGTCATCCACTACATGTACAGTTAGCTCACAGTGATAATTAGTACATCTGGCTATATGTAGCCAGAATTGTATGTACAGTCCTGAAGGTAAGTGGGTGAAAATCAGGTTCTGTCTATGCAAGTGATAAGCTGATTTGGTAACAATAAATAAATAAATAAAATGTGTGTGGAGGTTACATTATACATAGAAAAACAATTCCAGGGAATAACATCTGAATATTTTTGTCTGGTTTTGCTTATTGCAATACCTGGCATAATGCCTGAGGCCAAAGATGATTTTAGTCCTGTAACTCATTCTTACTGTTATTGAGTCTCACTGGGTGACAGTTCAAGTGACTGTACACAACTAGCAATGCAGAGCACGTTATTTCTACAGTCACTGCCAAAACCAGAATTAATTTTAATAAGAGGGGAGATTTCTGATTTGCCTTACAGTTTTAATCTCACTTTCAATAGAAAATATTTGTTATCTTAAAGCAAGACACATGCTGCCACAGCTGGGACTCTTCATAATCTATCAGTTTGCTTAATTGCTTTAGTGTTGCTTTTACAATTAAGACCTTTTAACTTGTCACATATTAATAGTAGGGATGGCCCCTGAAACAGGCTGGTAATCTCCTGTACTTCTGAAAGTTCATAGGAATGTATTAATCTTGTTGTTACTGTAAAAGCAGTAGAGGGAAGTAGAAAACCATTTCTTATAAATTGCTGGAGTCTGGCTAGTAGCATACATGTAGTTCTGTATTATTCAGTAGGCAGCTGATAGCTAAGATAAATATTATTTATTCCTTATTTATTTTTAAATGGCATTGTCCTGTGATGTGTGCTTTGTTGTGGGCTTATTGATATAAATCTACTAAAATTAGTTTTTTATTATCATCTTGTAAGACAGAAGCAAAACACTGTTTAAGAAGGAAATGTTGGACTTGCTGAAAAAAGGACTCTTCTGGGTCTATTGAGCACATAGCAGAGCTTAGCAGATAGCATCCATTGAATAATTTCTGGTTGTGGAAGCTGCACAATAATCATAAGCCATTTTTGTGGGTCATTAACAGCTAGAGATTATTTTTAAGGTGATGTTTACAACAGACAATATTTTCTCTCTGAAGCCTATCAAAAAAAAAAAAAAAAAAAATCTGATTAAAACAGGATCAGAGAAAGCACTGAGATGTGCTGTTATAACTTGAAATCTCATTAGACTATAACAAGTTAAAGGCAGGGCAAATTTTGTGCTTCAGCACGTTATGAGGATCTTTGACGTTTTCAACCATAAATAGTTAGTCCATGGTGATGATTCTCTAGTTAGTTCCTCCTCTTGCAGTACAGTATATTGAAGCAGAGCAATCTGTTGGATGCAGAGAAGCATTTAGCAAACGTCATTATAAGGTAGTAGGAAACTGTTCAGAGACCTCCACTAAAGCTGAAGCTGAATAACTACAGGAAAAGAAACTACAAATTAATGGTCCAATTATACTTGCAGCAATTTACATTTAATTATTATTTAATAATTTATAACTAAGAAAGATTACGTGGTATGTTTCACAGCTGGATTACAGATTTGGAACAAGCTCTGTATAAATTTAGGAGTATATTTTCTTCCTGGCATAGTCTCAAACTGTAGCTGATGGTGTTATCTTCTGCTCAGTTTGGAAGTGTGTTTAGTTTATTAGTTACCAAATAATGGTAATGTTTTTATTTCTGGTATCACAAAGCAGGAAATTACGTTGTTTCACTGAAATGTTGACAGGTCTGTTTGTTTGTTTATTTATTTTTATTTTTTTTAGATAAACACTAGTATTGTTTTTCTCCTTTTAAAACTGAAGTGGAATAAAGTAGTGATCGTCATTGAAGAAGCTGGGATAAAGTCTGGAACAGATCTATTTTGCTCAGTGGTATCTTATTTAAATGAATTGAATTTGAATGAATTTTCTAAACAAGAAAACCCACCTGTTCAAACAACCTCCAAAGAAACAGAAAACACCCACCAAACAACAAAACAGAACAAAATGAAACAAAAAGATTACCACCACCACAAAAATGAAAACAAATAACAAAACAAACAAAAACAAACAAACAAAAACCTAACAACACTACACTTAAAACTTACCTGTTGGAGTCACCAGATCTACACAGAACTCTACTATTTTTTCATTAAAGTGTAAACAAAAGAATTAATGTGATTTTCTGTTATAGTTTCTTTTGTTATGCTTGTTTGTTATGTTTTCTTTTCTTAAACTCTGTACAAATCCAGAAATAATGTGTCCCCTACCTTAATCTAGAATATTTTTTTCACATGGAACTCTTCGGGGGACTTCATGTTGAAATTTTCCATCAGATGTCTGAAATAAAACCTTGTTCATCATCCTTTGTTCCCCAGAGTAGTAATGTTAAATAGAGTGTTCTCAAAATTGAATAATATACATTTACTTAAATTACTTGAAATGATAAAAAAAGTAGATACAACAAAATAAAGAAGTAGCTTTTATTCTCGTTTTCTACTAGATTTATTTGTAGGCTTTTTGGGTGTGAGTATGAATGTAATTATAGCAATAAGAAGGCTGGTAGACTACATGTTTCTTTCAAAAATATTAAATGGGCAGTCAAAAGATGAATTAAAATTTTAAATTGGTCCAATCCCCTAGAGATAATATTAGAAAGCTTTTTGATCAGAAAAGCCCTGTGTCATAGAATGTTTGCTTTCACTTTTTTTTTTTTTTTTTTTTTTTTTTCTTTCCCCACTGGGTACATCTACAGCATGCAACACTAGCTTTTTATTTTGTAAGAGTTCATACAGTCCTGCTGTTTTTTCCATCAAAGTTTTCATCTCTTCATGGGAAAAAAAAAAAAAAAAAAAAAAAAAAAAAAAAAGTAATTGGTTGTGGTAGAAGTCATTTGAGGGTCAAAAATCAAGGAAATAGGATGGTTCTAAGTGGGCAGTAGGCATTAGGAATTAATGTCAACCGTTAAGGAAGAGAGGTCCTGGAAATCTGATGAGCCTTTGGGTCACAAAAGGCAAATAGCATCTAAGCCATTTGAACTGTTTCTCTTCCTAAGCAAAGTAGATTATACCTTCACCTCCTTACTTCCTCCCAACATTTTGTTTTGATACAAATATGCTTGTAATTATGATGTGATATTTTTTATGTCTCATATGAAGGCAAAGAAATGCTGCTCAGGCTTAGACTACCAGCAATAATAATAAGCAGCATTAGGTTCTACAGTAAAAATTATAAAATGAGAAAAAATGAACCAAAAGCAAGAGAAGGATTACAGATAATGGAGCTTTTATTTTGTATGTAGTAGGCAGATGCTGATCATTGGTGATATGAGGTAGAAAACAAATTTGCTTTCTATAAAAATAGAATTTTGAAGTTGTTTTAAAATCTTAATGGCTGATTTTTTTTTTTTTTTTGCATTAATGTCATTATTGTAAATATTTTGTTGCAATTTCTGTAATGCTTTTATTGAAAACCTTACTAAGAAAAAGTCAATCTTTTTTTTTTAAAAAAAAAAAAGTATTTTTAGTGAGTGAGAAATTTCATACATCACTTGAATGTTTGCAGTAAGAAAAAGAAAGGAGAGAGAGAGGAGAGGGAGAGGAAGGGCAGAGTCCAATATTTACTAGAAATAAACATTAGGTAAAAATATGAGAGAACCTACACTGTGAAAATAGGGGGCTAAATAGGGGTCACTGTGAAAATAGGGGGCTAAATTCTTTAAAACACAGGTGGGATGGAAACGCTCTTTGTGGCACTGTCAAGAAGCTGTGTGAGTGGGATGTTTGCAACTGCTTTGTTTCTCTTTTGTTTAGTTAGGTAACTAAAATCATTTAATTCTGCACTCTGAGAGCAGAAGGAGGAATGAATTTGTGTCATTGTGACTTAAGAATCAAATCTGTTTACTTCTCCCTGCTTTTTTATATGTATTTGTTTCTTTACGTGTACTTTGTCAGTATTGTTAGAAGTTACATGCTATGTGGCTGGCTGGCTGAATAGTGATGGATTCCTAACTCTTGCTGCCGGGTGATTTCTTAAGAAATCTAGTATTGTTTTCTTCATTTTCTTCATTCTGCTTAAAGTAATAAAATAAAATAAAAATAAACAACAACAACAATAATAATAATAAACGGGGCAGGATAAAGCAGGAGCTCACAGGAATGGTGTGCCTCTGGCTTGAATTAGTGACCAGCACCTTGAGGGGCATTGCTGGTTGCTGGCACACATGAAAGCCCATGTCACAACTTCTGTGTTCACCATGGGAACCAGGTTAAATTGGCACTGTAATGGGCTGTAATCAGATCTAGTTTTCCTACTGTATATATATACTATAGTTTTTTTTTGTTGTTGTTGTTTTTTTTTTTTAATATAGTTTTTATATATATATATTTTTTTTTTTTTAATGTATATATATACTGTAGTTTTCCTCTATACTGAGAGCCAATTCTGTGGCAGTTTTAGTTTAATTTTAATATCCTGAGAACAGCATTGAGACTGAAGACTGTGTCAGTAATAGGCTGACTAAAAGTAATTGGTTTGCAGGAAAAAACTTTTTTATTATTGTATTGTATTGTATTGTATTTTTTACTGATGGTCTGTGAGACTTCCTGTAGAACATTTCACAGTCCCCCTAATCTGAAACCAGATACTGCAATAAATTCACAATCTAGTCTGTGTGTACAGAGCAGAACTAGCAGGACCCATGTCACCCCCAAGAAAAGTTATGCCAGAGGATTCACAAATGAATTCTTGGTTTCACAAGAGATGAAACGTGTTGTCTCAGATTACTTATTTAGTGCTTCCTGGTTCAGTCATTTTTTGTGGTGTTTGGCAGTTCTGACTTATGTGGAAATAGTTTGTGGCCTCTAAGTTAGAACTAGGGATTAATGCTCTTCTGTGAATGTAGGTGAATCGGATGATTATGGGGGCTTGAAACTGATGCTGCCTCACTTAGAAAGCTATATACAGATTTAGCTTAGGTTGACAACAGGTGTGCAGATCTAATGAATATTTTTAGAATGCTATTTTTTGAAGAAAACCTGCAATGTATACTTATGTAATTTTTTATGTACGCCTTGCACTAATCATAATTTTGCTATGTGTCCCTTTTTGGAGTTGCTAACTGTAAACTTGGGGGGATGTTCCTGAGAAGGACCAGTGTCTTATCTTTTCCCCATCTTAACTCCAAGCATGATGAGCATAGTCCATAACCTTTTATCCTGTCATGGTTTAACCCAGTCAGCAGCTAAACACCACACAGCCGTTCGCTCATCCTCCCCCCTCCCTCTCTGGGATGGGGGAGAGAAACGGGAAAATAATAATAATAATAATAATAATAATAATAATAATAATAATAATAATAATAATAATAATAATGTGTATGAAAGAAGTGATGCACAATACAATTGCTCACCACCTGCTGACTGATGCCCAGCCTATCCCCAAGTAGCCAGTCCCCCACCCCATCTAGCCATCCCTATATATTGTTCAGCATGACCCCAGATGGTATGGAATACCCCTTTGGCCTGTTGGGGCCAGCTGTCGTGGGTCTGTCCCCTCCCAGCTCTTGCTGCACCCCCAGCCTGCCCACTGGCAGGACAGAGTGAGAAGCTGAAAAGTCCTTGGCTTGGTGTAAGCACTGCTCTGCAACAATTAAAACATCAGCATGTTATCAGCATTCTTATCCTAATCCAAAACATAGCACCCTACCAGCTACTAGGAGGAAAATTAACTCTATCCTAACTGAAACCAGGGGAATACCGAAGTAGCAAGCCAAAACTTTTGGTTTTCTCTGTTTAGGAGGAAGGAAGACCATCCATTCTGGATTATGCAAGAAGTGGTAGTTGTCTTTAAGGTGGAGCAGACTATTCAGTCAAAATCAGCAAAAAGAGAGGGGAGAACATGCTGCTTTTGAGGATGAAGCTATGCTTCTTCCTGTCCCTTATGCAACTTACATGGCTGGAGAAGCAGGTAAGAAAACTTCACAGGTTTCTCAGAAAACTGTTATTTATTTATTTATTTTATCTGATGCATGTATAATATGTAACAAACTTTGCAAGTCTGAAATGGTGGTGTTTGTTCTTCAAGAGACTTGAGGGAGCTACATTGTCTACTCTCACATGAGAGGATGAGCTCTGCCGTTCAGTTGCCTTTCCAGAATGTGGTTACCGTTCTGCAACAGTACCTATTAGACAAGGGGATAGGAAGCCCTCTCCTGAAAGCGTGAGTAAATCCTGTTAGATAAAGTAGTTATCTCATGAATGTATTTAAGAGGTGCTTTCAGGATAGGGATTGATGGTTTTGTTTTACAACACAACAGGAGCCTAACTGTAATCAGGCCATATCTGGACTCTTAGCTCTTTTAATTTCTGTAAGTCACTAACTGACTGGAAATAGCCTGAATCAGTAAACATAAGAAAGTTGATTCATGTTCATATGAAATGTACTTTTTAATTTCTGCATAGTTATATCCTTATACACTGCTGTGTTAAAAGAAAACCTTATAACACTGTATAAAACATGTAGTTATGTTATCAGAGGCTTTAAGGAACAAAACATTCATTATGTCCAGAATCTTCGAATGCATAAATATAAATATCAGTTTAATGGTTTAGGTTTTACAACTGTGGCATTGTTCTGTCATGCTTCTGAAATGAGAAAAAAAATTGCTTCTGCTGTTGCTGTAGCCTTACTGGTTCCTATACTGCTTTTGGAAGATTTGGAAGATGCTATTTAATTAAATTCAGATTCAAAGAATTATTTTCCTGCAGTTACATGAAACAGTTATGTTCAGGGAAAAACAAACAAACAAACAAACAAACAAAAAAGAGAGCGAGAGAGAATAAGGACACAGGGTGGATAAGGTTGATTTTTGTAAGCTTACAGTATATGCAGCACTTTATAAAAGACATCCTGGAAATGTGATTTCAACTTTTTAAAGCATAACTAGCTTTAGATCAGAAAACCATGACAGGGAGGCTTACTACTCTAAATTACAGAATCAGAATCAAAGAATTGTCTAGGTTGGAAGAGACCCCAAGATCATTGAGTCCAACCTCTGACCTAACACTAACAAGTCCTCCACTAAGCCATATCGCTAAGTTCAACATCTAAACATCTTTTAAAGACCTCCAGGGATGGTGACTCAGCCACTTCCCTGAGCAGCCCATTCCAATGCCTCACAACCCTCTCAGTAAAGAAGTTCTTCCTAATATCCAACCTAAACCTCGTGTGGCATAACTTTAGCCCATTCCCCCTCGTCCTTTCACCAGGCACGTGTGAGAATAGACCAACCCCCACCTCTCTACAGCCTCTTTTAATGTACTTATAAAGAGCGATAAGGTCGCCCCTGAGCCTCCTTTTCTCCAAGCTAAAAATTCAGTCATATAAATTGATTTACTATTGGGGTTCTTTGGATTTTAGTGATTGCTGTAGAATTTAGGGCAATGTGATCTGGATCTGTTTAAATTTCCAGAAAATATACTGATTTACCACTGTGTTGGAAATGAAATTGTCAGGAATCCTATTATCTTCTAGGGTGCAAAAGTTGATGTCATGAAAAAGAAAAATATTTAAATTGTGATTTCTCAAGACTTGTCATGGGGGTCTAGTAAAAGATACTTTCTCTCTCTAGAAACCCTGGCTTTCTATGTTTTTCACTAAAGATGTGAATTACAATATTTCTTGTATTCAGACATTTCTGTAGATGTCATGCTGTTTGTTTATAATTATAAATCTTAATCCTTAAAGTAACTGTTTTGTTACCAAATTAGTCTCTGCACAATATGTGCCACAACAACAGTTACTAGTTCATCAAGGGTATAAACACTAGGCCCTAAGTTAAGTTGAGAAAAATCCTATTGACTTGAGCCGTATAGGACCAAACCCCAGACCGCTAAATTTTCTTTGAGGTTGCTAGTATTTTTAGGGTGGTACCTAATCTTGCCTTAAAATTTTCAAAAGACAGAGAAGTCAAAATATAGTGCTGTTTTAGCACCAAATTCTCTATGAAATAAAGAGAACAGAATGAAGTGCCTGGAGGGGGTGTAGTGTTTCCAGCTGTCCCTGCATAGTAAATTGTAAGCACTTAGCTGAGGCTGAGAGATTTTTGCTTCTGTACAGGAATAAGCGTAGCTCAAACAAAGCATAATTTGCAGAAGTCAGAGCTAACTTAAAAAGAATTATCCAAGATGAGTCATAGAAAGATTAAAAACCTCCATTTTTAGCAAAGCTGATGAGCTGTTAGAAAAATATGACAGCACTGAAATGAAACACTGCCATGCAAGGATTTTAGGGAATCTACAAATTGTAACATGACAAAGCAGATAGCTGCCTTTATCTGTGTAGCCAATGATATGGTAGTAATTTCTGAAATACTGAAGAGACAGGATCTTTTGAGAGACAAGAAATTATTTTCTATGAAAAAAATGTAAGCTATGTTTAGCTAAACTTAGCTATAGCATACCGACACTTGAAACACCCTAGAAACTACTTGATTTCGGACTAAAAGTTGAACAGAAACCTATCATGGTCTTAAGTATTTTAACAGGTTCTATGATTTTTTTTCCTAATCTACTTATTATTATTATTTTTTTTTAGATAATTCTGGGTTCCAATACTATAGTTCCACAAGACATACATTTATTTATTTATTTATTTATTTATTTATTTATTTATTCATTTTCTTTTCCCTCTTCTACATGTTGTGAGGGAAGTAATCCATGCTTCTAAAGTAACAGATGAAACACTCTGACACTGTGAGGTGTCAGAGGAAAGGCAAACATTTTAATGGAGTAGGATTCTAGACATTCCAAGTCAGACTCTCTCACAGTCCACCATTATTTCTCTTATGTGACTTATGATGTATAGCAGGTAAGTTAGTATCTATGTACATGTGATTATTTCTAAGCAAAATTTCATTCGTCCTTAAAGCCAGCTTCCTTGTGAAAGTGATTTTTCTTCTTTATGTACTTTGAAACTAAAGAACAGTAGTTCATGTTGGGCAATTTTTATTGTACCCCTTGAGACAAAATAATTGATTAAATATGCAGAAATTTTTTGAATGTTGCCTTGGACAAAGTCCTACCACCACAAGCGATTCTACAAGGAGTCTGCAAAGATGGAACACAAGTGGATTCCTTATATACACTTGCACCTGCACCAGTCATAGGAACATGAATATCAGGTGCCTTCACCCACTGTTTGATTCATGTCCCAGTGCCAGTTCTGTTTACAAAGAGTGGCCTCTGACCACTAGCTTTCCATGATCATTAGAAAACAACATGGTGGCATTTCTTGCCAACCCTTCCTTTTCCACAGCCTGTACACCAGCTGTGAACCAGTGAGAGAAGAGTTTTAATGATCCCCTGTACACTCGCTCTCATTAACTAGCACCTTCATTGAGGTCTCTTGGAGTCTTTTGCTCTGTACACTGGATTTTTCCTGATTTTAGGAAATCTGCCCAGCACAGTGATTCATAGGTTAAGCAAGAGTCTGAAATGAAGCTGAATAGAAATTTATAAAGAATAACTACTCAAATTAGGACTCTTCAGCCACAGAATGTAATAATGCCATCTTGACAGTCCCTTTCAACACAAATCTGAACACATTTAAATCTATCATGTTAAATTGCTCTTTTTGTTCAACAAAGAGAAGGTAAAACTTATTGTTAGTTTCTTAAGAGGTTACAGTATAAGTCTATGTGGTTAAATATATTTTAAAATTACTAATTAGGTTTTCTGTAGTAATAGTTGTAGTTGGAATTATAGAGAGTCTATAGAGAATAATTCATGTGGCCAAGGAACTTTCATTTTTGTAGACATATGGGACTGGGAAGAATGGTTTGATGTGATCATGTCTGAATATTGCTAAGCAGGCGCTGATGAAAGCCATTAGCAGTTTTTTCACTGTTTAAAACAACAAAAAAAAGGCAAACAATAGTTTATATGAAACACAAGTCTCATTTAAAAGTAAGAGTTAAGAAAAAATTCTGCGATGCCCATAGCAAAAGGAAATGTTCAAGGTCCATCTTCCATGATCATGAGTTAAATGCTGATTTCATAGTGCTTTAACACATCCTTCTCTGATTTTTTCCCTGCTTCACACTGAAGTGTCAATCAAGAAAGCAGATTTAAATTGCTTCAGGTTGCAAAATAAAAACAAGAAAACAGTTTAAAATTTCAAATTAAAGCAGAAAATAAGGAGCTAAGTGTAACTGAAGTAAATTTATCTAAAGTACTAACAGTCTGTGGTAACCGCAGCTACTTTGTGTGTCATGTTCTCAGTATGAATGCAGCTCCTTAGTTAGCGTGATCTTTTGTTTTTCTGTTTCTTTTTCTTCAGGTCCAACTGAACACATCAAAGCCAATATTGCATTACAGAATTCTAATGACATGAAGCATAAAACAAATCTAATGTTAAAAAGTTCAATATGCCTGTCTCTCATAGGAAAACTTGTAATTGGAGTAAAAATATTGAAGAAGCAGCGTGTCATTTTTCTATTTACACTTAAAAAGTTGAAGGAAATGTGTTGAGAATCCACACAGCCTAGAGATCTTTAAGAAATTGTCTTTTGGTGGTATAAGGAGCCAAGTGTGAACTGGAGCTACATTATGAAGTTAGTAAACCCAGAAAAACAAACAAATATTTAATGCCTGCAAGTCAGCTCACATTAGCCCTGAGATTTCTCCAGTGTGAAGCTGGCAGTTCTTTCTGATCGGCCTTGCCTTAGACACATTAGTTGCAACACTGAAGTGTCTTGCTTTACAAACAAATAGATTTCAACCAGAAGATAAGAGCTACTCAGGCAGGTAGCTAAAGAATTTTTTGGGTGGCAAAAAAAAGTGAAGTTTCACTAAATATTAATATATTTCATCAACTTGCAGGCCTCTAATGCTGGGAATTAACAATTCATTGAACTCAGCTGTGATTGCTCTGGATTCAAGTAAAATTTAATAAACCATAAACTAAATGAAGTTTTCTTTTTAGCCAGATGAAGTGCATAATTTTCCTCCCTCAAGTATTGAATTCTATCGATAGTAATGAGATAAAAAATTATTCACAGTTAATCTAAAATAAAATATTTACCAAAAAAATCAATTTGAATGCAAATTGGAATGACTCTTCATTAAAATGAAAATACATGTAAGCTTGCAAATTTTACTTGCCACATATTGATTATGGAATACAGTTATTGAAACAAAACTTTTCATTATAGAAACAATAATGGTGGTTAAAATGGCTTTTAACAGCAACAGCACTAACCACAGCATTGTCTAAAGATTCACTGGGAAACTCTCTAAGGATATCTGCAGTTTTTGCTTGTGACTCTGGAGGCTTTGTGCAAAACCTGTGCATGTACCCTATTCACTCCAGATAGGCACCTTTGTGTTAACGAGCATCAGAGAAACTACTTAATTTCACTTCTTTTATGACTTTGAAGTTCCAAGGCTGCCTCCTTGATGTGGCACATATATGTGTCACTGAGACCCAGCACAAGAGCAGGGAGAATTGACAATCGCAAGTGCAAAGCAGGAAGGAAAAAAAAATTAATTAACGAGATCATGGTTTTAAAAATTCATAATTGTGTAGCTTCCCTACAAACCTAGGGAAAAAACAAAACAAAACAAAACAAAAAAAAAAAAACAACAAAAAAAACCAACACAAAACAAAACACACTGCTAATAATATATTCATGTTATGAAGCTGTGGGGCTGAAACAAAATTAAAGTGTGTTTCTGGGAAGTACCAGTTTTATACTTGATCTGTTGACTAGATTCTAATTAGTCCTTATGAATGTGTAGCAGATAATTGTTGAGTTTCTGTAGAAAGATTTGAATCAGATAGCGGATGGAGGAAGGGTCTTATACTTTAAGCTTCTCAAAGGTTATTGCAGGAAATCCACAGCTGCTAAACTCACAGAGTATCCTCAACAGTCATTGACCTAAGGAAGTGGGCATTTTGAGTTTCAGGTGAGGTGTGATACAACTAGTGGGACCTCAGTGACATGTGCCAATGAATAGCAATGGATGAACAAGAAGTGGAAGTGCATTTTTTTTTCCCCTTTGGTGATTGTTTGAAGCCCCAGGTTGATGGGTCTGAGCCTGAATTGTCAGTGTTCTGGTTTTGTATCACTCTGATTTGCTCATGGAATTTCAGGTTCTGGAAGAGAGCTATGGCAATATTATTTTAAAAAAGAGGATTAATGTGCTTCAAATTTAGTGCTGCGTTAATTGCAATATAATCTTTGTTTTATAAAGTTTCTAATATCTAATATAAATTTTGCGACTGTGGCAACATTTCCTCTGGGAACATTTTTGGCCCTAATAAATTTAGCATCAACAGAAATGTTCCATCATTCAGTGTAATTGAGTTGGCCAATTAACTGTATGTAAAGGCCATGCCTACCAAATGCTGAATGTATGAAGTACACTGTTTGGTAGAAGCAAGGTCACCTGCTCCATATGTTTGCTTTCATTAATAATGTGCACATTTCGTCTGAACATTGAAGCTAAATTAACCTAATTATCTGTGACAGCTAATTTTCTTAGTGATAGGGAAGTGTTTAGGGAGTAGATTTTTAATATAGTGAAGGATCATCTATAAGTTAGAAATTGCAGCCTGAAAAATACATTAGTACTTGTGAGGAGAGCTCACCAAACAGGTCAGATGAGAGAGCAAATTAATAATTAAGGATGTGAGAATATATAGAAGAGTTAAATATATAGTTTAGGGCCTGGAGGAAATTGGAACTTCTATTTCATGTTTGTGTAGTTGTTGCTTTTTGTATGTGTATATATATATATATATATATATATATTTATTTTTTTTTTTCTTGAGAGAGAGGGAAAATAATTTACAAGCAGAGGTCAACTGTTTTGTAAAGAAAATGCAGAACAAGTTTGGATGGCTTCTTAACTTTTCAGTGCCAACCCCTAAGGACATGGGATGGGGATATTCATGTATCTTTAATGCATCTCTTACCAAAAATACTGGGGTTATGTTACTGAAAGTGTCTGAAATAGCATGTTATTCTAGGAAGTGTTAACAGGCAGTGTTATTCAGTTAACAGGCAGTTCTCATTTTCTCAATCCTCTCCCAGCTGCTGTAGCACAGCAGTTTTGTTCTCCTTTCTTTCAATCTTTCCCACAGGCCCAAGCAGTGTCATTGGCTTAGCTCTGGCCAGCAGCAGGTCTCTTTTGAAGCAGCTGGAGCTGGCTCTTCTCTGGCATGGGGCAGCTGCTGGGGTGTGCACACAGCCCTTGAAGTGTCCCACTTTACCTTCATCCTACTCTTTGCCAGTCTTCACTTCATTTTGCATCTCTCACTGCTCATCAGTATTCCTTCCTGGCAAATTCCCAGAGGGTGTAGATGGAAATGTGACAACATGCACATTTTGAAAGTTCAACAGAGTTAAGGGAGCAGTTCATTCCACTTTGGTTTACCAAGTAAAATAAATTTCAGAAACAATGGTCTCTCTTACTGAAAATGTTTTTATTTGATGCAGTAAAGTTGCTACTTTTTTTTTTTTTTTTTTTTTTTTTTTTTAAGTGTTTTAATTAAATGCTATTTTCTAAGGCTTGAGATATCAATGGGATATCTTCTAGTAACCCAGTGATGACAGCATCTTTTGCTTTTGTAGCATGGACAGATATTTATTTTTTATGTAAAACAAGGTAGCTGACATAATTAGACAGCAATTTGTGACTTCAAATGTAAACATTTTAGGAGCTACAGAATAAGAAGTGGGTGCTAATTAGAGAGCTGTTAGCCAAACATATATAATTGGGTACAGACTGACAGACTATTCCAAACAGCAGGCTATTTATAACTCCACGCTACTTTAAAATTATATTTTGTTTAAAAGACTTTGGACAGTGCATAACAGGAGAGTTTGATGATTTGATTTGCAGTTTAATTTCTTTAAATAAAGTGAAACCTTGCAAATGTGAATGCTGCACAGGCTAGCTGTGATAATTAAAAAGTATTAACTAGATGACTTTGAGGCTGAACCATTTTCTAATTTCTTTAGGAGTGGGGACTCCCTGAAGAGAATTGTAAATTCAAGTATTACTTAATTATGCTTTTAACAATAAAGGGCAGTTTAATCAGCAGCCTCTCAAAAGCCCTTGTCTTGTAGTCATTTATTCCAACAATGAAAATGTCAAGAGATACTTACATTATAAAGTCTTCTGAAAGTACAGTGTACCTATTCACAGGCCCTAACTTTTAGTATAGCTGTTCCTATGGACATTTACCTTTCAATATCTATACAAAATTATTAGCTTAACTGTTTTCAGATAACTGAAGTGTGATTTACAACAAGGAATTTTTCCTTTTTAAAGGAAAACTTAGAAGATATTTGGGCATTGTGATCATTCTTATGAATAGGGTTGAGAATGTGAATTCCAGTAATTGCCCTTTAAAGAATGTATCATGTTTCAGAGGCTGGGAAAGCTAAATGTACTCTGGAAACAATTCTAAAGCTTAATAGGAGTTTTTATCTAGATCTTAAAGGGAAATATATGTTAGTTTCTTTTTAGGAAAAGTCATATGAGTTTCTACACACTCATTTTGAAAATACATGCTTATACTAACACTGTTTAGATCTCTGGTTGGTAAATTTAAATAACTTACCCTGTAGTAAAAGAGACTACAACAAAGATACTAGTCTCTATTGCACTATGTTTTCCAGTACCCACTTTTTAGTATTTTGTTTTGTTTTATTCTTCTCCATGTGTTACTTAACCCCTTGATGTAGTATTTCACATTTTATTTTATTCTAGAAGAATAAGTGAACTGAGTGGAGAGAAGAACTGGCCACATAAAATCCTGAACAAGCAATTTTATTGAAGAAACTAGACAAGACAGGAACTACTTTCTTGTAAGTGTGACTCTACATTATATTTCTCCTAGATAATTCTGTTCAAACCTAGTCAATATTTTGGCTTGTTAAATGTGTATGATTCCAGATTAACTGAACACAGTTAGTAAATTGTATAGATTTGCACTGGTATTACTGAGAGAATCTTTTTGAACCAAAAGCTCTATAAGTCTTGGTGGTCCTGGACTGATCAAAATTGCTAGTTAAATTTAAGCTACCTTAAGATCTCGATGTTTGTCTTCAGTGACCTTGCCTTTGAGTATGGACTTACATTTTGTTGACATTGTGGCATTTTGATTAATTACCCCATAGCTGAAACATGAGGATAAAAATGACTTATTTGACTTATTTCTGTTATATCAGCACTTGTTCAATAATACTTGATTCTGATATGTCATAAACTTCTGTAATTGTAAAGGGATAAGTTGGAGGTTCATTTAGACATCCAGAGTCTCCCTATAAAAAGAGAAAACAAACAAAAAAATAAAGAAAATAGAGAAGCCTTTCTTTAAACCTGTACATTTAACATTTTTTTTAAAGATGACAGAAATTATAGACGTTAAGGAATTAATATAATACAATGTAAAACTGACAAAATTTTAATGAATATATATGTAGTTAGTGCTAGAAAATGTGGTATTGTTTTTTGTTCAGGAAGCAGAATTGCTATTCAAAAAATGGATCATCCTGATGTAGAAACCAAAGGCAGAAACAGCGGATTTAAACCATAATGCTCTTAGATTTCTCAGTTCTGCTGTGAATCAATCACACATTGACAAGATTGTGCAGGTACAATATGAAGAGCATGACACAGATCTTCTGGCAATGTCACCTCTGCTAGGAGCTGCTAAGACTATTTATACATAAACTGGATTCTAGTTGGATAGCAGTGTTCCCTTAGTTTTAGCTTTGCTAATGAAAGAGAGCTAGTTCAAATAAAACACAAACCCCAGAGACTCCTGTTTTCATTTGTGTGTGTTTTTATTAAGCTTGACAGCTGAAGCTATCAAATAATTTTACTGTTTTAAGCTTTCTAAAACTGAAGACAAAATTCTGTCACATACTCAGAGAACATGTGTACAGATGCAAGCCTTATCAGTTCCTTCTTAAGTTAATAGGAAGTTGATCAAACTCTAGAATAATGTGAGAGATCTCTCAAAACACAGTAATGTTTTGGAAGGAGGTAACTTTTTAAAGCCCCTTTGTGATGCCTAAACTACAGGCAGCATAAGAATGGTTCATCTAGGACATATATGATTTGAGTAGTACACTGAGAGATGTGTAAGAAGAGTTTGGCAGTTCTGGGTGTTATGTCATTGGACAGTTCTGTAAAATAAGTCTTACCACTGGAAGCATATGAAAAGGTTCTCTTAATCAGATTCTCTTGATTCATTATTGCTGAAAAAGAAAGTTAATAGTCGATTAATGATGGCTGCTTCTATCAAAATGCAGAGTAATGGTTATTCTTAACCTGTGGTGCTTGAGGGAAGGATGAGACTTCACCAAAATTTTGTTACAACAATTTTCATTGCATTTACTATGTCACTTTCTATCCTTCGGTGGTCTTAAGTTGTTTTGCCTTTAACTGTAGCTTTCCTAGTTGAAATAACACATATTTTGAAAGTAAAATTTGAATACAAATTGTTCAATATTGAACAGTGCTTTCCAATTACAAATCTAGAAAAAATTAAAGGGAAAGTTGAATATTTTTATTTGCTGTTTTGACAGTTTATTTTTCCTTGACACTCTTAATTCCCTTATTAAAAGTCCCTGGCTTATTTTAGCCTTTTCCCATTTCCACTGCTTATCCAAGGGTTTAGTAGATTTTTTGTTGTTGTTGTTGATTTGTTTTAAACTATTTTGTTTTCAGTTTTATTTATAAAAAAGACAACTTTGGACATGTATAGTTTCTCATTTGCCATTTCTAGTTTAAATGTGCAAACACTGGAAGAATTTAAGAATGTAGATCACAAGTTTCATAACTATGAATTCATAGTGCTTGCTGTTAAGCACTCATTTCCAGACATCTAAAAACCAACTGATTTCAGACTTGCAAGGCCTTAAAAAAAAAATCCGATGCTTTTCAGATTATGTTAGTGTTCTGACATTCCTGTTCTGCGTTAGAATAAAAAAATAAACCTCATTACCTTTTTCACAAGTAGTTAATTATGAAAGCAGTGGGAGTAATTAGACTTGTTTCCAATCTGTGGTTAGATTCTCTTATCTAAAAAGGCAAATCAGCAAATGCAGATTAAAGTTTTTCTTGTGTTTGGGATGTTCATAACCCTTTCTTTGGTATATGATGAGAGTTGGATTCATATTGCAGGCTTTAATAAAGCATCTAAGAACGTAATTAACTTTGAGATGCCAATCCAGTTATTGTTGATTGAACTTGGCAGATAAATTCAGAGATTTCAGACGCACAGGTGGGCAGATGTGAATACATGCAGAAATGCACATGCCCTCAGAATGTGCTAATTTGCCTAGTTTACTTAATCTCATGATAAAGACAGATTGAGAGACAGACACAAAATTATGAGCAATAATCTCACTAAGCAGTTGTGTGCCATACAAAATACTGAAGTTCATGTTATTAATGATGCAATACACAAGTTACAAATTAGGTTTCTCTTGTAAATTCCTGAATAAAATGGCTGTCCTGGTGTTGATGTGTATATCTAATAACATGAAAAACTTTCCACAAAATTTACTGCAAAAGTATTGGTTTCTTACTTTTGGGTTGTGATGAGGAAAAAGAAACACTCCATAGTCCTTAAAAGTGGGTCTAGATGGATCCGTTTGGACTAGGCAGGCACATTTGACCACATTAATGACTGGGTTATTTAAAAAATACAGGAAACACAGATCAATTTCTTCATCTGAATAAGCATATGATAAAGGAAACTGTTCTAATTACTAAAGAAAGGGCAGCTGAGCCATTTGAATGAGAAGTCAGTTCTCTCTTCAGACACTTCTTTATCTTTGAATCTCCTGTCTTCAGTCTCCATTTTTGATTCATATTTTGTTTTCATCTCTCCATTAACATTTCCCTCTTCACACATTAAACACAGTTTTGTGAATGTATTCTTGGAATTCTACCTGAGATAGCCTAAGCCTATTAAGCATTATAATTAGTCATGACATCATTAATAAACTGGAAAAGGCCAATTATGATGCATCTGTGAACAGTAATGAGTTCTAGAAACTCAGATATTAGAAACAAAATATATTAAACATTTTATAGTATAAAATATGCTGTAGGGACATTACAAAATGAATGAATTTGCTGATAATATTGTAGACATGAGGTTTAAAAATTGAAATTAAAAAAAAAAGTGCAAATAGGCAATGAAAGGCACTTAGAACCCTCACAATTTGTATTTTCTCTTCATCTAATGGTATTTTTAGTATGTGTGAAAGAAGAAACCAGACTAAAAATAGTATTAACTCCATAATTGAAAGATTTTGATTTACCAGAATGGAAATTTCATAGAAAAGGTAGACATTAGGTATTTTAATTTTTTTTTTTAACTTCAAAATTTGTCAGACCTAAAAAAACAAAAACAAAAACACCACCACCACCACCAAAAAACAATTTCCAGTGATGTCAATAACTAGCTAATCAATGCTTAAAGATTCACATCCCTTCTTCCCCAATCTAGAAAGATTTACATACATTGTTATGTCTTTTTATTAGATTACAAATATAGTTTTATATTTTGTTCAGTACACTTTACTTTTTTTCTTTCTTAATGAAGCTGTTTTTAAAGGTGAGGTTATAAGTGTTTTGTGATGAACTGTAAACAGTAGTTTGATTCAAGCCAGTGGTTGTGGTCCCTCTTTCAGAGAGTCTGCTGAATTTGCTCCTGGAGTTTGTCTTGCTAAATGTTTGCACGGTTGCCATTAAACAGTGCCTTTTGGAAACTTTTTGAAGCAATCTGGTGTGCCTTTCATTTAACACCGACTTTTTTTTTTTTTTTTTTTTTTTTTTGTGCTGGGATTGGATCCTTGTGCTGGGAGGCTTTATTTAAATAACTAAGCTGTCCAAGTTTAGAATACGATTTTTGTCATCCTAAATTTTGCGCTATGCATGAACGATAATTTACTAAATCTAGTTAAAAAAAAATAAATCTGGATGCCTTCTGGTAACTGGAGTTTTATTTAGAATTTTTGATTTTGCTCTTACATCTTAATATACTTGCAGTCTAGTGTATAACTATGAGTATACTATGAAACTGGGCTTTTCTTTTACTTTAGTATAAATAAATTATGAATTTACATTGAAGTGCACTCAGATTGAATGCATCGTACCGACTGTGTGATTGCAATGGTTATCAAGCCTTTTTGATTTGTGCATCCCATTAGTAAAAACCAATAAATTCTGAGCATTCACCCAAAATATGTGTATATGTACACCACTGTTTTATGCACATTATAAAATATAAACACAGAAATTTAAAAACCTGAAAATAAACAATCATAAGAAAATATTATTAAATTACTTTTGAGAGCAAAAAGATTAAATACTGTTAAAATTAGATTAAAAGATTAAATACTGTTAAATGCTTTGTGACACAGTGATTCGAAGGTTAGGTTCCAAATTCAGTTTACCTTAATACTTGGTTTTAATGGTTGTTGTAGATGAAAAAGCTACCTAATAAAAGACACATAGATACAAACGGAAGAAGTGCATTGTTGGCTATGCTTACAAAATTGTAATATTCATTTTTGAATCCTATCCACCATGTGAGAGTTTTTATTGAAGTTTGGCTAGTAAATTTCTATCCTCCCTGATGCCAAACAGTTGCTCTGACAATGCAGTCAAAAGAAGTAAAAAAGTGTTTTCATTGTCTTGTCTTATCTGAAAAATTGCTCTCTTTGTCCTCCTGCCCAATTCTTACCTTTTCCTGCCTAAGCACTGCTCCCTGGCCCTCTGTTGTCCGCTGTCTGCATATGCTGCTCTAAAGTCATTCAGATCAGCATACAGTAAATCTTGTCCATGCTATGGCTGAGGAATTAAAAATCAGAGGAAGGTAACTGATGAAACCAAGCTTCAGGTGGCAACAGAAATAGTAGCTAGGAAGTATGTTTTAATTATACTTTGCTACTGCTCTAACTTTATTTTTAAATTGTGTTTTTCTCCTGTTTCTTGCATGATGAATCCTATTTTTTGATTAATTTGAAACACTAGGTCTGTGCTACTCCCACGTATTATTCCTGGAGGGATAATGTGCTTCAGTGACAAATGTTAACTGAATGAGCTGCATTATCTTTTCTTGGCATGGCAAACAAAGAGGAAAAATCATTTATTTCCAGTTTCAGAAAGCAGCCTTAGGGGATCACACTAGCAGTGCTTTGACTTCAACTAAATAATTGTGGTAGCTTTTCCTTAGTTTTATCAGCAGACAGGAGTGATGACACTCTTACTCCATTAGTGGACTAAGAAACATAAAACATCTGTGGAATCCATTCCAGATGAAACAGCAACCCCCTTTATCATCTGTTCAACACGATCTTGTTCTCCGTCAACTCTATTCCTCGTTCCATATAATGAATATATTGGTGTACTAACTGAACAATTATAGGTAGTTCTAGACTTTGATGGCTTAAGATAATGTGGCATTAGAGATTCAGTGAGATGTTTGAATTAAATAGTTCCTGAGCATTGCTACAGGAACACCATGTAGGCCAAAGGCATTATTCTTCTGCTTACCTTCCCTGGGAGTGTGTGATGAGTGACAGCAGGGATGGGTATAAAGGTCCTGTGCAAGAAAAAAAGAGGAAAACCATTGCAAGGCAGTTGGCTTTTAAAAGAGATGAGGAGACAAGTGAAATGCTAATAAGATCCAACTCCTACTGCATGTTAGTATGTACTTTGTTGTGTATATGTATATACATGTGCATGTGTGTGTATATATTTATATGTATATAGACTTGTACACACACATGCTGACCTGATGACTTCAGAGCAGCACATAGGAACAGTGGACTAATGTATATTTAAAGACAATAAAGACAATTGTATAAAGACAATAAAGACTATTGTACATGTATATTTAAAGACAATAAAGACAATAAGCTACTGTATAGTAACTACTGGCTACTGTACAATCCAGTTAAGTTAGTCTTAAGCATGAGTGCAATTCTGATAAATGTTTTATACCTGCTCACAGCTGTACCTTGCTGGGCTAATTTAACTGCTGTATGGTTATCTTAGTTGAATTGACATAGAAAAATAGAATTATCTTTCCCTCCTATTTTCTTTAAATTTACCATTTAATTCAGAGAAATAACATCTGGTTTTAGTTCAGGAATCATTATCTGAGAGTTTTTCACCCTGTATACTCACACACATATATATCCTTGATTTTTGGCTGTGTATCTGGCTGACTTTAATGTGCATGACAGTTAAGGTGTTGTTGGCTCCTTTTCATGAAAGCTATATTCTGAATGAAAGAAATTCATCTGAAAATAGAGATTGGAAACTTTAGGCAAATAATAATTACAGCTGTGTAAACAAATTGGGTTGTTATGTGCAGAAATGAAACTAAGGCATGCACAACAGGGCAACGGGCACATGGAAGAGTGGTAATCATAACTGTAAATCAAACACGCAAAAACATTATAATAATATGTAGTTATGGTGTATCATCTTTATTTGAGGATTCTAATGCATTTTAGAATCATACACTTTTCATTGTAATACTGAATGACTAATCATAGAATCATAGAATCATAGAATATCCTGAGTTGGAAGGGACCCTTAAGGATCATCAAGTCCAACTCTTGACACCGCACAGGTCTACCCAAAAGTTCAGACCATGTGACTAAGTGCACAGTCCAATCTCTTCTTAAATTCAGGCAGGCTCGGTGCAGTGACCACTTCCCTGGGGAGCCTGTTCCAGTGTGCAACCACCCTCTCTGTGAAGAACCCCCTCCTGATGTCAAGCCTAAATTTCCCCTGCCTCAGCTTAACCCCGTTCCCGCGGGTCCTGTCACTGGTCTATACGATAAATTCATCTCCCTGCCCAAACACATATTACACCACCTCCTCCATTTTGTTAAATCTTGCAAATATCTTCTTTTTTTGGGTGCTCTTTTAGTGGACTTGTGGAAATTAAAACCTGGGTTATTTCTGTTAAGTCAACAAGTCAAAATTTTATAATTTTTTAAACCAGCCTAATATATATGGTGTATATAAACAGCAACTAAAAGACTAAAAATTGTCACTAGTAACATTGTTGAAGATTTTACACACTGCCATCCTGTTTTGGTAAGGTTGCTCTTGCCTTTTTTACAGCAGATAGCATTTTTAGGGGTGCAACCAATATATGATAAGGTGATTTGTTTTGCATTCTTTTACCTCGTGTGTAACCATGATACCTTCTTCAGGGTTTCAGATTGGTACAAGCCATGGTCTGTTCTGTCCTGTGCATATTTGCATATTCCATTTTACTAAGACTCATTTCTACACTGGATGTGCATTCCATTTTTAACATTTGTGGATGTTGGGGCTTATAATAGTGCAAGCTAAAAATAAGATGTTTGCCTAGAATCGGTCATGAGTGTGGTATGCCACAATATATTTTGTCTGTGAAGACAAATAATGTCACTTCATAATACCATTGCTGTGAGGTTTCTTCAGGGTTATGTTGGTTAACAAAGCAAAACATGTAACTCTTTCAGATGGCTTAAATATACAGGAATATTTTTAAAAAAGATTTATTTCATTTTCATCTTGTCTTAAAATACAGAAACAATGTATAAGGGGCATGGTCTTTGAATTCATTTATATATGAGGACTATTATTTTTTATCTGGGAACTAGTGGTTGATGCTTCTATCATTTTGTTTCCTATTTTTCTATGCATTTGTTCTTTTCTTTCCCTTCAAATGCTGTAGTTAATATTCAAATGGAGTATTTGCTCTTTAAATTGGAGAATCAATTCTAATGGCTGTGTCCTGTTGACAAGTTTACTTCCTTGCACTGTTGACTGTTAAAAGAGATACTTTACACATGATAGGTGTAGATTATTATTATTATTATTATTATTTAAGCCTCCATTTTAGGAATGAGATCTTAATTTCTTAGAAGTGAAAGGTACAACTTCTTCATGTGAATGAATTGATCACATCCAGTAATCAGAGACCTACTGACTATCCTTGTACTGTTCTGAATTTACAGATGGCACATGTTATAGCTAAGTTCTGATATTAGGAAAAAAGATTAAGAGCATTTGTTAGAGCCCTTTTAGTTAGCTTTGACAAATGGTTGAATATGTCATTTTCAGTAATGACAGTATGCATGAAAAAGTAAAGTATTTTAAGATCACTTAAGGTGAATTATATAAGTAATGGCTATTGAGCTATTAATCAAGTCTGAATTGCTAGAAGTCACTGAAGCAGTATCTCCAGGATGGTCTTCTGTCTCCTACTTTTTTTATATAGGTTGTGAAAAATGGGATTTTTGTAACAATGATTGATTGGTCTATCTCAGTTTTGGTTATGGGAGTTACAGATTATATTTTTTTTCATTTTTTATTTTATGTTCAGGTAGGAAATGGATGTAATTTTCCCCAGCAGAGGACACTGTGCTTCTGCAGTTGGCATTGTAGTTTTTTATTTTGCCAAAGACCCATGGAAACAAATGAAGTAAGATATGATTTTGTACTTGGTATTCTGTATGGACTTCCTGACTGACATTGCAATTATAGGTTTTTGCATTGTTTATACTTCTCCAAAAGTATATCTGAATGCTTTGAACCACTGGCTGAAAAGTTCTGTGCTAGGTTTTATTATAGTTTTTATTATAGTGTACATTTACCCTTTAAGGCCTCCAAGTATGTTTGTGCTTTTCTCTTGTGCTCTAACACTATTTTATTCATAATTAAATGACTGGATGAATTAATATGCTCGAAATAATTTCTTTAAAAGAGTGATTTAGCATAGTTTTTGAGTATCTATGTGAAACTGTCCTGTGCTCTTTGTTTTATTTTCTTGGTGTTCGAGGGCTATTGATGTTCTACCCCTCTCCCCCCCATTTAAATAAAACACATTTCTTGCAAAACATACATTGTGCCAGTGATGATACAGTATATACCTATACATTATTACAGCTTGTATATATTATAGCTGTTATATATAGCTTCCTTGATTCTGGTCTCCTTGATCTCTAAACTCATATAGAGATGCATGTATTCCATGAGCGTATTCTGCTGAAGTACACTTGGATTACAGAATATGAAGAACACGATACTGTTTTAAAACAACAAAAGGTGTTTTTTTTTTTTGTTTTTTTTTGTTTTTTTTTTTGTTTTTTGTTTTTTTTTCTAGTGATGTGAATTAATCTAACTCTACTGATTTCATGGGAGATTAGATATTTTACATCAGCTGAGTACCTATGTCTTTAGTTAAAGCTTTTGAAAAGCGCTAATTGTATTATTTTAAGAACATAGACTATTGCTCATTGTCTAGCTGTTGACTAGAACAGAGGTGAGGTAGGGAGAAGTAATTCATCTAAAATTGTCAGTTCTTCTCTTTGCAGTGTTCCTGTAACATGTTTACAAAAAGGTAATTAAGAAATCATAATCACAATTGTTGGGAGTCCTTGTTGCAGTAACAGGACAATTTAAGATAACTAATTAGAAGTATAACAAAGGAATATACGATGAGTTGTTCATTTGTAAGACAAACATAAGACTACCAGTTGCTTCAATGGAATACTTTTAAGTGTTTTCATAAATTAGATCCATATAACTGTTCATCACAACAGTTCATCACAAAAACCTTAGGCATTAATTTATGTAGTCTGTGGCTTGCTTTTACTTATAAATCCTGTTTGGCCATTCAACATATAGTCTGTGGATTTCAAAATGATTTACTAGTGAAGATAATCATCATTTATGGCCTCCAGTAAATACACAGAGAAATAGAAGCACTGAGTTATGAAATGAATTGTCCAAAGAAGTTTCTATAGAAAGTCAGTAGCAGAATGAGAGAACTTCAGATTCTGCTTTCTCTCTCTCTCTCTCTCTCTCTCTCTCTCTCCCTTCCCTCCCTCCCTCCCTCCCTCCTTCCTTCCCTCCTTCCTTCCCTCCTTCCTTCCTTCCTTCCTTCCTTCCTTCCTTCCTTCCTTCCTTCCTTCCTTCCTTCCTTCCTTCCTTCCTTCCTTCCTTCCTTCCTTCCTTCCTTCCTTCCTTCCTTCCTTCCTTCCTTCCTTCCTTCCTTCCTTCCTTCCTTCCTTCCTTCCTTCCTTCCTTCCTTCCTTCCTTCCTTCCTTCCTTCCTTCCTTCCTTCCTTCCTTCCTTCCTTCCTTCCTTCCTTCCTTCCTTCCTTCCTTCCTTCCTTCCTTCCTTCCTTCCTTCCTTCCTTCCTTCCTTCCTTCCTTCCTTCTTTCTTTCTTTCTTTCTTTCTTTCTTTCTTTCTTTCTTTCTTTCTTTCTTTCTTTCTTTCTTTCTTTCTTTCTTTCTTTCTCTTCTCTCACATTAATCTAGAGTATCAGACTCATTATAAAAGTATTATGCAACTTTGCTCAAATGAGCCAGCTACAGATGTATGACTTCTGGAAAAATGGAATCATCAATGAGGATATCAAAACAGCAGCCCAGCTACAGGATCAGATGTTAAGTTACCTGAAGGCAAACTTAGCTTTATGCCTCAGAATTGTCACGTTTTCTCTCTGTTGAGAGAAATAAATACAAAGTTAAAAAGCAAACAAACACAGAATCTTCAAAAATGCCTCGCAAATCCAAATACAAGTGCACATTTTAATGAAGTTTTTCTTAAAGTTCTAAAGCTGTTAGTCTTATGGGCTGTTATATGACCCTGACTACAAGTACAATTCTGGGAAGTATAAAACCTTAAATTATATTTTCATATTGGGGGGAAAGCCTATAAATGTGTGCTCAGAAAATAAGTGTAGAAATGTGAACATTTTAATTGTATACACCTTCATGTTCCTGAATCCCTGCTTTCATGCTTTAGTGTTTGTGAAGTTTTGTACTCAGACATTTCAGTTCCACTTTTCCATTGTAATCTGAAGTTAGATTTTGACTGAAATTGTTATCCAAAATTCCATCTGTTAGATGATTCCTCTTCCAAAATTGGTGTAGGATATAATCCTTTCCTGTGTTCTGTATTGGGGGTTAGGCCTGTGGTATTCTAACATGAGAAGGAACTTTCTCTGCTTTAAGATTTATTTTATTTTGACAGCACTTTGCCAAAAGCTTTTTTTTTTTTTTTTTTTTTTTTTCTCCCCATAGAATTATATAGGTGTATAACCTATCCTTTTCTGGTTATCATTTGGCTTTTTGTTACTGGTGTTGTATGGCATCAGCTTTTTCTTTCACCTGTGTTAAACATTCTAGATAAGACCAGAAACCATAAGAAATTTAAACCATTAGAAATTAGCTTCTTGAGAATTAGCTTCCATTAGAGTTCTGTGTAGCTGGGCTGTTCAGAGAAAGTGTAATAGAACAATCAAATCATGTGTGTGTTGCCTTTGTTTCATGATCACTATGACCCTACAACTATATTTGTGGTTTTCATAAGACAGTCTCTGCCATGAAAATACGGGACTTTTGTTTCCTTCATTATTGCCACTGAGATTCACCAAATAAAAGGCTTCCCTACTGTGGTCCTATTCCTGATCACTACCAAGATAAATAGCCTTTGATTTAAAGCCTCACTTATGTGATATATTTTAGGTCTCAGACAGAAATGAGAATATTAATATAATTATGTTCATAAAAGTATATAACAAAATAGAGTGAGATAGAGTGCATAAAGTCCATAAAAGTTAACTATGGAATTGTCACAGTTTATTGTACATGAAGCCACCTTAAAACTGTGTACTTAGCTGTCTTTCACATCTGAAAGCTTTTTTTAAATTTTTTTTTTAAATTTCACGTGAAAGGCAGTCTTTCTGCATTATTACTAATAAAGTACTGAGAAGCACTTAGGTGCATAGTGTCATCTGCCATTCCTTAAATCATTCAGTGAATGATGCTTTCATGCAGGGTATGCTACAAAGAGTTCAAACTTTTCACTAATGGCTGTTAGGCAAAAACATTGTTCAAAAGATATTGATGAATGCCGTCCAGAACGGCACTGAAGCTTTTTAAATGAATACTGGCTTTTGTAGAGACATAGGCGGACCGAAAGACCATAAAATAGCTTAGAGTGTTTTAAGGAAACCTTGTAAGAAGATTCTGTTTGCAGTGGCTAGATATGAATGTCTTATTTGGATTTGGGGGGATTCTCATAGAGGCTGGTAGCAAAATAAAGACAGAAACCTTTCATGGAGTGTGTTTTCTGAAACGCTTGCTTTTCAAATGGACACCTAGGAGTAGGCATCTTAACATACAGGCAGTTTTTCAAAGTTATTTAGAGATGACTAAGGGTACCACTGAACGCTGTTACAATACTGTCTTGGCACTTTAATTTCCACTGTTTTCCAGGTGAATGAAATAAATAGGTGGTTTTCAAAGTCATGTATTTGATGTGTTTTTATTATCCTTGGGACCTGTGCTAGTTTTTCTTTTCCTGTTTCCTTTTCCTGGTTCTCAGGTTGTTTCTGTTTTTCTAATGTCTTAACATTCAGCTTCTGAGTGTTGTCCTAGTTTTTAATCTCCTTGGTCAACTAGTGGGATGGCTAAATAATGCACGCTTAGGGTTCAGCCTCTGAACTGAGAATGATGGAACTAGAAGAATCTCTGAATGTGCTACAGACAAGCACAATGTATTCTGCTTTATAGTTTTATTATTTGGGACCCTGGTGTATTTAAAAGTAAAGCAACTGCCTGCCTCAATTACAGTTCATCTTTAGGTACCTAATAGACTACAAGATTATGAGTCTTCTGTGTTTTTGTACTTCTGTACAAAGGAATAGAAAACTATGCTATCTTAAAGCTGGCTTTACCTGGTTTAGTTACTGGGGAGGTGTCAGGGGGGCAGGAAAACCTTGTTTATAATGGAAATAAACAGTTAAAGGGGAATACTAGGGTCAGTAGATATTAGGAGTGTTCTGATTTATCCCTTCTCAGAATTTGCATGTTATTGAGACAATAAGGGAAAGATAGAGTTTCTTTTCTTCCAGGGACCAAAGCCTTTTGTGTCAAAACTAAACAGTATCACTCCTGTCACTGCTTGTGCTGTCTCTGAATTTACATGTATCCAGCAAATATCATCCAAGCAAAGGAGATTCTTGTGTACAAGTGACTTGTTTTAAGTTGGAGGTTTGCTGGGACTTATGAGTGGGTATGATTTAGGAGCACATCGTAGGTAAGTGTATTTAGTTGGATCTGAGGAAGGAGCAGTTCGACTAGTACAAAGAATAGAATAGATATATTCTATTCTATTCTATTCTATTCTATTCTATTCTATTCTATTCTATTCTATTCTATTCTATTCTATTCTATTCTATTCTATTCTATATATCTAATAGATATATTCTATTCTATTCTCAGGTTGATAAAATACTTGATAATTGTCTGGTCTAATTTGTTGTGCAAGATAATGTATATGTTTTGTGTTCAAACAATTTCTAAGGATCACTACAGCATTTATTTGCAGATAAGTTATATATTAGAAATTAGGTAAACATAAAATTTAGCTTCAGATAATATTCTCTTAAGCAGAAATAATTTGAAATATTCAATATTGACTTTTTTAAACAGTCTATTTATTCCAATATTGTTAGATATTTAACTGCCTATAAATTGCTGCCTCTAGAATGTTGTTGAAATTCAGAAGTATATTGTGTTATTTTTGTGGGTAATTGATTGTAGTAATTTGATGCTACTAAGGAAAATGCTTCTAGTTATTTTTTTTGGTAATAATTTATTTTTGAAAGGTAGATGCACAAATATGCTCTATTAATGTTGCTTTAAAATGTGGTTGAGTTGTCATGCTCTGTTACTGCCAGACTTCTGTTTCCAGTTTGAGGGATTGCACCTACGTTTTAAAGTTGTACAATTTACAGTTGATTGTTTTTCATGAACTGAATTTTGGTCATTAGATTAAAACAAAACAGAAACAAACCAAAAAAAAAAAGCAAAACACACGTCATCAGTGTTGTACAAAGTACACCATAGAGCATTACCCTGTGGGTCACTCAGACCTGAGGTATAACTGTGATTTGTTTTAATTTGAGTTCTACATTGGGAGTAAAACATTCATATTCTGTGCAGTTATTCGATGTGTTTTGGTTGGCTGGTTTTAGATTAGTCATTTAATGAGAATGGAGTGTGTCTGGGGAGCTGTAATGCTTCTGCCAGTTTGTAAAGGCTGTGCAGCTGAGGAAATCAGTTTGAGAGTTCTTTACTTTGAACAAGAATGGAGCCTATTTTCTTCAGATAAAAAAAGAGTTGAACATCAAATAAAAATGTACTATCTACTATCCCATATATATTGTCTAGAGGGCATGTGTATATGGATCGTCAAATACAAAGAGCTGGATACTGAGCTCAGTCCAGAATGTGAGAGCAGGAGCGCTCTGTTCCAAGTCACAGGTGAAACTTCAGCAGGATGTTTTGGCAGTTGGTGTCCTTTGGTTGGGCTTGTATTCTCTGCATTGAGAAAAGGTGGCTTTCAGCCAAATATTCAGGTCACTATTGCTCACCACAGTCAGCAAGCCAATTAACAAGTTTTCACGGAGGTTTTTTATGTTTTGAAACACTGTGGCCATTACCATCCGTTTTGAATGGGCATTTCCTTTTTCTAATTCACTGAGAACTTTAGTCCCTAAAAGAAGAGTAGTGCATCAAATCATACTGTCTTGATTTACCTTGATCTAACCATGTTAAGTTCTGTGTAGCTGACCTACTAGATACTTTATTCACTACTTATGCACTAGATTAAATTTGTTCTACAAGAAAATGAAATAAATAAATAAATAGATAAAGCTATCATGATTACAAAAACTAAGTTTGAAAGTATTTTGTGCATTAAATGAATTGCATCAAGTAAATAAAATGTTTTCTGTCCATTTAGTATAGATGTTCTGTCACCAAGATAAATGGACTAGCTAGTAGAAATATCGGTGTGGCTGAAATGCATAACCATGTAATTACTGTGCCAAGAAAATGCTAACCTGCTTTAATCATTCTGTTCACAGCATAATGTAAAGTGATTTAGTGGTAAAATGAATCCACTTACAATTTCTGGTATGGTCATAATGCAGTCCCTTTGTAGAATGTAAACTGATGATGATAATTTTATGGGCAAATGATTTTTCAATTAAAATGTCTTTTCACAGACAAAACAGGAATGTTACAAACTGTTCCTAATAACTGTATGTCAGGGTGGAGGCATACAGGGCTGTCAGATGTATCCACTAGAGCCTCAGCTGAAAGAACTCTTATGTTAAAAATGTGATTTATTTTAGTCAAATTTGTAATTTACTTACATTACACATGAAAAGTACTTTTATTTGGCCCTGTTGATATAATTACCAGTGTAAGAATTTGCTGTTAGATAATAGCAACTGATATTTGCCTTTTTAAAGTATTTTTATCTATTAATGATGTTATGTTTTAGTAATTCATTTCATCTAACTATTCTCTATTATCTTTATTGCAATAGTTACAATGTCTAGAAGGACTAGAATAAATCATTGCAATAAAGTCATCTTTAATTTTACATTTGTGATGAGGAAAGAAATTATATTGCTCAGCCTAACTAGAGTAACTCCTTTTCAACACAGGAGGGTACCTTTTGATTATTGCTACAGCATTATTATACTCCTAGCTGCTTATATAGCACTGGTGTAATCTTACTAAGTAAAAATGACTTCAGTTTTTGGTAGCTTCTGCTACTGCACTTAAATGCTTCTTTTCTTATTAGAGGTGTAAGCCAGCCTATGAAATACTTGTGTGGTAACTCCTTTAAAGAGCTTTTACCTGGAAGATCATTAAAACATTATCAAGTGGCTCTAAATGTGCTACATAATATCTAATTTAAGTAACTCTATTTGATTTTTCCCCCCACTTTGATGTAGCTCATCATGTTATCTTCTTTAAATAGTATTCTCCCAGAATAAAACAGGAATAAGTGGAATGTCTTCCTCATTGCACTAAATAAGATGATCTTTATATATTTATTGAATTCATACCTAAGTACACATCTGTCTTCCCCTCCAAGGTATTGAACTACTTCAGCTTGCTACTTTCACTATAGTCTCGGTCTATTTCTTCTTTTCTTTTATTATTCATGTTTGCATTCAGTAAACATTTATTTTGAGGGGAAAAAAAAAAAAAAAAAAAAAAAAAAAAAAAAGCTTTTAAATAAGCTGAAAAACACCTGCATTTTTTTTCTCCTTTACCTGTATCACTGTATCACCTGTTTTTGTGAGGAAACAAATATTGAAAATAAGGATTTTCTCTGCCTAACAAATTGTCATTTACAAGTTGAGAAAATAGAATGGGGAGGGAAAACTGATTCAAGAAAGAGAGGTTAAAGAAAATCTCTTCAGCTGAATAGAAAAAAAATTGAGCAGATGAAGAAGGAAAGAAACAGAAAGGCAATCAGAGAAATGATGAGATCAGACTAAGGAACCCCTTTTAAGTATCCAGCAGCCTTGGCTTTGCATAGTGTCCCTCTTGAATCCTTTAGAAATTTATCTGACTTGGTGGACTCTGACACTGCTGCTCTTGGTATAAACCAAGAAAAGCGAATGTTATTGAACTCTTCAATTGCATTTTGTTAATTGTAACAGGATATAGAATAAGGAAATGATAGTCTCATGATTTCTGGAGGCTAGCTTTAGTGTGAGATTTTACCACATATGTCATATGTAACCATATGGAGCACAAAAAGGAAAGTAACAGAAACACCGAAGACCCTACTCTTATGAATGATGAGTTTTGCTCTATTGGATGCTCCTTCCTGGTGTCAAACACCGTCCCTTTTATTAGGATACTTGTCCTGAGTTAGATCCCTCTTAGGTTTCCTTTGTGTTACTCTTCTGTTTGGATTTCATTGTCAGAAGCTCTGGTCAGGGCCAATGGGTCTCAATTTAGACTCACTGAACAGATCTTTTGGAAACCTTGACAAAGTGAAAAACCTCAAACCCTTGTTACTCATACCAGTTATCCAGCATATGCCAAATATTTAAAGATTGTGAGTCAGAGTAGATTTTCAAGCTTTTCCCACTTTACTGGTCTTTTGATCTCAGCAAAGAGCAGCTCCTATTGTTAAAAAACAGAAGCCATACTTTTGTTATTTGTAAGAATAGAAGAATATAGAACTTTTTTTTTTCCAGTGTAATCTTTTAAAAAAAAAAAAAAAAAAAAAAAAAAAAAAAGAAGAGTGAAAATGACCTTTTCTTTTTCAGAATATTTCAAAGACATAAGCAAATAATTGATCTAACTGGAAGACACTTTTATTGTACCTAAATGTTGTCTAAGGTTGCATCCTGTTCATGCATCTTCCTGACATTTAGAGGTCCATCAGTGCTCATATGCCAATACATGGCACATTAAATAAGAAAATAAAATTTTTGCAGTAGCCAGGAGAGCTTGGGACGGTAAACCATTTTATATATGAAGTTTATCTTACGGTTCCATGTGATCTGATCTCTAAAGAAAAAATCTGAGTATTGTTTACAAGATGATCCCACATGCATATTTTTATTGAATAAATAAGGATTCTTAGCTGCACTATTAAACTAAGGATTCACAGACCTTCAAAACTTTTGAAGTGTGTTACTTTTTAAAAAATTAATTTTCTTTTTTTCTGGTGAATGACTGTAACTTAATAAATCCTCTCACTCTAGTACTATTTTTGCATCTTGTGATTTTAACTAAAAATGACTTGCATTCATTTCTGCATCAGCAGCCAGGGATCACTTCGATAGTATCTCTCTCATAACATTTTTCCAATGGGGATTGTAGCTGGAACCCTAACAAGAATAGCAATTTGTTACAGTTAGAGAAATGTCTATAAATCCTTAAGACCTTGTCATATTAGAAGGAATTTAGCTGTATGATATGGGCAGGAAAGATACAGAATCAATGATAAAAAATAGATAAGAACCAGTGGGTGGTCTAAATTGATATTGACAAGACAACAATACAAGCTATTCCTACCTGATTAGATTGACTATAACTCTATAAGGATTTTGCAAGCTAATGGTTTTGCCATGTTCTGATGGTTTTGAAGTGTATCATCTCTGAATATTTTGTGTGTTAGTTTCTTTTGTGAATGTCAGGTGTGGACTTCATGTCCCAGAAGCTATAATTCATGTTTTATCTGTAGGTCTTTTAAAGATGGAAAATCTTATGTCTAAAAACCAGAAGCAAGCAACGTAGATAAAATCATGCTTTAGATTTAACAATTTTAATCATAAAATTATTATTATTATTATTATTATTATTATTATTATTATTATTATTATTATTTTAAGGGAACAAACTACAAAGGAGGGCATCGAAGAAAGGAATACAGATAAATGAAAAATAGTATGATTATAGGAATATACGTAAAACCCATTAAAATAAATTGTTGGGCACCTTCATGATTTAATAGTGAAAAAAATCTAATTATATATATTATAATATATACTAATAGAGCTTTGTGAGCTTTAGGGTTTTATTTCCTTGTTGGTAGGCACAGGATTAATCCAGAGGGAACTGGATTTTGTTAATAAGCAATACAGTATTTACTGAGAATTTGGCAAGTGTATTCTTATCAATCCTCTTATTAATGCTAATGCTACGTGATCCTGAACAAGATCTATTTGATCTAATGAACAAGACATCCTTAGATAACTTTTTAAGGCCTTGAGTAATTCCAAGACCTACCAGTAGTTTAAATTTTCTCAGAAAAAAAGGAGGGTTGGTAGTACATTTAAGCCACTTGAAAAATCTGCTGTGAATTTGAATTAGAATTAAATGATCATGGAAAATGCTATCAATCTTGTATACATCAATTTTTTTTATGAAGCAGTAAAGTCACGTAAAATTCCAGTGGGATTTTGGTGGGTAGGCAGAGAATATTCATCTGCAGCCTCCTTTGACATCATGATGGAAAGGTAATTTCACTTTTCTGACATATTTTGCTCTTGCAAACATTTCTCTCAGAGCTGTTTCTACTGAATCACATATGCTATAGTTCTCAGTAGAGATAAGCAGAAAAGTAAACCAGAACTAATCTCTCTAACACCTGTACAACAATCACAATGAATCACGGCTTTGTAGAAATGTGGTAGCAGTTCTTTTGACATTTACTTGTACAAAAGATTTTCTGTAATTCTTTGTATTGGAATAAAAATAGAAAAGTCATTTTGTGAGTTGACAGCAATATAAATGACACCATCTTTAAGAATGCAGTGTCACTGTAGGTCATCTGTTAAAATCTTATATTGGGGGATTTAGTACTGTTGTATTCAGGGATGTTATAAAGTCTTTTCTTAGTAGAATAGACCCTCCCTTTCTTAGATTCTCCTGTACTTTATTACCAAGAGACGTGACTCAACAGAACTGGAAATAATGATGTAGTTTTCCTTACCCATCAGACCGTACTGCATATATACATACGCACATTGAAACCTTGTTAGTCTCTTCACTCAAAATATTTCTGCTAAAGGGTATTGTTTGTAGGTGTCCTGTTAATGTTTGCCTGGAACTGATTGTTCTTCAATTTTATGATCCTTTTGTATATTATTCTGCAAAGTATTGCAGATATACTAAGGAAACATTAGTGGAAACAATCAATTTTATCAGAATGTTGCACAATGTTTATAGAAGCTCAGATTAAAATATGACAGCATGTTTTTGCATTGGAAAGCTTTATAAGATTTCTTTAACGCTGAAGGTAATAGACTGAAACTGAATGATTGACTGGTTCCCATCAATCTAATCCAGCTTCTTGTAGACAAACTACATGAAGATGCTGAATTTCAAATACAGTTGAGGAAGTGTATGTTATGGCTGGGCCATTCTGAACAGAAGGAGGTATGTTGTAAATTGATTGTGAGTTTTTTTTCTGACATTACTTTTCTTACAGCTTCTTGTACTTTCAATTATGAAGAGAAGAACAAACAGTTATAATGATTTTGTTTAAATATGGAAAGAACTGGGCGAGTGAGAGAATAAAGAGGTACAAAATTCTGTATTACTGATTCATTTCTCTAATTCTGTATTACTGATTTATTTCTAGAAACACTTATTGTTTACACTGTTTTATCAACTGTTTTAATTACTGTGCTGGATCCAAAGCACAGTAATTAAAGATGGCAGGCAAGAAATAACCATTTCAAACCTAAGATTTTTTTTTTCTCTTGTCTGAAGGTACAAGCAAGTAGTTACTGAACGCTTCACAAAATATGGTATAATATAGGCTACAACCTGGAACTGTAATACTTTATTCCCTTTAGTAAGTAAACCCAGGGGAATAAATGCACATGTAACTGTTCATGTGCATGTAACTTCAGGGTGGGCTGGAGGAATGCACTAGATCTGACAGAAGCAAGACATTTCTGGATTTGCATGTTGTCTTTATTCAGATTTTTGGCCATTTGCTGACCGAATTTAGATTTGCTTATTCTGTACACAGTCAAGATGATTACTTTTTCTGTGGTCAGGACACATTCACCAAATCAGGACTGTCTTGATTACCTCTAGGCAGATGACAACCCCAATTTGCAGCTAATTATTTGTAGCTAGGAAAGTTGGAATTTGTTCTCTATTTCAGCAAACCGATTGCATATGGTAATAATGCTGCTGTTTCTGGTATGAAAGATCTCACAGTAATTGAAAATCTGTATCATGACACAGTTGTTATAAATTGCTACTTTTTTTTTTTAATTTATTTTTATTGTCAAGTAGGAGATATTTCAAGTAGGTGTTTCCATCTAAAAAGACCAGAGTCACAAAGAACTTCAAAACTGATGGAAGGGGTAGTAAGGAGTAGCCTGACCTAATGCACCTTCTCTGCATCTCATTTAAATGCACCAGAGGTGTCCAGATTACCTAAGGCATGTTAGAATGTGTAGCTATGGCAGCACAAAATGTAGTTAACATGGACTCTTACAGTCTTGTTGAGCAAGCTACAAAATTTAATAGTGTAGAGTAGTATCTGCAGCTCAGTAAACTGCATGGAGCATGAACAAAAGGAAAAGAGTAAAAGAGTAGAGAGTAAAAGTTTTTTTGTTTGTTTGTTTTCTTTTTCTTTTTCTTTTTTTTTTTTTTTTTAATGTTAGTAATCCATGTAGAACTTTCTTTTGGAATTCTACATATGCTTCTCGTCCCTGTTTGAAAAACCCTTAATTGAATTAGCATTGTATGGAGAAAAGCAACAAGAAAGAGCAAGGTAATGGAGTGGCTTGCACATGAGAAATGGTTAAATAGTCTAGAAGTGTTCAGTTTGGAAAGAGATAATAAAGAGGGATATTAAAAAGGTCAGTGATATCACAGTAATACAGACGAAGTAGAAAGGGAGCGATCATTCCCTGTTTCTTATGATATGATGACTGCTGGCATCAAAATGAAATCATCAGGAGCATGTTCAAAACAAAAGGGGTATTTCTTCACTTCACAGAGAATGTAACTGAATTTTAGAGCTTGCTCATTGCAATGGGATATTATGGCTCCATGAAGGATACTTAAATACAAAGATATCATTCCTGTCTCAGCCTAGATGTCTTTGAACTATGAATTGCTGGACACTGATAGGAGTCTGTATAAGACAGGTGGTATGTGGTAAGGTGAAAAGGAAGAGAAGGAACCTCCTGAGGGTAATCATATATTAACCTGTGGCAAGAGAACAGTTAGAACAAGTCTGGATATTCTTTAATATGTAAGCTACACCAAATGTCCAGAATTTCTGGCAGACTTCCTTCTGTACAATTTTCTTTTCTCAAATGATGGGAAGTGTGAAACAATGCATATTACACAGGTTTGTGCTTCCAGCTGGGGAACAGGCTCTGATCTAAATGTCACTTGAATACCTTGCAGTAAAGCTGGATCCATGGTAAGTCCAGCTAGCAGACAAACTGCACCAGCTCAGTCTTGTATGGCTAGTTGTATTCTGGGGTACGGCTCCCCAGATTACAAACAGCAGTATTGATCTGCCCAAAATTTACTGTGCGCCTGATATGGTATCCTGTCTGGGTTGAATTTAGCCTGCATCTCACATCTTGAAATTAGCTACACTTTCTCTTTGTGGCATGTATTGTGCCTTGTACCCACATGTTGGACAATCATTTAACTTTACTGCAGCTCTGTGTAATTGACTTCTGATGAACTGGAAGGCTTCAGTTTGTTATTGCCGGCTGATTACTGTGACTAAAACCAGACTTAATCATTATAGATTTGATTTAAAAGACTTGAAAGTGAAGGGATTTCCCAGTGAATGTCAGGTGTGAAGCCCAATTCTGTCACTCTAGTTAATATTTTCTCACAAATTGTTCATGAATTTAACTAGAAGAACATTAAGTTTGGTATTACTCAGCTGAAGAGACATTCAAGTATAGCTAATGTATCTTAAAAAGAAAGGTGTTTAAGCTCTGTAAATTAATTTCAGTTTGCATTTCAGAACATCGTTTGCTACCTTAATCAGTTTTGTAGTCTGATTACTCTGTTGCATTGTGATTATCCTCGGTACTGAATTTTTTGAAATTATTTCCTCACTCTTAATTATTATTTTACAGCCTCAGATAAAAAAAAAACAACAACAAAATAACTCTACAAAGTGCCAGAATCCATTTTTGGGATAGCAACACTCCTTGAATTGCAAATATGCAATTACAATTGAAAGGAAAATAAACTGATTCTATTCAAGTGAGGAATTTAGTTTATGATTCTAAATAGAATGACTTGCTTTTGACTCAGCAAGAGGAAGATTACAGTATCTGATGAGCTAACCGCTTTTAATGGAGGGCATTTGTGATGAGTTCATATTCATGTACCTTTTTATTTTCCTGAGTAAATTGTTAATACTGTTTGTTTGTTTGTTTTTTGATTTTTTTTTTTTTTTGTTTAGCAGTGGAGTAATTTTAATGATAATAGAAAATAAACTGGGAAAAAAAAAAGAGATGGAGGACATTTAATGAGTTTAAGATAATCTTAAAAAACAATGGGATTCTTGTGAGTATGTATATCATGTGTAATAAATTGTATAGTCTTCCCTTAGGGACGGTTATTGGCTTTGCAACTGGAAGAGCCAAGCTAGTGCTGTGCACTCATTAATTATATAACTTAACCTGGGAATTGGTTGAGGGGATTGGGAGAACCCTGCCTTGTAATGATACGTTTCAGTGTGTCGGCACATCTGGTTCAACTTGAATAGTATGTGGCCATTCGAGCCAATGAGGCCTTTGAGGGAATTGTTCTCTGTGTACATTTCCTTCCTTGTAGTTTCTTGGGGGGGTGTGCTGTTTGTTACTGCATGTGCAGGTCACTTGAGAAGCCAACAGTCTAGCCCAAAAGTATGTGGTTTATCTATACTGAAATGAAAGTAGGATGGTGTTAGTTTAGGAATTATTGCACAGACATTAGAAAGATGCACGTCACTGATGTTAATTTTCATTACAGTTTTTTACAGCTTTTGCTGGAGCTTAATAATACCGTACATCTTCTTAGTGTCAGGTTTTCTAAGCCTCTATTTTTAGTGCACTGAATGCTACAGATAAAACTAAGCAGTAGCAAGCCGGACAGAAACAGGAACAACTCGGATAGAAAGAATGAAGGGATTAGTCAGTGTCTGACTAGTCCAAGCTTGTAGAGGGAGAGTAATCAACCTCAATGTCAACATTTATTAATGCTGCTCATGTCAAAGGCTGTCGGATGAGCACTGTGCAAGAGTCCCTGGCTTCAAAAAAAGGAATATTGATCGAAAAAAAACTCAAAGTGGTGTTTCAGCATCCTTGTTCAATACATATTATATAGCTTCATATTCTGTTACAAAGCCTCTGAAGGCTGACAAATTCAGTAAAGTACTTACAGAAATGTCGAATCTTGATCTTCACATGATGAACACTTGCTTGTCTGATTCCTTCCATTTAGTGTTAGACTTAACGAAATAATAGGTGCAAATGGAAAAGATACACACACCTACAAACTACTTTTTCACATGCAACTTTATATTTTTGTGTGCCTACAATGCAAGTATTCATCATACAAAATTTTTAGAGAAACTATATGGTGTGGTAGAATTCTGAAACTGATATAAAGCAGCATAATGAAAAAAGCAAATTTTGAATCAAAGGTGTAAATATGTGGTTTTAAAAATAAAATTAAAAATAAAATAGTGGATTCCAGGATGATTACATTATGGTATCTTTGGCAGTGGTCAAAGTTATAATTGTGAACTGAGAGAGAACAGTGCCTTAGGAAACATGTTTGCGTGTGAGAGAACACAAGCCCTTTAACAGCAGAAAGCTTTTATATGTGTGGCTAGAACTCTTACACTGAATTCCTGTGGGACCTTGAGCCTTTCCTCTTTTCTTTCTCTATAATTTCTGGTTTACCTGTTTTTGTCAGGCTGTCTTTATGGCCCTTGCTTTCTCAACTAGAAGGGGTCCTTGATCTTTACAAGGCCTCAGATATAGTGAAGATAAATTTTAGTATTAGTACTCTGAAGAGTTCCTCTTAAAGAACATTATTGTTGACATTAAAATGTTAGAAAGTTTGATTCTTGTTCATTTCTTCAAGAAAATTTAAAGGGATAAATGTGCTTAATAAATTTTTCTCTGGCTCTATTACCATGAAACCTGAGCATCTGACATTTTTTCTACGTGATTGGAAATGCACTTCTCTACAATACACAAACGCAACTGTGGATTAGTTATTTCCTAAAGACAAAAATCTGGCTGTCAAAACAAGATGGATTTATATGTGGTATTTGTTGTTCCTCTTTGCAATACGTTGGTTAAGTCTCCTTAATTCCTCTGAAAACTCACACAATGTAGGATAACTTTAGCAATCTTGGAGAGCAATGTCAGCAGCCATTCTTAAGGTCATTTACAAATCCAAGTTGGCTACTTCCAAGCAACAGGATGACACGGGAAAAATTGGTTGCTTAGCTATTTCTTCAGCAAACCAAGGCCTCTGCCTCTCTCACAGCTGGTAAGTGTTGTAAAGCAAATTACTCATGGATCTAATTTAACATATAGTTATTTTCAGCGTTATTTTTTTTTAGCCTCCTAGTGAGTACATGGGGGCATTTTTTGTCCTCCTCTCCTGTATTTGGTATCCCATAGTACAGTCTATACACGTGATGGAATTTAGTTGCTGAAATTGCCAGGGAAAGTATCACGTTCCTATTTGCAGGCTGTTTTCTATTTAACTTTTCGTTCTTTTACTATAACACAAACAACTTTGTAAAGAAATGTTGAGACTTGTGGGTTACCAGCACTTCCTATAAATATTGCTTACAGCTAAGTGAGTTTTATTGTTTGTTTTGTTTTGTTGAAACTTTGCCAATCCTATCCAACATCGTAGAAACTGTATAGCATCTACATTGGAAAATGGAGGAAATGGTAAACAATGTTTTTTTTTCTTTTCATGAACATTGCAGAAATTATAAGCCTTAAATTTAGCCATGTTCTGGTTAGGTTTGAGTGTTCATAATGGCTTTGGAAAAGCTTTCTTAAATGGAAAATTTCTTAAGTTGAAGTCAGTTGTCATTTTTAAATTACTGTCTGTTTGAGATTCTACCACAAATTATGCCTGAGTTGAGAAAATGGTAGTGGCTGCCAGACTATTCATTCATGTTTCAAGTTGAGCAGAATTATGGTCTGGGTCAGAGTCATATACAACTCACTTTTAACTCTAAGCCCAGTGCTAAGTAAGTTGAGCAACTGAGTTGCTTCAAATGATGTCATGATTCAGGCAGTCTTTTCAATTCTAACAGTTTACTATTTTCTTACTCTGGGAAGATGGTGTGGGACAGTGCAGCAACTGACATAGGGGACAGAGAAATTACACTATTTACTTAAAACATCAATTTATGCATGTCTGCCAAGCTTCATGGAGCACAACTGGTAATTACCCAATTTACATACTTATGAATGGTTTGCATATTGTTTTAAACATCCCGTTTAAGACATTGTGTAGACTTAGTGCTGGTGAATTTTCCTTTAAAAGGTGTCTTTGGACAAAAGAAACAGGCGGGAAATGCTGAGTCATTGTCCCATCCAGCAGAATTGAGGGTGCAATGACTTGGTGAGTTAGAGCAAATTGTTTGGATTCAAAGGTAAATGGCAGATTTTGTGGGGGGCATGGTTTCTGAAGGGGAGAATGCTTCAGAATTGACTTCTGTCATTTCTGCATGTCTGCTATGTAACATTGTTTTTGTGTTTTCCCATACTTTATAAAACCAAATAATCCTGTAGCTGTAATTCCTTTTTTCTCACAAACTCTTTTCTTTACTTTTGCTCTGTCCAGTAGCTCTTGTCTTTGTTTCATCTCCAAGGAGTTTCTTTTTGAGTTACTCTTTTAAGCTACAATTACGTTTTGGTTTTATCTGAAGATGCCTTTGGAAGGGACTTTTAAACTCTTCACAAAAAGGGGCTACAGGGAAATCTGGCCCCTCAAAACTGGTACTCAGTACTAGGAGGCTGCTTTGTCATAGCTTGTGAAGAAATTTGGTATTTGTTGACTTGGATGTGAGAAACACTCCGTAGCCAATAACTTAGGCTCAGGCGAGGATCTGAGTGAAGTAGTAATTTATTCGCGATTGCAATGGCGGGCGCCCCACAAGCAGGAGAGAGCGCATCTACTAGTTCCAAAACACAGTTTATATACCTTTTGATGACAGGACCCTCCCCTGTTTCCCCACTGAGTGGGTAATCCAGGTTCACAATCTATCTGATGCTTCACAAACAATGCATGGCCTTCAGTTGCCGGCCTGTTAAATTTCAAATTTCTTTTGACATTTTTACTGCTTGAAGTGGTAATGTTTCTTCACTTATCTGACTTGACTTGACACCATGATTTTCACCTAATTGTCCTAAGGAGTCTGATTGTCTGCATTTTACAAGTTCGCCTGCTAAACTTTCTTATCACTGTAAGCATATCTCAGTACCACATTCCCTCCTTCTAAACAATGTAACTCTACAAAAACAATATTTCTATTCCCACATTGGAGAATATGGAATTCTTGGATCCACTGATAATCTATAAATATATTCATGCGTATTAATCTGTACCTCCCTTTCTCATTGCTTTTCATCTGCAGCCTGTTAGGCTGAGGCCTGTATCACTTCATAAAAAGAACAGTGTTCTATGAAGATAAATCTTCTGACATGCAACTATATGTAATGGGAAATTCAAGTCTCTCTGAAAATCTGGCTGAAATTGTTTTATCTATTGTGCTATGTTGTTGTGGTAACTGATGCTTCAGATATAGTAAATAAATAGAAATTCTGGGCTAAGAGAAATACAAGTAGTTTTGATGAGAATCAAACAGAAGAAAACAGTGGTTAAATTTCTAAAACTGATTCTGCTTCAAGTATTAATACAGCAAGCAAATATTAGAAATCTTTATCTCACTGGGTTCTTGTTTACTTCAATTCTCTCTGGTAATTCCTGTCATCATCATACCCCAAATAATTGCTTTTTTGAGTTACCATGTTACAGATAAATCAGTTAGAGCACTTCTGTGTGGTAATGGTGTTACTAATAAAGGCATTTTTGGAGTAGAGCTGGTTAGAAATACCATCCTTAAGGTAGAGTTTTAGGAACGGGCAGCAAAAACTTGTGATATTATGAAGATGAATACAAAACATGCCTTATTAATTTAGTAGCTAAGTCATAGCCACTTAGGGCAGACTCACGGGGGATGCATTAAGGTTGAACTCTTGATTCAGCAAAGTTGTGATTAAAAATAGAAACTTTGTAGAGGTTACAATTGAGTATCTGTTTGTCTGGAACTGCCTTTAGAAGAAAGTGGGAACCCAGGACAGTTGTGGGAACATTTATCAATACCTTAGTTTCCAAACCAGAATCCTTAGGGCTTTGAGTGTTTATGTAAAAGCTACACCAGGAAATGAATTAATGCTGGAGGTGTGATGGGTGTGTGTGTCCATAGAACTGTACATTAGACAGGAGATATTCACATGATAAAGCCATTAGCCCACTAAATTCTTCCCTTGCATGTGGGTGGTTGCCTTTTAAATTTTTGAGGAGCATTAGTAACCAGAGTAGCATAAGGATTCAGCAAACTCTTGCATGTGCTGGGAAAATTATTATTAGGTAATAATTAATAGATACTAAGCTGTTATAAAATGGGAAATAAAGTGCAGAATATGCAGGTGTTAAATTCTGGTGTGTTAGTCAAATTACAGCTCATATGGTTCTCTCTAAAACAACTGCATTTGAGGCAAATTCTGGAGGCATCAGACATGTAATATTAAACTGCTATCTACAAAAATCTGATACCAGATTCCCATTCCTTTATTTTACTTGCAAAGAGCTAAATATCTTTCTAGTCTTGTTGAAGTTATGTCATCCATTAATTAGTGGCAGATTTACAATTGTACATCTTGTTAATGAAGCTATAGAGATTATCTTATGTACCGCCCAAGCTCTTGTATGTCTGGGTGTCTTGCAGCTTTTTAGTAATCCTCAAAGATTTTTTTAACACTTAATATATGGCATGTATACATGGCATGTAATACATGGCATGTATGGCAAATACATATGAGGAGATGTATTTGTGTAATTTGCAGTAATTTCTGGGTACAAGTCCGTATTAGACCTTTTTCTAGAGTATTTCTGAAACTGGTACAAAAAGTTACTGTGTTATACATTTTTAAAATCTGTTGCTAGCTGTGCATTTTGATGGTTTTGTGGCATGTGTGTGTTTAAAAAAAAAAACTTTTAGGATTTTTATTTTTTTTCAGACGTAGGTCAAAAGATAATTCAGCTGCATTGCAAATATTCATTTGTGAGTGAGTACAATAAAGAATACACAAAATAAAATACAACTGTGTCATATTGCTTCAGGCAAAGGAAGTTGGGGCTGGCATCTCACTGGTGTGTTTGTACAAGTAAAATTTCTATTGCAAAAAGAACTGAAGCATGTGAATTTTGTGGTACTAACTTCTGGGTGGGTGTATATCTGTGTATATATATAATGAGCTATGCCTGCTATATCATTTCACAAGGATTATTCTGGGGTTGGGTTGCAGTTTTGTATTCTGCACAGAAAAGCAGAAATGCTGTGTATGTAATTCTATCCTCCCTGAATATTTTGAGCAACAGAAACATAATAAGAGCCAGTATGTTCTGTAATAGTATATGCATTAAAAATTCAAAGAAAAATATTATTAAAATGGATATTCTTCACCAAAAAAGACACTTAATATGTTCTTCTGCAAATACTGCCTTCTGTTCTGTTATGATTAAACAATAAAAGAGCTTGTTAGTGTGTGTCTCATTACAAACTTTCTAGGTGAAACAGATTCTTAAAACAGAAAACGCAAAATATTCAGATTAGTTCCAAATTTCTCTGTTACTGTGTAAGATATGCTGCTTAGAAAATGAATTTCAAGTTGTTTTCCTTGAAGATGTTCAAATAATTAATGTCACTGTTGTATCTTTTAATATTATACTTAACAATTCTTTGAAATCCGATTTTTTTTGTTAGTTTGTTTATGCCACTGATAATTAACAGTTACTGTGACATCTTATAACTCCTGCTGTCTCTCATTGTTGTACCCAAACTGGAGAGTGCTGGGAGACAGTGAGTGTGTTCAGGGACAGTTAATCCATCTCCAAGGTGAGATGGCTCATTTTCTAGGCTATAAATATTTTGTTTAGCATCTAAATGTAGGTAAGACCTAGAACAAAAATGCATTAAATTTTCTTTAGTCTGGGTTATGACATATTTTCTGTGTGGAGGTTAACAGCTGAGACAATGTGAAGGAAAAGAAGGAAGTACTGAAGAGGCAAAAACATTTTAGTTTACTAACAATGAGTTTTCTGAATGTGAAAAGATTAAGATCTATGATTGGTTTTGATTTAAAAACAAACTGGCTTTTCCTCATTATAGTAGTAGCAATGTTACCTTTCCTTCTTCAGAGGTTATAATTGCCTGTTGTCTGTCTACTTGTGAAGTTCTAACTGATTTGCTTTTCTTTTATATTCCCCTGTGGCTTGAAGATAATAGATGGTTTCACAGACATTTCACAAGGGGTCTTTGCTTCTTCCACCCTACTCAACTGCAGTAATATTTGACAAATAAGAACACCGACTAAAGAAATATGATTTATTTTCCTCTTTAAAACAAAAGGAGACCTCTAGCATTATAGATGGGACAAATAAAATTGTAAAAGGATATGCATATTATTTTTCTAAGTGTACTTGTTTCTTTGTAACTAAGCAACTCTGTTTCCAAGCTATGAGGTTTGCCATTGCATTTTTTTTTCTTTTTAAATGAGGGATTTCTGACTTATATTTGTTTGGGAGAATGTGTATCCTTATTTTCTTTTTCCATAGGAAGGCAAAAGACTTCGTATAATGTTAAGAAGTTGTTGAGTAAGAAGCTCTAATATGTTCAGGAAAGTGAATTTTTGATTTACCTCTTCATATGCACTGTAGGCTCTGTTCTTTCCACTGTTGGGAAATTTGGGAATGTTTTCTCCACTTGGGGGAAATGTAGCAAAGTCTATGGGCTACGAATGTAGGGCTACGAAGATGGTGAAAGGCCTGGAGGGGAAGACGTACGAGGAACGGCTGAGGTCACTGGGCCTGTTCAGCCTGGAGAAGAGGAGGCTGAGGGGAGACCTCATCGCAGTCTACAACTTCCTTGTAAGGGGTTGTCAAGAGGCAGGAGACCTTTTCTCCATTAACACTAGTGACAGGACCCGCGGGAACGGGGTTAAGCTCAGGCAGGGGAAATTTAGGCTGGACGTCAGGAGGGGGTTCTTCACAGAGAGGGTGGTTGCACACTGGAACAGGCTCCCCAGGGAAGTGGTCACTGCACCGAGCCTGTCTGAATTTAAGAAGAGATTGGACTGTGAACTTAGGCACATGGTCTGAACTTTTGGGTAGACCTGTGCGGTGTCGAGAGTTGGACTTGATGATCCTTAAGGGTCCCTTCCAACTCAGGATATTCTATGATTCTATGATTCTAACATTATATGATGTTTTCTGTAAATCTAGGAAGGTAGGTCATTCATGTGTTCACTTAAATCTTTTCATATTTGAGATTTCTTTAAATTTTAACATAAATTTTAATGGGGAAAACTATAACTATACAAAAGAAAAATCAAGTTTGAGTTACGTGTTCCATCAGTATTTTGTGTTCCAATAGAAAACAAAATACGCATGGCAGTGAGGGCATCTATGAGGACAAATAATTTCTATCCTGCAAACCTTTTTTGTCACCCAAAGGTCACATTTAAAGTCTTTGAAAATAGGCGATATGTAGTTGTCTGTGGTCCCTATAGACTATCACATTATTTTCATTTCAACTTCTTGTTTAACTGGAAAGAATCACAGAATCACACAGAATCACAGAATCACAGAATTTTCTAGGTTGGAAGAGACCTCAAGGTCATCGAGTCCAACCTCCAACCTAACGCTAACAGCCCTCCACTAAACCATATCCCTAAGCTGTACATCTAAGCGTCTTTTGAAGACTTCCAGGGATGGTGACTCCACCACTTCCCTGGGCAGCCTGTTCCAATGCCTCACAACCCTTTCTGTAAAGAAGTTCTTCCTAACATCTAACCTAAAACTCCCCTGGCTCAACTTAAGCCCATTCCCCCTCGTCCTGTCACCAGGCACGTGGGAGAACAGGCCAACCCCCACCTCTCTACAGCCTCCTTTAAGGTATCTGTAAAGAGCAATAAGGTCACCCCTGAGCCTCCTCTTCTCCAGGCTGAACAAGCCCAGCTCCCTCAGCCGCTCCTCGTAGGACTTGTTCTCCAGGCCCCTCACCAGCTTCGTCGCCCTTCTCTGCACCCGCTCAAGCACCTCGATGTCCTTCTTGTAGCGAGGGGCCCAAAACTGAACACAGTACTCGAGGTGCGGCCTCACCAGAGCTGAGTACAGGGGGACGATCACCTCCCTAGCCCTGCTGGTCACGCTGTTCCTAATACAAGCCAGGATGCCGTTGGCCTTCTTGGCCACCTGAGCACACTGCTGGCTCATATTCAGCCGACTGTCCACCATCACTCCCAGGTCCTTCTCTGCCTGGCAGCTTTCCAACCATTCCTCTCCCAGCCTGTAGCTCTGCTTGGGGTTATTGCGCCCCAGGTGCAGGACCCGGCACTTGGCCTTGTTAAACTTCATGCAGTTGACCTCAGCCCATCGGTCCAGCCTATCCAGATCCTCCTGCAGAGCTTTCCTACCCTCAAGCAGATCGACACACGCACCTAACTTGGTGTCATCTGCGAACTTACTGAGGGTGCACTCGATGCCCTCGTCCAGATCATCGATGAAGATATTAAAGAGGACCGGCCCCAGCACCGAGCCCTGGGGGACGCCACTAGTGACTGGCCTCCAACTGGACTTGGCTCCATTCACCACGACTCTTTGGGCCCGGCTATCCAGCCAGTTTCTAACCCAACGAAGCGTGCGCCAGTCCAAGCCAAGAGCAGCCAGTTTCTTGAGGAGAATGCTGTGGGAGACGGTGTCAAAAGCCTTGCTGAAGTCAAGGTAGACCACATCCACAGCCTTTCCCTCATCCACCCAGCGCGTCACTCTGTCATAGAAGGAGATCAGGTTCGTCAGGCATGACCTGCCTTTCATAAAGCCATGCTGACTGGGCCTGATCGCCTGCTTCCCCTTCAAGTGCTGCATGATGACTCTCAGGAGGATCTGCTCCATGAGCTTTCCTGGCACTGAGGTCAAACTGACAGGCCTGTAGTTTCCTGGGTCTGCCCTCCGGCCCTTCTTGTAGATGGGCGTCACGTTTGCTAGCCGCCAGTCGATTGGGACCTCCCCCGATAGCCAGGACTGTTGATAAATGATGGACAGCGGCTTGGCCAGCTCCTCTGCCAGTTCCCTCAGTACCCTTGGGTGGATCCCATCTGGCCCCATCGACTTGTGCATATCCAAGTGCCGTAGCAGGTCACCAACCAGTTCTTCATGGATAATGAGGGCCACATCCTGCTCCCCATCCCCTTCCACCAGCTCAGGGTACTGGGTATCCAGAGAACATCCGGTATTGCCGCTAAAGACTGAGGAAAAGAAGGCATTGAGCACCTCCGCCTTTTCCTCATCTCTTGTAACTAAGTTTCCCCCCGCATCCAGTAAAGGATGGAGATTCTCCTTAGTCCTCCTTTTTGTGTTGATGTATTTATAGAAACGTTTTTTGTTATCTTTAACGGCAGTAGCCAGATTGAGCTCCAGATGAGCTTTGGCCTTCCTAATTTTGTCCCTGCACAGCCTCGCTACTTCTTTAAAGTCCTCCTTAGTGGCCTGCCCACTTTTCCAAAGCTTATAAACCCTCTTTTTCCTCCTAAGATCAAGCCACAATTCTCTGTTGAGCCAGGCCGGTCTTCTTCCCCGCCAGCTCGTCTTTGGGCACGTGGGAACAGACCGTTCCTGCGCCATTAAGACTTCCCTCTTGAAGAGCGCCCAGCCTTCCTGGACCCCTCTGCCCTTCAGAACCGCCTCCCAAGGGACTCCACCAACCAATGTCCTGAGCAGCTCAAAGTCAGCCCTCCGAAAGTCCAATACAGCGGTTTTACTGGTCCCCTTCCTGACCTCGCCAAGAATAGTGAACTCCACCATTGCGTGGTCACTCTGCCCTAGACAGCTCCCAACGATCACGTCCTCCACCAGTCCTTCTCTGTTTGTGAAGAGAAGGTCTAGCGGGGCACCTCCCCTGGTAGGCTCACTAACCAGCTGTGTCAGGAAGCTATCTTCCACGCTCTCCAGAAACCTCCTAGACTGCTTTCTCAGGGCTGTGTTGTGCTTCCAGGATATGTCAGGGAAGTTGAAGTCCCCCATGAGTACAAGAGCTGATGATTTTGCAACCTCTGTCAGCTGCCTGTAGAATTCCTCATCCGTCTCCTCATCCTGGTTCGGCGGTCTATAGCAGACCCCGACCAGGACACTAGCCTTGTTGTCCCTGCCGATCCTAACCCAAAGGGACTCGACCTTGTCATTCCCAACCTCGAGTTCTACAGCCTCGAAAGACTCTCTAATATAGAGAGCCACACCACCACCCCTTCTATGCTGCCTGTCCCTTCTATAGAGCTTATAGCCAGGCATTGCAGCACTCCAGTCATGAGACTGGTCCCACCACGTCTCCGTGATGGCAACCAAGTCGTAGCCTGCCTGCCGCACGATGGCTTCCAGCTCCTCCTGTTTGTTACCCATGCTGTGTGCATTGGTGTAGATGCACTTCAGCTGGGCCATTGCCTTATCCTCCGGCCTTGCCATTGTTCCCCCTGGCACAGCCCCAACAATCCTAGCCTCAGCCCCATCCCCCTTCCTACCTAGTTTAAAGCCCTCTCAATGAGCCCTGCCAGTTCCTGGCCCAGGATCCTTTTTCCCCTAAAAGATAGGGACCCGTCTGCGGCCATCAGGCCAGGTGCTGAGTAAAGTGCCCCATGATCAAATGTGTTGCAATACAACTTCACCTCAGCATGGTATGGTTTGTATTTCATTTCCTCTTTCATTCATGGGCATAAATATGTTAATTTGAAGATTACAACGCTGTTTGGTTAAAAATATGGTTTGTTATGAAAATGGCTCCTGTTGCATTCTCACACAGCTCTAATGACTGACTTTTCATTTTGTAAAACAAGATAAAATAATTTAAATAGTATGCATGTTAGAGTTTTGCTCTGTTGAGAAGTCAGGGAAAAATGATAGCTCAAGCAATTAAAGGCAATTTGGATGCTACTGTAAGTGGGGGGACAGGTGATGTATGTCTAGGTGAGAGAATCCTTTTTACAGGGTAAAAAGTAAAACAGTACATTTTACAGAGTAAAAAAGTAAAACACTAAAACAACACATTTGAAAACCATTGAATGACAATTAGTAAATAATCTTAGCTGTGCAATCTTAAATATATCCATACTGCCCCAGACATTTTCAATCCTAGAACTATGTTACTGAATAGATGTACCTGAACTGAATGCTCACATATTTGGTATGCAACAAAGGGAGCTTCCAGAACTAAGCCCAGCTGGACAGTTTACTAGTACACAATCACAGAACTGGAGATCGTGTTCCTGATCCTGGGACAGCAAACCTGATGTACAAGCCATACATTCTCATGCAGTAACACTTTTGGCAGTTTCTTCATACAGTTAATGCAGTGGTGCAATGGCTCCAGGAAAGCTGACACTGTTTTAGAGTTGGACTGAACTACCAGAAAACAGTTTGTATAGTGGACAGAGAACTTTCACTTAACTGTGGACAAGAGGCAATGCACATACTGTGTAAACAGGTATGCAGTTTTTGTACAGTGTGTATACATGCAAGCTGTGTACCGACAGTATGTATAGGGTCATCACTGCATTCATGCATCATCTTGCTCCCTTCTTTTTGTTTTCTTTGTCAAGAGTATATATCTGCTTCCTATCCCCTATGGGAATTTTAGCTTGAGCGAGAACTGCAGAACCCTATTCTGAACTAGATCCTCTTCTGATTTTCATTTGCTTGGCTCTCAGAGGAGCCAAGTCAATTCATGCTAGCTAAAGGTGGAAGAATTGATTTTTGTCTTACGTGATCACAATACCTCTTTGGAAACTCATATTTAAATAAAATAACATTTCCCACAACAGTGTCAGATATGAATAAAAACCAGTTATGTCAGTAATTCTACAAGCTTGCCATTTCTGAAATACATGATTCTAAACACTGTGTAGAGTCATAGTTTTGGATTTATTTTAAAGCACCAGTTACCTAACAGAGAGTGAGGATATTTTTTGCAGTGATAGTTCCTGCTTTATGGAAATTCAGGAAATACATTAGCTGAAACAAAGGCAGTCATCTTAGTGGTTTTCGTGGATTTATAAATGTTGACAGCAAATCAGGTATTGCTTTTCACCAGGATTTTATGTTCTAGTTGTGTATTGTCACAGAACTGTTGGGATTTTTTTTCCTTCTTACATCAATTGAAAAGAATTATAATGCTGGTCTGTCAAGTCCATTTGAAATGTTTCTGTTCATATTTCATAGCCAGAGCTATCAGTCAAGCTGGTTATATTCCTGAAGTGGTATCACATCTAATAGTAAACAACATTTTTTGAGTGACAGAAAAGGTTAGCTTATGTGTGGATTTGACATCATATCCACTTGTTATAAAGTTTCCTTCTGACAAGCTGTAAATGAGAGAATTTTCTCCTCGATTTTATGTTAGGAAATAAAATGGTGTGTGTGTATCTGTCATAATTAATTTTTTTTCTCATTTTATTGGCTTGTGAAGGAAGCTCTGTTTTGTTAATAGAGGTATCGTATGAGTTATTGAGTTTCTGGTTTAGTACTTTGCTGAACTGGACCTCTGTGTCAAATTGTCATGCTGGCACAAGAAGTAAGTAATAACAGTACCTGAGGTAAGCATAGTTCTTTGTAGTGCCAGAGAGAGCAGCAAGTGTAAACTTGTGCAAAGTGTCGAAATATCCATGATTTTGGAGTTTGAACAGAGTAATTTATAACCATGATAATGATGGTTTGGGTTACACATAATTCACAAATTATCTTTGAATAATGTCAAAAGTTAAAGGATATGTGGATTTTGGTTTTCCTCTTTATCCCATCAGGTAGGTAGATTACATAATTTACTGTATTTTTGATTAATATTATCTTAGTAGTTGTGATGTTGATTCCAGTGTTTTAGTGAAGTTAAAGATTTGCATGACATATGCCATACAAACCAACCTCAGTGGAGCCACACAGAGCATTTCTTTAGCATTGATAAGGCACTTAGAGAAGGCATAGTCCTTTCTGTCCCCTGCTGTTCTTACACTTTTCAATTGATTCTGGCAGTGGCCAAGCACATATTTACTTTTATCTGAGATGTTTGGATATGTCACTTCATTGTCTTGGAGCAAGGTAACAAATTGAAACATGTCAAACAATTGATGTAATAATGCACTGTTGCTTTCTGTTCATGACCACAAGCATATAAATTCAGAAAAAATGGATTAAGTTTTGAAACTGCTCTCTTGAAATTATACCTGTTAATAAGTAATAACATATTCTGCGACTTGTTCTTTGATCAAGACCCAGATTGCTTTAGCAATGTTGTGTTGTTTTATATATTATGAATCAAAAGAAATCTTGCGTGTGTACTATGGGAGCATAGGCTAGCTGAGAAGTGGTGTCAAAGTGGTATGGTCTTGAATGAACAGCCAGCAGCAAAAAGAAACTTTGAACAAGGTTGTTGGAGTCTGAAATGGAGCTTGGTATTTCAGACTGGTTGGTCTTCTCAGTGCTTTCCTGTGCTTTTCTTCACAAGCTGGGCTTAAAATATCTATTTATAGGTAAAACACTAACTTTCTGAAAACATTTTTTTTTTCCCCATTGAACTCTCAAAACAAGTATGTAATGCAACATCTATGTGGAAAAGGTGAGGTGTGTATGCATCTCAAATTCTCTTGGAATAGGAACAAGAATTTATTTATTCATTTATTTATTTATTGTAACTCATTACCACATCTCTGATTGAATTTATTCAGCAATAGTATGAATTTCCTTTCTGGAGAGTAGCTTCATCTTGCTGCTGTTGGATTTCATGCTGGAGCTGGCCTTGTGCATTTGGGCATTGCAAAACCAGTATATAGTACAGCTTGTTATCCTGCGTTCATATAAAAATATGATGTCCAGTCAGAAACTCAGTAATAATAATTCAGCATCTCTGAAAATGTGAGTTATGCTGCTTTGGATGGCTGCTGTGTAAGAGCCAAAATTGAACATCGAAGTCATATTGAATTCAGAAAATATTTTTAAAGTACTAAAATAATCCTCAATAACCCTCAAAGATTTAAATATAAAGACTTAGAGTATACATGCCAAACTTGATTTAATCTGATGACCTGTGCAAAATGAACATGCTTCCTTTCAGCAAAATATCCCAATCGTCATTTTTCAGAGTTAATACTGAGGAGTGAATAGAAATTTTGTGACTGGCTGTAGAAGTATGTGATCTTCTGCATTCTCGTAAAACTGTAACAAAAATGTTTGTTTCTAAATTTTAAATTTCTAAAATCAGAAATCATATGCAGAGGAAACAGCATACAATGGGCAAAAACTTACAAGTTCTGGGGCATCTAGAAAATATGTTACTAGTAGAGATGTCAAAATTATGAATATATTATTTTTAATTATCAGAAAAAAACTGTGGAAATTAAAATATATAAAAAAGATTGTAGGGAACAAAAGCTTGGTCAAAGATTAAGAACTGAATTATTAGGAAGCTGAAACAAGCATAACTGGAAAATGTTGACCATGTCTTCTGCGCTCTGCAAGAGGATGAAGAAAAGTAGAAAATTTAGGAAAGCATTAGGAAGGAGTTCGGGAGGTAGTAACTGTATCTGTCAAAAAATCAAGATCTTTAATAGCACAGTCACTCAAGTTGTCCACTTGGGTCTGTTGTTCTCAGAAAGGTATATAACAGGAGAACATTTGGAGCTCTGGCTTTATGCAGGTGAGGTCTCAACAGTTGCTGCTATTCTCGATAGCTTACTGAGAATGATTTTATGTAATTATGCAAAAGGTCTTGGATATTCTCTTTTCTCTTCCTCTTCCTCTTCTCTTTTCATTGTTTGCTTCTATCTCAGCATTCTTTTGATTCTACCTCTGAAATGCCTGTCATCTGAACTTTTAGCTAATGGTCTCATTTGCAAACTGTTGTGACCTGTACAGACTAAAAATATTCCACAGGAGTTTTGCTGGTATTTGTCTAAAAGAGAAAAAATAGGATAATAAAAAGAAGATACAGAAGGCATAGAGACCTAAATTAAAAATGCTCAAGGTCTACTGCCAGATTGAGGAAATAATCAACAGACAGGAATATGGGGAAGATGCACTGTATATTCCCCACATTACCAACCTTATTTGAGCCTCATTCCCTTACTACAGTGCACAACTGAAGATAGGTTAGTCTTCTGTTTTATGAAATAAGTATTTTAACAAGGTGTCACACCCATCCTTAATAATTTATTTTCTGAATACTTGTACTTTCAAGTTTTATAAAGAATGATATTCAATCTCTTTTTTTGAACAAATTGATGCTTAAACTGGCATTGTGTCAAACTAAGTGGTTCAGGCTGTTATTCTCATATCATTGAAGTTGAATTTTTCATACAGAAATGCAAAGTGTTTTTCTCAGTGATAGGTTCTTGAAATTCTGTCCTCTGTATGTCAGTACAGAGCTATAAAGTCAGTTTAATTCACCACTGGAATGTTTTCCTCATATTAAGAAAACCCAAGGGCATACTGCTTAGTAAAAGGCAGGGGAAATATTACATGTTAAAAACAAATTTGGGTTCACCACCAGCCTTCTGTAATTTTTCTTTTTTCTTTTAAATGTAGCCTCATATCAGCATTCCATGTCTTAATAATCAACTTGATCTTCAAAAAGTAAAAATTGTAGACATGCATTTCTCTACATAAATATCAAAGGAGATTATATTTGTTCTATTAGTGTTTATCTTATATAGATATTGTAGAATCATAGAATAGTTTGGGTGGGAAGGAATCTTTAAAGATCCTTAGCCTCACCCCTCCGCCAAGGGCAGGGTCAATTCACACCAGACCATGTCACTCAAAGCCCCACCCAACCAGTCCTTGAACACTTCAGACAATGAAGCATCCACAGCTTCTCTGGGCAGCCTGTACAAGTGTCTAACAACGCTCATGATATATATAGAAAGATTTCTGTTCAAGCTAAAATCTTTTTAAGACTGTTGTAAAGTTAGTGAAACATAATTTTACTTCCAGGAGCTATTTTTAATGCATGACTTGGCAAACCAAGCTAGAGCAAATGTTAATGCAAGTACTAATTTCAAAAAAGGATGGATAAAAATTAAAGATGTGGCAAGACTGACCTATTTTCACATTGCAACTGACTATGAGTACCAGCAAATTATCTTCTACTTCTGTTTAAATCTACTTCATTTATCATGTCCACAAAAATTAGAATATACATTCACCACACAAGTTACAGTGGTTTAATACTTGACAAATAATGGTGTTGTCAACAAGAAAGAAGGGAGGGAAAAATTAATGTTATTTAGGAAAACAACTTTCAAGGCTGTTGAACCGCTATTCAAAGTGGAAGCAAATTCTGAAGTCACCAAATTAAGTTTGAAAGGAAAGAAAGTATGTAAACAAAACTGTTAGTATAGCTTAAATATCTCTGAAAAGAACTTCTGCAGGTGAATTACAGGTTCTAAGTTTAGAAAGAAATTCTTAACTCCACCCAGCCTATTCTATAGTAGGCTGGGGAAAACACAAACATGGGGAAGAGTGACAAGTGATGAGAATCAAAATAGAATGGAACATCCTCAGCTCCAGAACAAGCTGCTTTCAAATTAAAGATTTGGTATATTTAGGCATGACTGTCCTTATATATATGTATATATACACATACATGTATATAAATATATATATATATATATTTTTTTTTTCCTCATGAAATTCTTTCAGAGAATTCTCTTTAACTCATCTTGTAAAATCTTCATTGCTATGACACTTTGCATCTTTTCATGAAACCTCTTAAAATTTTGTCAAGTCCTTTCCTTTCTTTCTTTATTCTAAAACTTTTAAACCATCTGGTTCCACTATTTCTTCAGCAAGATCTTTTAATATGTATAACTATGCTGATTACTGCTGTAGGGAAGGTCAGGATGGAGGCTGAGATATTTGCCCCCCAAACATTCCCTGCATCCAGCTATATTAGAGGCTCGACACTGAATTGTTAGGTTGGTGTGGATAAGGTATCACTTTCTCAGTTTGTATTCCATTTTGCCTTGAGCAAATGGTACTGCTTCAAAGACTAAACACAAGGGTGTGTTCAGCAGGAAGACTAGCAATCACAACAGATTACAAGTGTGATTTTGGGGAGTGATACTCTGACATATTGATGTACAGAGCTGGAGGCCTTGCTCTTACCAGAATCTTATGAACAATTATAGCAAACTGTTCTCTGTAATAACACATTTGGTAGTGTTGTTTACTCATAGTTTAATGCTTGCACCCAAATATCATATCATTTGTTGAGTTGGACAAAATCAGATTTTATGGAAATCTTTGGTAATTGCTTTCAGTATAAGTAAGGAGGTAAAATGGAAAGCAGTGGTTTTTTGTTTTGTTAACAGAAAGTTGAAAACGTCTGCAAATGTCTGAACATTTGGATCAGAGTTATTACTGTGCAGCCTTTAAATTGCCACAGTGGAGATGTTATCAAAGTGCCTCTGCTCCAGTTTGTATTTCTGACAGAACTGGAGAAAAGATACCTGTCAGTATGATGCAGTTCCATCACAGGAGACACAACTAACTCTTCTTCCTGTAAGGCTGAATATGGGCTTTCATTCTTCTATGTGATGGTGGGTTCTCATTATTGAGACTGCCAAACTTTTCATGGCTGTGACCTTGCATTCTCTCTTTTGCCCAGGATGAGTGGGGTGGCTTACTCCTTGCCAGGAAAAGTGGGGAAGCACAGGTGCTGTCAGTCAGACTCAAGAGGTGAGAACTGGTAGTGCAGGGAGGTCACTTATCTGAAAGCTGATAGAGGTTTGAGTTGCATTGGCTCTTCTGTGCAGATTCTCTGTGTAGTTTTGCTGCATCTTTGAAATATTTCATGATAAAGACTTCATCACAACTTTAAATATGCTTTAAATAGTTCCTTCAAGGGTAGGTGGGCTTAGGCCATGCCTGTTTCAGCACTGAAGGGGTATTATCACCTACAGTATTCTAATGTTATATTAATCACCTTTTTTTTTTGGGATGTTTTGATACTGTTTATGTCACAATTATATGAACTATTAGCTAAACTGAATCTCTTACCGTCCTTTCTTTCCATGCTCTAGTTTGTGGTATTTTTAGAACACAATGTTTCTAAAGGATTTATTTTTTAGTGGTTAAATTAATAGCTATGAAAAGTCTCATAAAATGTTATTGATGTAATTTTTTTTCCCTACTCAAAGTTATTCTGGTTTAAATTTTTAATTGTGTCCTGGTTTTTGATCAAATTACCTTTCTTAGAACTGTCTGCTATTACCTGTCCACAGGTAATAAGTACATCTTCTAAGTCTTCTTTTTCCAAAAGTAAAAGTCTTGTAAGAGAGAGACAAAATCCTGTGTTTAAAGTTAACTACATAATTTCTTCATTAAATTCTTTAAAATACTGAAAAACTTCAATGCAACCTCCTGGTATAGAATCATCTGATAAGCGATACACTTGCCAATCTCTTGATTTTGGAGTTCAGTATTTTTAGAGAATATTTATTAAAGCAAACAAACAAAACAAACAAAAAAACAACAAGAGTTCATGTTCTTTAGTTTGGTAATTATATTCTCTATAGTATCAGTTGAATAGTTGCAAATTTATAGTCGGGTAAACAAGAAACCTCATGCATTGTTATGATGAGTGCTTATGGTGATTTTTTTCATTAGTCTGTCAAAACTATAGTTTTGGAAGGAACAAAATCAAAAGAAAATCAGAATAATTTTAAATATTTTGAATTTGGTTTGAGTTCCACTAGGGTTGTTCTTCCATAAAAAATAATCAATGGAAATTATGCCTTCAGATTAAGTTTGGCTACTTTTTACAGAAATTATTGAAATAAAAATTTAGGTTTTGATTGAAAATTCTGCCTATTGTCTTTTTTTTGTTTTTTTTTGTTTTTTTTTTTTTGTATATTTGTTTGTTTTTTTTTTTCTCCTTGTTTACCTGGGGGCCCAAAATAATTGTTCATACAGCTCAATTTCAAAGTAGTTGTTAATTAACATCATTTTATTTTTGTTAGCCTCTCCACCTATTTGTGTTCATGCAACTGCCTGACAGCAAAACAGAATCTGTTTCAAGGAAATTCTATTGCCATGTGCCTGATTGGATTTTTAATTAAATGAAGAAGTATCTTTAAGTTGTTTTCTTTTCTGCTCAACACATTGTTTTTTGAGCACTAATGTAGTGTGTTGTAATTTGCAATACACTAGTTAGAGGCTATCTGTATTTAATATTGTTACATCTTTTTGATATTTTTTTCTGAAGCTTTGTTTTACATTTCTTATTCAATTTTAATGTGTAAGTAACACAGCACTTTATACAGATGTAATAAATTGATTAACTCTGGCATGTAAATAAAAACTATATGTATACCATGTTAGAATGTAGCATGTTCCCAAACTTGGAGGAGTTGTAGGAGGAGTTGTGGACTCAAATGAGGGCGTAAAGGCCTTGCAGAGGGATCTGGACAGGTTGGAGAGCTGGGCGATCACCAACCGCATGAAGTTCAATAAGAGCAAGTGCCGGGTCCTGCACCTGGGACGGGGAAACCCTGGCTGCACGTACAGACTGGGTGATGAGACGCTGGAGAGCAGCCTAGAAGAGAGGGATCTGGGGGTCGTGGTAGACAGCAAGTTGAATATGAGCCAGCAGTGTGCCCTGGCAGCCAGGAGGGCCAATCGTGTCCTGGGGTGCATCAAGCACGGCATCGCTAGTAGGTCAAGGGAGGTGATTGTCCCGCTCTACTCTGCGCTGGTGCGGCCTCACCTCGAGTACTGTGTGCAGTTCTGGGCACCACAGTATAAAAAGGACATGAAACTGTTGGAAAGTGTCCAGAGGAGGGCTACGAAGATGGTGAAAGGCCTGGAGGGGAAGACGTACGAGGAATGGCTGAGGTCACTGGGCCTGTTCAGCCTGGAGAAGAGGAGGCTGAGGGGAGACCTCATCACAGTCTACAACTTCCTCGTAAGGGGTTGTCAAGAGGCAGGAGACCTTTTCTCCATTAACACTAGTGACAGGACCCGCGGGAACGGGGTTAAGCTCAGGCAGGGGAAATTTAGGTTGGACGTCAGGAGGGGATTCTTCACAGAGAGGGTGGTTGCACACTGGAACAGGCTCCCCAGGGAAGTGGTCACTGCACCGAGCCTGTCTGAATTTAAGAAGAGATTGGACTGTGAACTTAGGCACATGGTCTGAACTTTTGGGTAGACCTGTGCGGTGTCAAGAGTTGATGATCCTTAAGGGTCCCTTCCAACTCAGGATATTCTATGTTGTTTTGCTATGGCAAATCTCAGTTGTCTAAGAAATATTCACTAATGTGGTTTTACTTGACTTACTGTTTAAAGTACGCTGATTATGAACATATACATGTGGTAGCTGTTCTTTCCTGAAGAACATTCCAGTTGAAAGGATGCTGATAGCCTCCATTGTCCTACTTGATTTTCTGCTCATTCTCTGAGCATAAAGGTCTCAAACTCATTTTGTTTCTTCTGTGACACAAGTAGTTGTTTGAGATCACACACAGACTGTGCCTTTATGAGACTCTTTAATTCAGCACAAATAGTAATGGGTAGAACTGCATATGGCTCCCAAGTCTTATTGAGATTCATCATTGCAATGACTCTTTTTTGGGCTGAACTGATATTTTGTCAAAAGAAATGCACTCTTTATTTCACATCTTACTGAATGAAACGTCAGTTCTGAAATTTCAGCTTTAATCCTGTCTCCCTGAGATAGTTCAGTGCAGTATCTTTGCGCCCCAGATGTTTCAGGAAACCACTTAAGTAAATCAATAGGTCACCACAGCAAGCTAGCAAAATAGAAAAAAAAATATTTTCACAGTGTTGTGGAACATTTTTTTCAGATCAAAAGATGCGCTCAAATAGTAAATCCATGGGTATCACACATGCAGGATTTCATTGAGGTTCTTCTGCAGTAATCTTCTGATAGTTGTCTATCCAAATAGATTTTTCAGTGCTGAACACTAACTGTTTGTTGGTAAAAGATGAAGAAAGCTATCTCTGTTGGTTTCTGTATGATTGGATATTAAATTCATACCGACGATTATTCAGTTTTTAATTATTCCCTCTTCTGAGCCAGGAGATTTTTCAGGCTGTGAATCCATGTTCTCAGCTGTGTCTATTTCTTCATATTCATTTAACATTAAGATTAAATATTAAAACATTATAGCCTAAACTTAAACATTATAGCCTAAGTTAAAACAATTGTGTGTGCATTTTTGTTGAAGTTAGAGAAACATGAAGAGTCACAAAACAGGAAGCAAAAATCAGAGGAAAATAAAGCAGGTGGATTGAGAGATTTCCCTGGGAACAGTCTCCAAATGCAAGGGTAGGAGCATCTGCTGATTGTGGTAACACAGGTCAGAGATGGATAATAAGCTAGAAGCCGGGGAAAGCTTGCACGTTTGAACTAAGGAAGACATTGAGAAGTAGTCCTAAAGAACTGGGGAATCTGGAGAGGGAGAAAAAAATGTAATTTTGAAGATGATACTTAGCTAAGGTAAATTTTATCCTAAGTGAGCTGAAAATGTCAACCTTGTCTCCCCAAGAAAATTATTTTAGGTCAAATGAGTTTTCCAATCTGATCAAAAATTAAATAATTCTCAGCTTTCTTGCTTGTGGGAGAACTGCACTTTTTATTATAGCTAGGTATTTTTATATCTCAGTTTGGCCATCATAAAAAATAAAATAACCAGTTTTTGGAAAACTTCAACTGAAAATATTACTTGTGAGAGAAAGGAGACACACACATTTGAAAAATGGCTGTAAGTCAAATAGATTCTGCTACTTTTTCCTCTGGGAAAGAGGATGTGTTTTTGTCTTTTTTTCTGGAATTAGTAAAACTGGACAAAAGAAATGTCATACTCATCGACAAGTTCTCCTTCCCCAGGGAAACAAGGCAACATGTTCCTAAGCATCAGGTAAATTCTTTAGGCCAAAAAACCAAGTACAACAGTCCAGTAAAGGGCACCGTTAGCTTTTTTTTAATTTTAATTTTTTTTATTTTATTATTATTATTATTTTTTTATTTCTTCCTCTGTTGTCCTATGTCTAGCTCAAGCTTCACCAAAATACTTTCCTACTTAGTGATTTATTTGCAGTCCAAAAGACATATTGTGAAGCTACTTCTCTAAGACCCTCCAGGTAAGCCAGCACACAAGTAATATTACCTCAGTTTGTCACCTGCAGTGGCAGCCAACACATCACCAGAAGGTTATTATTGTCAGAGTAGCATTCCTTTCAGTTGGAAACTCCTCTTATTTCAAATGTGTTAGTATGGAAAGATATTCTGTTTAAGAATGTGTTATGAAGAATAAAGCTAATATGTCAGAACTGACTGTTTATTTGAGAGGAAACTGAGCTATTACAATAGTTGTATTCTCTCATATTAGAAGTGATTAAACAAAAAACTAAAGATCTGGGAATAGAAAAGCCTTGATTATTTCCTTTAATTACAAGGACAGACCATGGGAGCATGTGCTTTGTGAGAAACATCTCAAATAATTTTCTTCAGACAGGATCTCCTGTGAAGCTATTTTATTCACGATTGCAATAGTGGGTGTCCTGTCAATCAGGAGCGCATTTTAGTAAACGAATCCTAATCTTTTATTCCCTATTATCTGGTCACCTCCCCTGTTTCCTCATTGACTGAGTACTACAGTTTCACAAGCTACTTGATGCTCCTCTATAACACATATGTACAATTTTTCTTTTTCTTTTTTTCAACCCTTTAATTTCTCCTTTCTTATGTTTTGAGAACGTGTGATCTTTGTTTTACTGTTCTCACACTGCTTATCCTGTTTTTCTCAAGCTTCTACCTTATTTTGGAACCATGAGGCCTTCTATTGTCCACTTATCTACTAGCATTTCTCCTTATTATGACTATGCAACTACCTTGGAATACAGAAAAGTAATTCTCTACTGCAAAAACACAACTTTGTTTCTCACAACTTCACCTGTTTTCTGTCCTTTGGAAAGGAGCAGTATTCAAGAAAGCGATAAGATACTGCAACTAAAATTGTGTGTTTTGGTGTGGTGTTTTTCCATATACCTGTAAGTTTTTTCTTGCAAAAGATTGTCAGCCGCACCAACAGTGGCACTGCTAACAGTGCTTAATTACCTTATATTCTTTGCTGAAAGGACCCCCTCCCCCTTCAAAAAGAAAAAAAAAAAAAAAGGAGATTTGAGTAATCAGCAATAGTAATTGCTAGCAATGCAGATATTCATGTTCCTAGCACTGTTACTAAAGGAAAAAAACAAACAAACAACTCATAGTCTCAATATCAGACTACTGGTACTAGTGCTATTTATAGAATAAAGTATTGCTTTTGTTTATTTTGCTATTTTCACTTTAGACCAACTACAATACTAAGACTTGTTACTGCTATACTTGGCAGTTGATAGGAGTGCTAATTCATCTGATGAAGATGATAATTTATATTGTAGCATGAGGGAGCACAAAAACCCAGCTGTCTTGCAATAGAAATTCCACTTTGATATGCAGAACTTTTAGGCTCTTAAAACTGATGTTCTCATGGAATACGAGCAAATCCTATTTTATTACTTTATTTGGAAGGACAAGGAAACTTTTTTTTTGTTCTTTTACCCATTTAAGAAATTAAATCCTGAACACTGAACTGAAATTTTGATTCAGTAGAAGTTGAATGAAACAGTATGTTGTGATCTTTTATTTTGAAGAAAGAGAATTCATTCACCTGGAGTTAGGAATTATAGCTTAAATACAGTAACTGAGTTTGAACTGGAGACAACTGAAAAGGTGTTTTCCTTTCTGTAGGCACGATGGATACCTAGGAGTTTGTATAGCCCAACTCAGAGTTTTCTAACTTTAATAGTAGATTGACACCCAGTGCTCCTTTGCATTTCATTTAGTGTTTAATTAGATGCTATAATAAACTGAATTTATAATTAATATTCTTTATTTTCTTGATGCTATGGAGAAACTGTTGCAAATGAAATTGAGTTTTATATTGGAAACTGGAAAAATGTATGTAGGTAAATTGCATTAACGAGATTGGTTCCATATATGTATTGCATAAAACTATACTATTTCTGACCTATTCATGATTTAAAAGAAGTGAAACATTTCTTTGCTGCTGTCAGTACTAATTAGTCAAAATAAAGTTACAAAATGATTCTTCATGAAATAAATATAAAATATGCTAATATGTCATCTTGTTAAGAATACCTTGCTCCTCCTCTTAAAAGCTCATTTTTTCTGATTGTGTAGTCTGATCATTAAATTAATCACAGTTGATTCAGGAGCATTTTTACAATTAAAATAGAGCCATGTCACCAAACTATGCAAATTTTATTTTTATTTTTATCATGTAAAATGCTGAAGGCATGAATACTAATCTTCAAATTATGATCTGTTCTTTCCTGCCTTCTTCCTCCTTTTTGTACTTTCTGTTTTTGCCTTTGAAATACTCCCATTTGGATTTACATCTAAGAACCACAGATGACAGAAAATGTAGTACATGGAAATGTATTTTCTACTTAAGAGGCATACATCAAACTTTCAGTGATATGGTCTTATTTACATAGTCTTGTCTTTGATAGTTTTTTTAAAATTGAGTCAAAGCAGAAATCCTCTTCAAGACAGGACAGCATCTATTGATATATACAGGTGGAATTTTAGAGGATTTCTAAAATGATGAAGATTTCGTATTGGCTTTATCAACATGCAGAAGAGCTTTTAAGAATAAACAATAGCTTCTGCAAAAGTGCTATACATGCTCCTAAGGCTTCCTCATCTTCCTCAGACCTGTGACTCATAAATGGATTTGTTTGAAAGTATTAAATGAAATTTACAACCTCGAGGAAATTGGAAACAGTCTGGTTTTGAGGGTACTGCTTTCACTTTGGAATGCACTACATTAAAGACTTCAGTATTTGAAGAAGTAATGAATATTCAGCATACTCACTCTGAGTATGATACCTGATACCTGCTCAGGAATGAGTTATCTCATGTCTTGGCAGTACAGATAAATAGCATATGAAACATCAACATTGTTCATTAATTAATTAAGGCTTTTTTTGGGGGTGGTGGTGAGAAATTTATGAAAAAATCACATTTGTGGAAAATAATGAAAGTCTTAAAGTAAACACTGTTTTAGTATCATCAGATGTTTTACTTACAAATATTATATTGAACTTAATAACCAGACATTGCTAATTTACCAAACAAATGGGAAGTTAAAAGGCATTTAGGTTATTTTAAAAGGATAGGAGCTCTTCTTAAAAGTAACTTCTCTTTGCTGATAGAAACTCTTACACAGACACACAATTTTTGGAAAATTTTGTACAGTGGGCATTATATGGATATACTTTCTAAATATGCATACATAACATCACAGTCATGTATCTTAGCTGCACATTAAAAACTAGAATATATGGAACATGTAAATAAAAAAAAATAATTCATTATTCTGTTATAAGGAGCAGTTCTATAAGCGACTGATACTTTTTAGCTATAAATTCAAGTCTGTATTCTTCTGTCCTTAGCAAACAAAATCTTGGAAAAAGTAAAATATTTATATTTTTTCATTATTTACATATACTTTAGCAACTAGCTTTAGTAAAATAGTGTCAATCTTTGTATCAGAAAAAATACCTTTTTCTTCAAACTAGCCTATAAATGAGCAATGAAGTATGTGTGCTTTGGATCCCAAATGGTTAGATTCTGTTATTACAATCCTATGTGTTTTTGTAGATGTCCATGTTGCTTTACAGAGTGAGAAGTCTATAGCGTGGCTGATAGATGCTCACTTTTATATATCATTTGGATTCCTTCAGTTTGCTTTCTGTAGTGAGGAAAATGCTTCTTTATCATTATTGTAAATCTTTTGTAATCTCTTTCTTGGCTTTATGAAAAGAAAAATTGTAGTCTCTTAAGTGAGTCGAATGATATAACAGGAAAAAAAAAAAAAAAAACAGTAAAGCATTTTCTTGGAAAACTAGTAAAGGCAATTTTTGTGCCCTAAGTATAAAAGTGATAATCATGTGGAAAAATCACTTCTGGTTTGCTAAAGTACTGCATGCTGATTTTATGGATTTTGTTTAATTTTAAGATTATTTGTGTTATTAAAGTAGAGAGTTTCCAACTTGCTTAAAATCATTTCATTTGATTTATCTTAATTTCTCTAAATCTAAAAAGTGCCAGTTGAAGGCTTTTTCTCCCTTGAGAAAAGGCTAACTTCAGGACTTGATCTTGCACATGTTAGACGTTATAAATAAATAAATAAATAACAAAGTTATCCAAAACAGGTCAATTTAATTCTTTTTCATGTTCATTTTCAGTAAATCTTACTTTTTTTCCACTGACAAATGTATTTAGTCTGTAGATGAATAATGCTTTTAAAATTATGATGAATGAACCGTTTATAAATTTTCTAGATGTTTCCCATGAACAGCAGAATTATCCCATGTTTTTTTTTCAGATTTAGGTACAGTCAGCTATCTCCTTGCTAGTTGTACAACTATACTTTGGTAGGGGATTATATGTAGTAATAGTGAAATGAGAAATTGCTGGTTAAAAGGATCATGATTTTCATTTTTGATTATTTGGATCATTTCATTTTGTTGAAAAACTTCTTTATAAAGATTCTATTTTTCAAGATCTTCAGGTGATTAGCAGTAGGCCTATAAGGAAGGATAGCTAATATTTTATGGCTGTCCCACAATGACTACACTAGTGTATGTATCTTGGAAACAGATAATTGTAAACAGCTGCAAATAATGGTATTGTATATGCATTTAAGGGGATAGATAAAAGTATTGATTTCTTTCTTCCAATTATTCAAGTGATACTTTTTTTTCTGCAGTGTCTAGAAACTTGTTCTATATTAAAAATTGTCCACCCAATATATTGCTTTTAAAGAATCTTAAAATATTCCTTACTTATTTATATATATATTTTTTTTCTCCTCTCTCTTACATATTCTGCTGCTCACACCACTTTGTCTAATGTTCCTTTTGGAACTTCAGCGGTACAGTAGATCAGAACTGAGGTCCCCAGCTACCTGACATCCTTTCCTTTTCTGGCACTTGCTTGGCCTAGGGTTCAGCAGCTTAGAAGTTATTTTAGTGTCAATAAGAACATTGATTCACTGTGATACTGCTCTTGTTGATTTACTGTCCTTCCATACCAATAATTTCTTAGGCCTACTTGATAGTCCATAACATTACACTTTTTTCTTAAGGGGCTTTGTACACTTCTGAATCACCCTTACATATGGGTACAGTTTCTTTAATAAACGGAAACCCTGCTGATTTTTTTTTTTTTTTTTGCTAATGAATGTGAACTGTTTACATTAACAAATTAATTTATGTATGATGTTAGTGGTCACATCAAAAGGTGGTATAAAAGGCATATTTAGATACAAAATTATTAGTACATATACAGAGCTCGTTTGTCAAATGTATTTTCTTTGCAAAGCACAATTCTGTTTGAAATTTGTTTTGCAGTCCAGGTACTGGGAATGCCAAAGGTAGTTCTCTTTTTCTGCGGTGAATTAACAAAACCTGACACAATTCAGGGTGGGACTTATGAAGTAATCAACACTGCTGATACAATCAGGGTTTATATCCAGGTCTTTTAAAATGAAATGTAACAAGGAAATTCTTGGAGCATACTTGTAACACAACAGAAGCAGACCCTCAGTGTGTTCCTCATGCTGGTAGAAAAAATGTCTTCAAATAAGTTCTTACTGAAAAATTCAGATTCATTATTCATATTTTGAATTAGAAAAAAAAAAAATTAATGGCTTTAATAAGATTTTCATCTTTTAATGAAAAATTTCTTTCTTACCTTTTCTCCCCATTTTTCTCCATTACCGTATTTTATTTTTTATCTCTCAGGTGGAAGAAGGTGTTGGGAAAGGTAAAACAGGAAAGAGAAGTTGAGGAAATGTCATTTTTATTTTCACTGTTAAAAAAATAAAAAAATATTTTTTAAAGTCAGGAAAAGATATATATATATATATATATATATATATATATATATATATATATATATACATATTTCATTTTAATTTACCCTTATTTTGTTTTAGTTTGTTCAGATAATCTTCCTCCCTTTAACAATGAAAAATTATTTTAATGAAGATGAAGAAAGGTATTTCCTACTTTTTTTTTGTACGTGGAAAATGTTTGACATCAGAGGTTGTGAGATACTCTGCATTAAAATTTAAGAAATGGAAAATGAAATTCTGATTGGCTAAATTCAGGTTGTTTAAATTTATTCAGCAAGTTATTTTATTCTGTGTAAAGTTAGAAAACAGAAAAGATCAAGTTCTGAGTAATATTTGGATAGGTAAAACACTTAGAGAACTTCAGTAAAGTCCGTAATCTCATGACAAGGATAATTTTGATATCTTCTTGCTCTTGTTGATACATTAGTGAATATGCTAATAGCAAGTTTGGAAGGGATTTCAGTTCCCATAAATGAATTGTAGATATTAAATATTTCATGTCTTTCTTACTTCTTTCTCTATATATATATATATTAAAAAACAAAACAAAAAAAAAAAACCAACAACAGAACAAACAAACAAAAAAAAAACCAACTTGTTGAAAACTATTAAAAGTTAAAATTTATTCTTTAACTAAATATAGATAAAGCCTTTTCACAGTAAGGAAACATCTGCTTGTTTTAAAAGCTAAGAATTTACCAACCTAACTTTAGGGCACTATCTGTAGTAAAAATCAAAGTTAAAGTAATGTGGCATAAATATTAATGCATATAAATGCTGGTAAAAATCTGTGACATGCCTGTTAAACTTGTATTGGAAAAATTGTGTCCTGTTTTCCTCTGTCCTCTGAATGTAAAGCATTCATTTATCAGGTAGTATAAAAATATGTCAGACCTGACTGAATAGTAGATGTATTTCACTATAACCACTTGCCATTGTTCTAATGCCTTCTGATTTGAACAGGTCTATAATGTTGGCTCTTTTTATATTCTACTGTAGGATTCTACTTCTCAAAAGAAGCATAACTAGAATGAATTAGATACAAACATTTTGTCTGTTGCTTTCCCTTATCTTGTTCTCCAGTATTTTTCTTATGATTGCCTTTTTCTTCAGAAATCACTCATACCTCTTATTTATTTCTGGGTTTAGATATGTTGTACAAAATATACCAAAGCCAACACTACAATCTGCTCAAATTCTTGCTATCTTGGTGTCTTTGGTTTCAGTACAATTCAACTGTAAAGAAATTTGCTAGTTTGCTTTATTGCCTATCTGGAGATTCAGAGAAGAAATAATTCTAGCACAAAAACCCTGCTGGTAAAAGTTATTTTTATTTATTTAATTAATTTTTAGCATTATCTAATGAGGTTTACACTTTATTTAAATATGAAATTATTTGGGAAACCTTTTTATTTATCTGAAAGTAATTTTGGAGCATGGAATAATTTAGATTAAAATCAACAATTTCTCGAGGTCTTCTAATCCAAATCTCTTTTTCAAAGATGGGTTAACTATGTCAGGGTGTTTAGGTCTTATCCAATTGATTCTGAATATCTCTGAAGTCAGATATTCCACAGCATCTCTGGTTCGCTGTTTCAATGTTCAACTACTTTCAGATCCCCAACTAGGTCTTCTTTCTTTGTAAATAGCAGGTCCAGCAGAGCATTTGCACACACTGGCTCCTTGATCAACTCTGTTAGGAAGTTATCACTGATGAACTCCAAAACCCTCCTAGATGCAGGTGCCCTGCCGGTTTGCCCTTCCAGCAGATACTGAGATGGTGAAAGTACACCACGAGGGCTTGCAAACATGAGGCTTCTTCCAGTTGTCTGAAGAAGGTTTCATGTATATCTTCTTCCTGATCAGTTAATATTTAGCAAACAACCACCACAATATTATCATGCCGGTCTGCCCTATAAACCTGCCCCAAAAGCTCTCAGCTGGCTCACCACCTTCCCCAGGCAGAGCTCCATGCACTACTCTCCATTCAGCTGCTCTCCCACATACAAGACAACTCCCCTCTTTGCTTTCCTGCCCTTCTTAAATCACCTGCATCATATCATCCTAAATCATCCATGCATCATAGCTCTCCAGTTGTGTGAGCTGTACCACCATATCTCTGTGGTGACTTTTTTTTTTTTTTTTTAAGTAGATAAATGAAAATAAACAAGATTTCCTAGGAGGATGTAGGTTTCTTGTCTTCAGAGTATCTGCCAGGAACTAAAGGTGCTCTTAATCTTACAGCTCATCTGATGTGTTTGCCACGTTATCTTTTTAATATTACAAGGGCATAAAAATACAACCCATTTATGGAAAACAGTAATGGAACTATTCTAAGGGCATCCAAGTGAATGTGGATTTTTCTCTTTGTAGGATGAATCAACTTTTTGTTTTTTTAAAATCTCAATTCCTTTACATTTCCTACTCTCTGGTTCTGTCTAAAGCACCTGTCATAGCTTTTTTGTTGTTCTGTGTTTATTGTTTTCCCCTTTTGATGGTATTTAATATTGCTGTGGTGATTAACAATATGTGCACTAATGAAGTCCTGCATTAGATCATTCATTTTCACTTTTGATAGTGGAGCAGATGGTTTGGACTAACAGTTTTACTCTTGAGCCTGCTGTACAGTAATGGGGAAAAATGTATTGGAAAAAATGCATCTTCTAAGTTAACGTTACTTGTTAGATTCATCTTTGCCTGTAAGAAATACACAGTTCTTTTAGAGAATGAGAGAAAATAAAAGCTATTGAGCTAAAATAAGAGAAGAGGCCATATCAGGAATGTATTTATGTCTGGTAGAAACAATGGCTTCTGGTGAAGGAGTCTGCCCAGGTCTGGCAGAAAATAGAAAAATATATCGTGTTAACTTCTTAGTATTAAGGTGTCTAAGGGTTAGGTAAGAACTTAAGCAATAAAGAATCAGCCTAAACTTCACTCATTTGAGGTTACCAAAGGGAAGGCATTTTCTTTGTGAATTTGTTTTCCCTGGATGAGTTCAGTTGAGAAGCCTTTGAATTTAAGGGCCACCTGATACAGCCTAAGCATAGTAAATTCATTGTATGAATCATGAGGAGAGGGGTGAAGCAAAGGTATTTCATGGCTGTGCCTTTGTTATCATAGCTTTGAGAACTGTTCTCAGCTACTCCAAGAACCCCTATTAGCATGAAACTATGCAAATAGTTTTGACATTTCCGAAATGGGAGGGAATATATTACTACTTCATGTACAGTAGCAGTAACAATAATTAAAACAGTGGTGTGATAGCTATTGCCTTTGATTTTAAGCCAGGTTTTGTAGACTCTTCATGCAGTGAAGGCAGGAACAAAACCACTTGTTTTACTTGGGATGCTAGGAAAGAAGAAAATCAAAGATCTTGTTACATTTTTAAATGACTATTAGGTTCTAACACTCGTTATTTGTTCTGTGGAGAAGTTTAATTTATTTAATGAGTGGGTACATATGGAACATGCAAGGCATACTTTCCTCAAAGTGCAAAGCTGTTTTACTGTCTGTGCCTGTGTTCATGAAAGTTCATGTTGCAACAACTGCTAAACATCATAGTGTAAAGCATGCAGTGCCCATTACGATTCTTTATAGGAAGTGATTGCTGTTGATTGATTTATGTTGTAAGTTGCTTAAGGTGTATCTAACAGGATAGGATTTGAGAAAACAAGGCTGAATAGTTTGTAATTTGTTTGATAATATTTGTTTGATAATATTGTCCCTGGAAACATTAAAACACCCAACATTTTTAAGTAGGTTAGCATTAGCTATGCTTTTATAAAGTACCATCTTGCAGGACAAGTTAAACTGTGAGTTGAGCTGCTGACTGCAATAAAGAACTTCAGAAATGCTTAACACAGCTCCCCCTTTTTGTTTTAATGTTTAGTAACTGGCTTTGAACAATAAAATAGCTGCTGTACTCACATTTGAGGTAGTGTTGCTTATTAATTTTGTAATACTCCTGTTTAACATAAGCTCTTGTTTGGCTTGAAGCACTCTTGTGATGCCCTTTTTCATTTGGGTTATGAAAATGAAAACCTAAGCATTAATCACCTTTTTAGCTGAAAAGTAGTACTAATCTTTAAAAATGCCAGAGTATTTTGGACAGTCTATTTTATTATATAACTAACAGTGTGACTGTCTGATTTTATGAAAACGGTTGCACTTTTTTTTTCAAAAGTCAAAGAACTCTCCACAAAGAAAAAAAGAAGTAAGAACTGTGGGTTGATTTAATAATTAAATAAAATTGTAACTGATATTAAAACACACAAAGAATGTGTTCATTTTGAAACAAAGAAATTTCTTTGCATTTTTCAGTACCAAATATTGGCATAATTAAAATAATTTCCCATGTCATTTTTTCTGAAGGACCAATATTCCATCAAAATTTCTTGGAACAACTGTAATTCCAATACCACTTCGTATGTTCTGTGTGCAGGTGTTCGATCCCTATGGTTGTCCCACGTTGGAATTACCTCAGTGATGGCTATGTGCTTCTCTTAGACCATTCTGATATTCATTGACCCCCATGTTACTAAACGCTTCCACTCAGTATCTTTTAAAGGGGTATAAGGATTCAATTCTTCATTTATATTTCAGTCCATATCTGGAACTTCCTTGCCTATGAGCAACAGAACTTAACTTTGTTACCAGATGTGCTTAAATTTATATCCAGGGTTATACAAAGAGGTGTCTGGAGAGAGTATTGACAAGAAATGTTTCTTCATTTTTGTTTAGCCTTGGCTAAAGTTGCTTCCTATGGAAAAACAAACAAACTTTTTATTGACTTAAAAAGGAACATAACTTGTTATTACTGCCAACCAAATTATCATTAATATTCAGGAATCTATGTTAAGGTTACTTAGCAGATTTCCCCTATTTTGTATCCTTATTTCATGTCTACATTTGATTATACTAATTAATGAACTGTATTAAAAGATCTTCAGATTAATAAATTTCTAGCGCACTTTAAATCTTTTCTGTAGTATTGTGATGATCCTCCATCAGATGGTGCTATTAGGATTTAAGAGGAAAACCTAGTCTGGCTTTCACTTATGAAAACTGTCAGATCTTCATCCTGTTTGTCATTTTCTATTTTAATTTAATTAGTGGAGCTTTATTGGAAGTTTTTATATTGTTCATACAGTGAAGAAAGCTGTGTGTGAACATATGGTAAATGACAAATTCACTACTGATTTGAAATCATGCCTCTCAACGAGTTTTATTAAATGTTTTAGAGAATGGAATAAGATTTCATCTTCAGTCTCATCAGTTCTATGCCAAAGATAAAGCCAAAATCCCACACTATCCTTCCTCCTCTGAGTCAAAAAGGATTGCTTAAGTATTCTTGAAAGCTGTTTCTGCTACTGATATCTACATGATGTTCAGGTAATTGTTCATGTAAGAGGGTAGTGTTTAGAAACCAGTTTGTACAAAATGATACTACTTCCTTTCTCCATTCAGCGGCAGTGTGCAGTTTGCTTTCAGAAGTAATGTGATAACGGAAGTGATTTGATCTCTGACCATAGTGCCTCACAAGGAACTTCTTCCCCCATGTACTCTTATGATAACTGGAACGGTAAGAATGGTTGGTGTATTTCCCTAGCAGCTCCCTGTATTTAAACATTTAAAATTATATAAAAACAAATTTCAGTTTGTAATAGCAGTGATAACAGTTGACTTTTGACAGCAGTGATGACTGTAAGGCCAACATTCATCTCTACCTTACTGACCTCCCATTCTGCCTGGAACTTCAGTACTACTGTTCTATGCACTTGTACATTTTTTCATAACAAAATCATTGTCTCTAACACAAATGTATATCCCTGAGGATATATGTGTAGACTGTTAATTATTATGTTACAAGCAAGCATTTAGAAATTTTATAACACATAATTACTTTACACGGTGTTAAAAATCAGCAGTCAGAACTCACAAGGAGCTATGGGCAAAAATATCTACCGACCTTTTCCAATTTTGCTTTCATGCTCCATGAAGAATTTGATTTTATGATAAACAATTTTTCCAGTAGAATTTGTTGTTGTTACAAAAGTACAAAATCGTATCCTGTTTCCAGTGAAGTTAATGTGAAAGTTCTCTTTAAGCTTAGTAGGAAAGAGTTTGTACTGTAAGAAAAGCTGACAGATAGGACATTCCTTCTGAAGGGCTTTTTATTTTTTAAATTAATTTTTTTTTAGAAAGTTTGTGGTTGTCTAGTTTATTTTCTAGGCATAAGAACTGAACAAATTATAATACACCTAAATCAAACTGCATTTGCCATTTATTATGTTCTGACTGGTTTTTATCAGTGTGACATAAAATGATGTTTATCGTTACCAAGAACATTACTAATTTTACAACATTTTCTGAGTAGAGTAGTGGTCTCATGAATATTCTATAGTGAGGCTTTGGATTGAATTATAACATTGCTCCTGCTGGACAGTTTTATTATATTTTTTAATTCCAGTGTTTGTTCTTCACTAAGCAGAACATAATTCATATAAAATTTTCATTTCATTAGTGTAGAAAATGATCTTGAAGTGATCTTTACCTAATGCACAAAGTCATTACATGACTGAACTTGTTAGTGCTTTTACATGCTTTGAGATTCTATGGTGTAATATAAAATGTTGTTATTACCTCATGGTGTACAGTAAATGAGATACGCAAATGCCTATAATGGCTATGCATGGTTTGATTATAAGGTATGACACAAACATTTTTAAAGGTGTAATACACTGCTGTGTGCATTAGAGTCCTGAAGCAATGCACGCAGTGAAAAGTCATCTTCAGCAAACTCTAATAGATGTTACCGTTATGCAAAATAATAAAATGAACAAAGCACAAGATACAGGTTTTATTTTAAGACTGCTGAAATTAGGAAAAGGCTAAGTCATTTATTGTAATCCAGTAGAATATTTACCTAGTCATTTATTGTAATCCAGTAGAAAAACTCACCTTGAATGCAAGAGCGGTCTTAAAAGATAAACTGCTATAAGTTTTTGTGTGCGTGTATGGATGTTTCAAGTATTTCATTACGCTGGATGAGAAATAAAAGGTAATTTTTAAATACAAAGTATTATAAATATAAAAATAACACTTCGATTACTTGTTTCCATCAAATAATTTCAAAGAACAGGAATGGTTTATTCTGTAATTGGCAGCAGATGCACCCCTTTTACATTGAATTTTTCAGTCATTTGAAAGCTCTGTGTGATGTAGTTTTTGCACTCTAAAAACAAATAGACCATTTTTCCTTCTTCCCATAATAGAGAAAAATGAGTGAGGTATCCCACTGAGCAATCATATGGGACATATTTAAATACTGTTCTGAAGACGAATTTGGATAAAATGCAAAATTGTAGTTAACTTAGAGCTTATGCCTCTGATATTCTCTCTAGTAGGTACCAACCAAAATATAATGCCATCAAACCTTTGGTGTGGGGCAATATGGGGACATGTTAACAGAAAATGCAGCCTTTTACTTCTAAGGTGCTTATTTAAATCAATCCCTGATGAAGGTTAGAAATTATATATGGAGGTAAGTCTGTTTTCTAGTGTTCTGCCTAACACAATTTCATATCATGCATTATTTTGCTGCCCAAGTCCTCCATCTTTGTGTGACCACAAAGTGATGTGACATTTGCTACTTTATGAAGTTTGTCTTGGATATACTGTGAATGTAAGCTCTTATTCTGCTAATGTAGTGGGAAATAAATGTATGAAAGATATTTCACAGATGTTTTCAAATACTTAAATATTGGTACTTGTAGGGATGCACTTTACAAACTTGACTTTTTACTTTAGGTAAATATTTTTCCTTTGTAACAACACATTGCTCAAATTTACCCAGTGTTAATGGATAAATCTCATGTAAACACAATTCAAGCTGTGACTTATTTACTCAGTTTTACCACAGCTATTCTTCTGCATAATGCTGCTATTGGTCATCTAGGGCAGCCACAAGTATTATTTTTTTTCTTTCTTATTAAATGGGTTTTAAGTCCAGCAAATGTTTTTATATTAACTATAATTAGGGCCTCTGATACAAATATCAATTCAAACACGGCCATTCAAATATTTTCATTTCAACCATCTCTGTAATATAAAAAAGAGCAAGGATTAGTTAATACAAGGTTCTTTAAAATCCTGATGGTAATTCTTACAACTAATTTTGGCAAACTCTGCATTGCATATAATTGATACATATCCAGAATATAGCGTGTTTCTAAACAAAAACTAATTTGGGGTTGCTCTTGATAACTAGACCTTGTTGAAAACATGAATCTAGAAATGCTAAAAGTCAAGGAAAAAGGATTCATCTAGCAAATTTCAAAGTTTTTGATTAATACAACTTTATAAAGAGTTAATTTTACTCTTGCCCTTTTTGTTACGTAAATAATTTTCTTCTTTCCCATTCTCAAAAGAAATAGAATAAATATACAAAAGAAATAGAAGTTGATATAAGTCCTTCAGTCCTGAACTGAAAGAAAAGTACCTCTCCAAAAAAGCATACAGTGTCACCTAGTACACCTTTTCTTTATAGATCAATTTATAATATAGGAAATGCCCAGCATCCCTGAACTGTTTTTTTTTCAATGTTTTAAGTATCTATCCAAAGACGTAATAATGTATCTTACATGGAAGTCAAACACAAAAAGCAAAAACTAATTATTTAACACATTAAAATTGGAAAACACACAAGTTTTCAAGTCTGGAATTGGTGAGTTTTTGTGGCATATCTCTATAGACTTGAATATCATGAGAAAGAAGCAAATGTTCCACTTATGAATAAAGAAGAGCTGAGTACGTTTTCTATAAAAATTGTGAAATAACACATTCTGGACTTCCATAACATGATATGAATGTTTACAAGTATACTATAAAATGTTTGAAAAGTAAGTTTGTACCAATACTGATTTGTGAGGCTGTATGCCATCAGCTGAAACAGAAGCTTTAAAATACATTTTTATTGTGTTTGATACTTCTTGAGATACTAGTTAATGTTATAGCCAGATACTAAATAGCGTTATAGCTTTGTGCTGATTTCACAGTGTTTAAGGGAACTACTCAAGGTATTTCTCATGGGTAAATCTTGCTTTAGGCAACAAACAAAAACAACAACAAAACAAAATATTTTCAGAATAGCCCAAAGATAAATAATTTCAATAGTTCTTCCTAAAATGGTGAAAATGTCACGTGCGGACAGCGGAAGCTGGTAACTCTGATATAGGTGTAACATTGTGTGTGTTTCTTGGACCTCTGCTTGAGAAAAACTGATGGAATAATAATCAAAGTCTACAAAAATAAGGCCAGAAAAAGAATACTAAGATTACTGATTTTTATTTTATTTTATTATCTGTTTTTTTTTTTTTTTTTTTAAGAGTTTAAAGCTCAGGCTTTCACATATCCCTTTTGGATGTTTTTTTGCCTGATCTATGTTTTCTCGAGTACTTGGGCAACATTGCAGCTGATGCAGTAAGTGCTAACCTGGCTGGTTAACACAAAGGAAACCTGTGTAAAGTTTCACTTCATCTTTTCAAGGATAAGTGAAACCCTGAATTTCTTTTGTGTGATTTTGAATGTTGATGCACATATAAAGTAAAGTAAGTAAGACATTAAACTATTTCACTTTAGTGCCAAATATACTGAAAACCAATAGTGCTTTTGATATACAGTTCAACGTAATTACTTTCCTAGAAGATGCAGGGGTGACCGAAGCCTTTTTTTTTTTTTTTTTCCCCCCAGAAATTATTATGGAAATCAAGGGAGTCTGTGTACTATTAAGTCACTGAATTACTGTATCAGTACAGAGGAGTTGTACAAGAAGCAAAAGTGAAACATTGGGAGCAATATCCTTTCCAAAGTCATGCTTACAGGTGGGGAAATACGCAGTATTAGCCCCACTATATCAGGCAGTGTTTGTCACCATTTCCTTGTGGAGGGTGCTAGAATTATTTGAAGAATAACAACATAGTAAAAAAGAAAAACAAGCTAAAAAACAGCAGCGTAATTACCACATCAGTTGGTCAAATGATGTGTGTCATGAAAAGTATGGTGACACTACTAAGTACCTTTTAGATCTCAGTGTCAGACCTAGTTGTAGCAGAGAGATTTTTGGGTAGCACCCACTTTTATGGCATATTATGGCTTAGCGGGTATCTTTAGACCCTGGCTACATTGCACAGGCTCACTAATCTGCTGTAAACAGTAGGATTTAAATGGCTCATTAAAAGGCTTTCTGTGATTTTGCACTGCAATCAAAAGAAAATATTTTGATGGAGTTCAGTGCTATCCTTGTTGGGCAAATTAAAATTCCTGTGTAGGGATCAGGAGGTGTAGCTTAGATTAATATCCTATAGAAGGAAGAACATCACATCTTCCACAGTCTAATGCCTTTACCTGAGCCAGCAGTTCATGATGCTGTGAACTGCTGGATTCAAGTGACCTTTCCCAGTGATATTCACAGCAAGTGGTAAGAATAACAAGTACACACACAAAGATGCTCTGAAACTTTCACCCCCCTCTTTTGACATTATTACTTCATTATATTTAAAGACTTCTTGCAACAATGGCTGCCACCAATATTCACACAGCAACAATTTGATGCTTAGTATCACACCACTGCATGCAATTTCATTATAACTAAAAAGACAGAAAAAGGCTGTCTCTGCCCTATTATGGCAAGATGGTGCTTTTTATATTCCTCTGGGACAAATTCTTATTGTGTTGCCACAGTGGCTACACTCCATTAATAATTTATAAAGTCATTCTCTGGGAGGTGACTGTGTCAGAATTTCATTCGGTAACTGCTACTTCAGTTTCACTTAGATTAATTCATTCCTCTGAGTTCTGGTCCACGTACTTCTTGTTGGATCCATAATAATCAGAGATAATCCTGAGAACAATTGCCACTGAATCAGCAGGTCTGCTCTTAGATAAAATTATATATATTCTCAGAAACCCTTATCTTCAGCTGAAATTGATTGATATGAAATAGGGGTAGAAAATGCATTTTTTCCTGTACAATGAATCTTACTTGTATGTGGCTTTCCTGCTTATTTGGATGAAAACCTGAATTACCAATATGATTTTAAACATGTTAATGTTGATATACATTTCGTGCATATTCTGCTTATGTTCTTTGCTGAATGAGGTAGATAATAAATGCTTTATTTATATGAGACTGCCTCTATGCTAGTGTTTGGCAACACCATAAGTGGTTACTTGGTCTGTCTGTCTTTTATAGGGATTTACATAATGCAGAGAAATTTACTATTACTTTAACCTGGGTAAAGTTAATTATCTTAATATTTGTAGTCTTGTTTTTGTGCTGGCTTTCTGAACAAAACCGTCCAATAGACTCCTGGCTTTAGAGCTCTAATGTATTCAGTGAAAATTAAAACCTTGCTAGATAAATATAAATGTATTTTAAATAAAACGTTGCTGTAATAAATTTATAAAGACTGTTTCTAAAACAATATCAGCAAGTGTTAAAACAGGAGTAATACAGGACACTTACCAGTTGTTAAAATCCAGCCTTATGAATTGCCTAATGACTCTAGTGGCTTCTGAAGAAACAGTACCTACCACCACGATGTATTTTCTTCCAAGTATTCTGCCACATTTTCTGTGGTTTTGATTGTTGTATCTTACTATTGCTTTTTCTGTGGGAAATCCTGATAGCTGGAGACAGTAACTTGGCCTAATCTATGGAGTCACAAATCTGTTATCTCCTGATAAGACTTGAAAAAGTGTGTGAAAAAAGCACCAAAATACAAGTTCTGCCCTTGGTGCGTGACTGACTGTGTCTTTTGAAAAAGCACTAAGTAGCTAATGCATTATTTTCCAGCTGGACCTGATGAAAGTCCATTTTTTTCTGGATTAATTTATTTGTATTAAATATGACAGAGAGAATTAATTTGCATATTATTGGATGAATTTTGCGGCAAAATACCAAATATGTACCAATATGTATTTAAAACTTATTTAAAATTTATAGAGGTATACTGTATTTAAAATTTATACAGGTGTTTAGTCTATCTGCCCTAATGATAATAGTATATAACAAAATGAATCAGCAAATGAATGGAGAGGAAAATAGTTTGTAGTGATTGGTTGTGTTAAACAGCTTTTTGTTCTCCTTTAGCTTGATGCGTGTTCTATATTGTGTTTTGGGAAAACTGTTATTCATTCCTGGCATAAGGAAATCTTTTTCACCCCTATAACTATACTGATTAAATAAATAAATAAATAATAGCATTTCACTTTAAATGTGGTGATAAAAATTCCCACAAGCTACTCTTGTTTTGTGAATACAAAAAATGCCTGTTGAGCTTCAATAGAATTTTACCTCTTTAAATGGATTGTTGATTGAAGTGTATTCTTCCTTCTTCTCCTCCTTTTTGAACCAAAATGTAGGTTTAAACCCCTAAAAGTGGGGGTCAGTGCTAATTTTAAACTTAGACTTTTAAAAATTCACATTATTGTATGAATTGGATTTCATAGAATTCTTATTTTGAATATTATAATTTTTTGGATAAAAATTGTGTAGACTAATATTGAAGTTTCAATAGGCTGTATTTTCAGTCCTTTAATTAAAGAAATTACCTGCAATGTCTGGAAATTTGAATGTTGGCCATCTACAGGAAGCTACTAACTACTGCTGAAGAGGCAACAAGCCCTTATAGGAAAGGTTTTCTTGTACTCAACTGAGGAGCTAAAATAATGGCTTCAACTGGAGGAACATTTTACATATTTATGTGATGCTCCTGAGGTATGTGCTATATAGCCACATAAAATGTAATGTTCTTAATGGTTTGTTCTTCTGCAATGCCCAGTAAGGTTTTTGGTATTGTTAATCAAGAAGATACCTTCCTTCAGCATCTTCCAGACAGCAAGTATTCCCTAGTGTGTGCTTAACTTGAAAGAAATCTTATCTGCTCTCTGCTGACAGTCTTTTCCATTTATCACTGCAGTCTGACAGGGGTGACCCGTAAGTACAAGAACTGGTCGCGTTCTCTTTTTGCTGCGTGTCTCAGGGTGTCGTTCCAGTCAAGCTGGGACAATTCCCCTAAGAAATAAAGACAGCTATCATCAAAATCTGTATGGATTTTTTTTTTTTTTTTTTATTTTTTGTTACCTATGTTCCTCTGAGATCATCTGACCTTTTTGTTTCAGAATTTGTCACTTGTTTAAGAATTGTCATGTTGTTAATCCTTCATGTACTGAAGTGGTGGTCACACTGGAAGTCCAAGAGTCCTGCAGAGCCAGCCTTTTGTGGTATCGTCTAACAATACACTGAAGATAGCAGTATTGGTCACGGCTGAAGGGTATCTTGGGGTGCTCGATATAAGTAATGGCCAAGCTTAGCTCAGAAGGTCTTGGACAGGCTGAATTCAGAATGCTCCGAGGAGGAGGAAGCGTGGAACTTTAAAAGGAGACTGTTGTAAAGAAAGTATTTGATAACATTGAGGTTTCAAATAGCAAAACCCCATGACTCTCAAGTGCATATTGCTTTTTGGCTTGCTTCCTCCTGCATTCTGGTACCAGCTGCTTCTTTCCATTTTCTTTTTTCCTTTGGTGCATTGACCTTGTTAAAACTAAATAAAGGTTTTTCAACTTTTTATGGAATTTTTGAAAGAATATTAAAAGGAAATGAGACTTGAGCTGAAAAACCTTTGGTTTTCCTCTTAAAAAGATAAACACCTTTATATTTTATATCATTGATCTAGTAAGTAGTCATTAAGCTTTCACGTATTCCTTATCTACATCACATATTTTAGAAATAAAAGCTCTGTTGGCAAATTGGCTATTAGACTTTGTTGCTATTTTTAAATTGACTGACAGAAACTTGCATGGTATTAAAGGTGAAGATAAATGAAACCAAATGGGCTGTATTAATGGCAGTCCAGTGTTCAGTGGTTCAGTGCATTTTTTTTATTTTATTTTTTTCAGTGTAGAAAAAATCCTTTGGACTCTGAGCAAGATCTGTAAATGCTTTTAGTGGAGCTCTGCTACAGTGGAATCCTTGATACAGTGAGGGAAACACTGAATCCACCTCAGTGACTGGGTGGAATTGTGGATACTGGAAGAGAAGCCTAGTCTGTCTAGAGCTGCTCTGCCTGTGGCCTGCTGAGCTTAACCTTGTTGGGATTGTCCAATGCAAATTTGAAGCAGATAGGACAATAAATCAAACGCAGTTCTTGTTCTGCACTGAGGGTAAGGGAATGGGGCTGAGGGGAGCGGTGGCACAGGATACTGTCTGGATCTTAGTAAGAAAAACCTGGAAAAAAAGTGTCTTAATTAGGTGACTGCTTTAATAAGAATAATGTGAGTAAAGTAGAATGAGTAAATAGAATGATACTTCAGATGCTGGACACCTTGTGGTTGTGCAGCATCAGATGGAGCCCAGGTGGGATTTCCTGTGGCATGCTGTGTGGAGCGAGCAGTGTTTTGTTGCTGTGTCAACAAAACTTGTAGATGTTGGTAACCAGGTGGCATATGTACATAGCACTGTAAAGTACATCAGAAACTTGTTCCTCAGGCTGGTAGTACAATCATGATACATGGTTATAATTTTCTTTTGGAAAGAAGAGGTTTTTATAAATGTCCTCTCATGTTCTCATGGGGAGATATTGCTGCAAATGATAGTAAAAGTACAAGGTTTTATGAAAACAAACAAACAACAACAACAAAAAACAGCGTAACTCTGGATTATCTGTAGACATTCTTTTGTTAAAATGTAGCTTATGGTTTAAGAAAAAGTTTGATACATTTTGCTGTGATGAAATCAACCCTTCTGCTCCAGGGCCTAGTTTTCCTTCTAGTTAAAAATAGTTCCCTGCCTTCTTCTAAGCATATCCTACATGTGGAATAACTAAAAATCTTTATTTTCCATTTTCTATTTAATAATGTAATTATAGAATATGCCTGTGTGCTATGTGTGAATACATTTGTATACGTGGCCTACCACTTCTAGGGGTGCTAGACATAGAGACCTATGGACTCACCACCCATCTGTTAGATGCCTGAGTGGAAGACAGAGGGGGTGTAGTGTTTTGTGGCTGTTGTGGTTTAACCCAGCCTGCAGCTAAACACCACACAGCCATTCACTCATCCTCCCCCCTACCTCTCTGGGATAGGGGAGAGAAATGGGAAAGTGAAGCCTGTGAGCTGAGATAAAGACAGTTTATTAAGAGAGGAAAATAATAACAATAATAATGATAATAGTACTGCTTCTAATGTGTACAAAACAAGTGATGCACGATGCAAGTGATGCACAGCTCACTACTTGCTGACCAATGCCCAGCCTATCCCCGAACAGCTGCCACCCCCCACCCCATCTAGCCACCCCTATATATTGTTCAGCATGACCCCAGTTGGTATGGAATACCCCTTTGGCCAGTTGGGGCCAGCTGTCCTGGGTCTGTCCCATCCCAGCTCCTGCTGCACCCCCAGCCTGCCCGCTGGCAGGACAGAGAGAGAAGCTGAAAAGTCCTTGGCTTGGTGTAAGCACTGCTCTGCAACAATTAAAACATCAGCATGTTATCAGCACTCTTCTCATCCGAATCCAAAACATAGCACCCTACCAGCTACTAGGAGGAAAATTAACTCTATCCTAACTGAAACCAGGACAGTGGCTAAGCTTCAGTTATTTTTTATGCATTGAGGTGAGATAGCAGTAGACTTGTCTGGGTATAACTCTCTTGTTTTTCTTTAATGCTACAGACACTGAATAGAGTTACAGTGAGATGGTACATGCAAAAAATACTGAGCTGTCAAATTGTTCAGCTGTTTGACATAACTGTAAAATTGTTTGTCGTACATCTGTCCTTGCAGTTGTACTTAGCTCCACCATAAAATTCACAAACATTTGTAACTGAAATAATTTCACTCCATGTCTATTAGTATGTGAGGAAAAGCTGTGGCAAGACCAACTTTTTGTTTAGGGATAGTGTTCTTCTGAAGTGATGAAACCTTCTCTGGATTTGTAGGTAGGTGGACACCAACAGCCTTGTGCAGGCTGATTAGTACACTTCATGAATAATATCTTTACCTGCAAGACATCCTGCTAAAGTCAGTGTAAGTTATGATACTGAAGTATGGACTAGGAAGGGGAGAAAGCTGCTTTCTTTTTGCAAGGACATACATGTATTGCTGCATTAAATAATGCAGTAAAAACCTAAGTGCTTCTAACAAAGGCCACTTTACTGCATTGAAACTGTCATAGATCTCCACAGACCAGCACAATTACTTGAAAAGTGGGATTTCACCTGGGAGACTAAGTTACTTTTATCAGTGGTTAACAATCAATGCTGTAAACATTTCTGCAAGAGATCTGATGGAGCATATATGGGGATTTATGATGACCCCTAATATGCTTTGAAATGGGGAAAAGTCACATTCAGTGTCTCTGTTCTCCTCATTAGTGACATTGGTGAACACAGGTGTTTATTGGTTTACCATTAGAACTGCTCAACAAGAACCTTTATTTGCCATGAACCTTCTGAAATCTCTTACCTGCTGTTGAATGAAAATAGGACAGGAGATACTCTCAAATTTAAAGTGTTTTCACTTATCCAGGATGTATCGGAATACAAAAAGGACAAGGTTCCTGAAGAATAAAATGGTTAAAAGTATTTTGTGAGAATAAGACAGATCCAACTCTATCCTGCCTTTTCACCTTGTCTTTTGATACTGTTGTAAGCAAATGAACTGTCTAAAAGTGTGTGTAAAATTTCATTAACTTAAATCACTTCCAAAGAAGGAAGAAGCTCTATTAATGTCTTTCCTAATGTGAAATTGATTTTTTTTTTTTTGGTAAATAGTTAAAATGCTGTTTTTGCTGTTTAGTTTATTATGTATTTTTTTTTCTCTAAAATTTGAGTTTCTCATTTAAGTTTCATCTTAAGTGTACCACCCCAGTTTTCATACAGAATACATTTTAAATATAATTGATCTTGTGTATATATGCTTATAAAAATTCTGTGCAGATAAATCAAATTCAAAGTCTGCAAAGAAGAACATTATTCCAATATCAAATAAATCACAGTTTATGAGTCTTTTTACTGCACTGCCAGAAGTTATTTACTGAATGATCATGAAATACAGATGGTATTTCACTCGTAGCCATAGCTACCTGAACAGGTCAAATATTTTAGTACACAGCTACAGCACCCAACAAGAAAATTTGAATGCTAAATCTAATGGCTCTTTGGTATTTCACATATAAGTGTAGCTTTATATATTCACTGCAAATTAAGCATTCTTTGTATTTAGATGCTTTATAAAATATTATTGCACTTTCATCCAGAAGAATCTCAAATTTTAATTAAGTATAAATCCAGCCAGGTTCAGTGTTGGTGGTACAGGTTTGGTACCAACTGTCATTCATAGTTCTGTTGACTTTAATGAGTTTGTACAGGTAAGCACTGAGAAAGACAGTGAGTAGTTGTATAAAGCTCAGCCCCATTCTTTGAACTAATACATTATGTGCTGCTGATGTCACTGAGGAAATCTGAAAAACTCAGCGCTCAGTTTAAAATAAACAAACAAAAACTTTGAAAAGTGAAAAGGTGATTACGCGAAGTTTCAACATAAAGTTAAAGTGCTGAGGAATTGTAGTTGTTATTGGAGTGTCATATTGATGACTTCATTTACTCTAACTGTGATGAATTTTAGTAATTTAGTGACTGTAGCATCCAGGGTTTCATTCCTTTGCCATACTATGCACTGTAACTGTACTTGCCCTATTTTCAGTCTAGTGAGATGATGTAAATTCCTTTCTATATAAGATGGTTTTCTGTGGAGTTTTGTTCACATTTGTAGGTCATCTAGTTTAGCATGGTTCTAAATGTTTGGTATCTGATCATAACATCACAAAAAGGCCACGCGCAGGGTAGCTACTTGTATTTGGGTGTCCTCTACACAGTCTGAAACTTCACCCAGATCTCTTCAGAAAGATTAATGTGTTTTCCTTTGGTGATGGCGCAGACAGGCTCCTTACTGCAGACTGACAAAAGGATAAATTAAAATAAGCTAGTCAGCTGTAATGGTACTTAATGACTCTCCTCACTTATGGCCTGAGAGGTTTTCAGCTGCACACTAGGTCAAGAGAGAAATAATAGGTCCCTCACCCTGTCATTCTGGGAAATGTTGTTAGAGGCCAAAGAACCATTAAGAACCTGTCACAGTTTCTTTGTTCTTCCTTTTATTTGAAAACACAATCTAGTATATATTTTATAAATATTTTTTTTTTTTTCAAATACACTTAGAATAATCTTTTACAAACTTGCATTAACCCTACAGAATTATGCCCCTATCTGGTAGCTGCAACATATGTTTACAAGCTTTTATATAAGGAAATATTTCCATTTGTGATGATTTACCATAAATAGATAAAACAAAAGAATGATGCTCTTTTAAACTACTTTAAGTTTTCCAAGAAGATTAATGATTGTGAGGATTTTAATGAATCCCTTATGACAGAACATGTTTTGGTCATAGTAATCAGAACCAGCAGTAATTCAGTCTTGGTGTAGACTTCCTGTAATTTGGTTTAAGAACATTGAGTAAAAACACAAATGTATGATTCAGAATTTCTTTCTATAGAAGCTATTGTTATTTGCAGAGAATGTGATGTTTTAAAAAAATATATACTAGGTCAGAGTACAAAAAAATTTAATGCAGTAAGTTAACTATGTAAGCAGTTTGTAGTATGAAAGCAAAAAATTATTTCTTGATGAGCAGACCTCCATTTTTTCCCTGGCTATTTGGCCATCTGAAAATATGAGTCAGCAAATAGACGTATATATAAATTATTTTAAACCCACCTTTGTTTTAGAAACTGCTACTACTTTTTGGTTCATCAAAATTTGCCATTTGCCGAGGCGATCGGCTCCGGGGCAGACGTGTTCTGCAGCGGAGCGGGGGATCGGGCCCGGCAGGGCTAATTTTTCCAGCATCGAGCCTACTTGAGGGAGCCACCAGGACCCGGCAGCCCTCGTGAGGGAGGCTGACGAGGCGTAGGCGGAGCCAGCAGCGCCCCCTCCCCAGCCATTCAAAAGCTGCCCCTAGGGAGCATGAGCGACCAGGAGCGCGGCGACCAGGACGGGCAAACAGGGCGTGGCGCGGCAGTTGGCGCGGCAGGAAGGGCAGAGAGTTTCCCCTGCCCATACTAACACCTCCCGTAACGACAGCCGTTAGCTAGGCGACAATGGTCTCCACCAGGCACAGTGCACTCTCCAGGAAGTCGGTACACACCCAGACCGACTACCCATTAAAAAATGCAGCAGTTCAGGTCACCGGATGCGGGGAGTGTCTGAGCCTGTTCCTGCCATCAGCGGGAGGCAGAGAAACCGCGTGCGTGAGGTGTGAGCAGGTGGATGACCTGGTCCGCATGGTGGCGGAGCTCAAGGAGGAGGTGGAGAGGTTGAGGGATATCAGGGAGTGTGAGCGGGAGATAGACTGGTGGAGCGAGTCCCTGCAGGGCCTCAAGGAGAGGTACTGAGGTGAGACACCCCAAATGGGGGTGGATCCCCTGCCCTGTCGCCGTAGGGCAGAGGGAGGGGATCTGGGAGTTGAGGAGGAATGGAAACAGGTCCCTGCTCGACATCGCAGGCGATGCCCTCCCCTTCCGGCCCCGCCTTCCCAGGTGCCCTTACGCAACAGGTTTGAGGCCCTGGAGCTCGAGAGACCAGTAGCTGAGGAAGAGGTAGCAAGTGTTCCCAGGAGGATGCCTAGGGCGAGGAGGTCGACTCCACGCCTCAGGACTGCCTCCATCAAGAAAGACAGGAGGGTTATTGTTGTTGGAGACTCGATTCTTAGGGGAACAGGGGGCCCTATTTGTCAGCCAGACCCTACCCGTAGGGAAGTCTGTTGCCTCCCTAGGGCCAGGGTCAGGGATGTTGCCAGGAAGCTTCCCAACCTGGTTCGCCCCTCTGACTATTACCCTCTTTTGATAGTCCAGGCAGGTAGTGATGACATTGAAGAGAGAAGCCTGAAGGCTGTCAAAAGAGACTTTAGGGGGCTGGGTCGGTTAGTGGATGGAGCGGGAGTGCAGGTGGTGTTTTCGTCCATCCCTACAGTGGCAGGGAGGGGTACAGAGAAGACACGGAAAGCCCACCTGTTAAACAGGTGGCTCAGGGGCTGGTGCCAACACAGAAATCTTGGGTTTTTCGACCATGGGGCACTTTACTCGGCACCCGGCCTGATGGCCGCAGACGGGTCCCTATCTTTTAGGGATAAAAGGATCCTGGGCCAGGAGCTGGCAGGGCTCATTGAGAGGGCTTTAAACTAGGTAGGAAGGGGGATGGGGCTGAAGCTAGGATTGTTGGAGCTGTGCCAGGGGGAACAATAGCAAGGCCGGGGGATAAGGCCCAGCTGAAGTGCATCTACACCAATGCACGCAGCATGGGTAACAAACAGGAGGAGCTGGAAGCCATCGTGCAGCAGGCAGGCTACAACTTGGTTGCCATCACGGAGATGTGGTGGGACCACTCTCATGACTGGAGTACTGCAATGCCTGGCTATAAGCTCTTTAGAAGGGACAGGCAGCACAGAAGGGGTGGTGGTGTGGCTCTCTATATTAGAGAGTCTTTTGATGTTGTAGATCTCAAGGCTGGGAATGACAAGGTTGAGTCCCTTTGGGTTAGCATCGGCGGGGCCAACAAGGCTAGCGTCCTGGTCAGGGTCTGTTATAGACCGCCGAACCAGGATGAGGAGACGGATGAGGAGTTCTACACGCAGCTGACAGAAGTTGTGAAATCGTTGGCGCTTGTTCTCGTGGGGGACTTCAACTTCCCTGACATATCCTGGAAGCACAACACAGCCCAGAGAAAGCAGTCTAGGAGGTTTCTGGAGAGCATGGAAGATAGCTTCCTGACGCAGCTGGTTAGTGAGCCTACCAGGGGTGGCGCCCCGCTAGACCTTCTCTTCACAAACAGAGAAGGACTGGTGGAGGATGTGATTGTCGGGAGCTGTCTCGGGCAGAGTGACCACGAAATGGTAGAGTTCTCTATTCTTGGCAAGGCCAGGAAGGGGACCAGTAAAACTGCTGTATTGGACTTCTGTAGGGCTGACTTTGTGCTGCTGAGGACACTAGTTGGTAGAGTCCCTTGGGACGCGGTTCTGAAGGGCAGAGGGGTCCAGGAAGGCTGGGCGCTCTTCAAGAGGGAAATCTTAAAGGCGCAGGAACGGTCTGTCCCCACGTGCCCAAAGACGAGCTGGCGGGGAAGAAGACCAGCCTGGCTCAACAGAGAATTGTGGCTTGATCTTAGGAGAAAAAAGAGGGTTTATAATCTTTGGAAAAGTGGGCAGGCCACTAGGGAGGACTATAAGGATGTTGCGAGGCTGTGCAGGGACAAAATTAGGAAGGCCAAAGCTCATCTGGAGCTCAATCTGGCTACTGCCATCAAAGATAACGAAAAACGTTTCTATAAATACATCAACACAAAAAGGAGGACTAAGGAGAATCTCCATCCTTTACTGGATGCGGGGGGAAACTTAGTTACAAGAGATGAGGAAAAGGCGGAGGTGCTCAATGCCTTCTTTGCCTCAGTCTTTAGCGGCAATACCAGTTGTTCTCTGGATACTCAGTACCCTGAGCTGGTGGAAGGGGATGGGGAGCAGGATGTGGCCCTCACTATCCATGAAGAACTGGTTGGTGACCTGGTACGGCACTTGGATGTGCACAAGTCGATGGGGCCGGATGGGATCCACCCAAGGGTACTGAGAGAACTGGCAGAGGAGCTGGCCAAACCGCTTACCACCATTTATCAGCAGTCCTGGCGATCGGGGGAGGTCCCAGTTGACTGGCGGCTAGCAAATGTGACGCCCATCTACAAGAAGGGCCGGAGGGCAGACCCGGGAAACTACAGGCCTGTCAGTTTGACCTCAGCACCAGGGAAGCTCATGGAGCAGATCCTCCTGAGAGTCATCACGCAGCACTTGCAGGGCAAGCAGGCGATCAGGCCCAGTCAGCATGGGTTTATGAAAGGCAGGTCCTGCTTGATGAACCTGATCTCCTTCTATGACAAAGTGACGCGCTGGGTAGATGAGGGAAAGGCTGTGGATGTGGTCTACCTTGACTTCAGCAAGGCTTTTGACACCATCTCCCACGCATTCTCCTCAAGAAACTGGCTGCTCTTGGCTTGGACTGGCACACGCTTCATTGGGTTAGAAACTGGCTGGATAGCCGGGCCCAAAGAGTCATGGTAAATGGAGTCAAATCCAGTTGGAGGCCAGTCACTAGTGGCGTTCCCCAGGGCTCAGTGCTGGGGCCGGTCCTCTTTAATATCTTCATCGATGATCTGGATGAGGGCATTGAGTGCACCCTCAGTAAGTTCGCAGATGACACCAAGTTAGGTGTGTGTGTCGATCTGTTTGAGGGTAGGAAGGCTCTGCAGGAGGATCTGGATAGGCTGCACCGATGGGCTGAGGTCAACTGCATGAAGTTCAACAAGGCCAAGTGCCGGGTCCTGCACCTGGGGTGCAATAACCCCCAGCAGAGCTACAGGCTGGGAGATGAGTGGTTGGAAAGCTGCCAGGCAGAGAAGGACCTGGGAGTGATGGTGGATAGTCGGCTGAATATGAGCCAGCAGTGTGCTCAGGTGGCCAAGAAGGCCAACAGCATCCTGGCTTGTATAAGAAACAGTGTGACCAGCAGGGCTAGGGAGGTGATCGTCCCCCTGTACTCGGCTCTGGTGAGGCCGCACCTCGAGTACTGTGTTCAGTTTTGGGCCCCTCGCTACAAGAAGGACATCGAGGTGCTTGAGTGAGTCCAGAGAAGGGCGACGAAGCTGGTGAGGGGCCTGGAGAACAAGTCCTACGAGGAGCGGCTGAGGGAGCTGGGCTTGTTCAGCCTGGAGAAGAGGAGGCTCAGGGGCGACCTTATCGCTCTCTATAGGTACCTCAAGGGAGGCTGTAGCGAGGTGGGGGTTGGTCTGTTCTCCCACGTGCCTGGTGACAGGACGAGGGGGAATGGGCTAAAGTTGCGCCAGGGGAGTTTTAGGTTGGATCTTAGGAAGAGCTTCTTTACCGAAAGGGTTGTGAGGCATTGGAATAGGCTGCCCAGGGAAGCAGTGGAGTCACCATCCCTGGAAGTCTTTAAAAGATGTTTAGATGTAGAGCTTAGGGATATGGTTTAGTGGGGACTGTTAGTGTTAGGTCAGAGGTTGGACTCGATGATCTTGAGGTCTCTTCCAACCTAGAAATTCTGTGATTCTGTGAAAATCTTAAAAGCTTGCAAAGGTTGACATTGCCTTTAAACTAACTTTAAACTCATCTCTTAATTGTCAGTAGAAATTCCAGCTGTGCACTTTGTTTTAATTTAATTTGAAATGTACTCCTGATCCAAACAGTTTCTATAATATGTCACTGGCATTTTGTTAACCTTACAATATGCACAGCATTGCTTTGCTTTAGCACTTTATATCACAGTAGTGTATTTAATAAAGTATGAGAAATTTATGCATTTTCACTGAGCACGATGCATTATAAAGAGAAGCAAAGATGATTGAGATTAGAAATGCTGATTAAAGATTAATTCTGGATTCTGATGTAACGAATATGATCTGTGCATTGATTTCTGCACCTTTGTCCGGATCAACAAATTTCACTATTCAGAGTATTGAACTGTGATGATAGTTTGTCATGGGAGAAAGCATACTCATTTTTTCAAGTTCTAGAAATTGAATGAACTCAGATTTTGCAGGTGGACTTTGATGATCTTTTTAGGTCCCTTCCAAATGAAATATTCTTATTTGGAAATAAAAAACTTAGTGGATAATCTTTGTTGCTGTTAAGTTTAGATTGACCTCTCTTATAATTATAAAAAAGGCATTGTCAGTAAATAAATCACTATCTTAGTTTTTTTGTTTGTTTGTTTCTGTGCAGCAATGCACAAAGCACAAAATTTACCTTGTAATAAAGCAGAATAAAATGGATTTATGAATCTTTGCTAGTTGTTTTCAGGTTTCTCAGGAATTGCTCTGAGGGAAATATGCAAACAGGAAAATACTGCAGGGTAAGTAGGCATGCTTACAGAGCAAGATCTTTGTAGACTTTTAAAAACTTTCCTTAAAATAAATAAATAAAAATTATGAAGCTTCCACCAGACCCTTCAGGTTTTTAATTATGAACTTATGAACTGCTTAGCTGTCATAATTGAAAGCAACAGTTAATTTGAAAATGCTATTTTATTATGCAACTTATTGAAGTGCTCAAATTGGTCAAATTCACAGGGAACATTTGCTCAATATTGGCAATTTTGAGAAGTTTGAATAACAAACTAGGAAATGATTTTATGTTCAAAACTATTTTTCATTACCATTTCATGTAAAAATATCTTTAATTTCCTGTTGCATCCACTGCTTCCCACAGAGGCCAAATAAATTCACATACAGTCATTGCTCATGATGTTCAACATACTAGGAAACAAATCATGTTACCACTGTGGAAAAAAGGCAGTGCATTTTCTTCTGGTATTTATAGTGTTTAATTCTAATGCAAATAATGATCAATGGTTTAAAAGAGCCAGCTTATCTGGCTCTTAATATTTATCAAACTAATTTGTATTAGGAAAAACTGATTTTATCATAAATATGTTTATATATATATATATATATTTGTAGTTTAAATTTCATAAAATAAACAATAAGAAAGAGAAATACTTAGATGTGATTGTCCGTGCAAAAATGCAGGTACTGCTATTTCAGCCTCAAACTGAGACTGGATGAAGTGCTTGATCCTTTGAATTCCTGGAGGATGTGAAAATGGGATTGTAATGGTGAATAGATATCACAACAGTATATGTCTTGAAGGGTTGAATCACTTTACCTTTGAGATATTTGCTTCAAGACTAATGCTATTCCATTCTATATATTACTGAGAATACCATTCATGCAAATATAAATCCAGTTACAAGTATCAACCAAAAGGCCTTATATTTTGACCTCTTCTAACATTATTTCAATCAGATAATGCAGTAGGCACACTAATTGCAAGCTCACACTTGGCTTCCTGAAGAGGTCTTTATCGTTTCATCATCAGCTAGCACCTCTTTTTACATAGGACCCAAGAGTGGTAAAAACTTCGTTATTTTCCTGACTCAAAATATGACCAAGTCATTTCTAGGCTGTCTGTTCTGCTAATAAACCACCAGGAAAGACATTATTTCATTTTTCATGGATGAAGGAGCATATTATATATGTGAGGCAAGAGATGAATGAGGAATGGAGAGGGAACTAGAACAGACAGTCCTAGCAATAATCAGGGCAAAAAAGAACTGTTGGAAAAGAAGTTACAAGTGTAGACTCTTATTGGAAAAGTTCCTTAGAAAAAGTTCTTCTTTTCAGAGAAGTCTCAAATGACCTCCAAAAATGTGGCTAAAATCTATAGAAAGTGGATAGAAAGCCATTTCTGTTGTTGAACTGCAAAGTCTATGAATCTGCAGTACCCCTAGCTGAGAAGAATTCACAATTCTGTTTTCTTGGATTCCTCCAGCATTTTAGAACTTGCTTTTTCTTCTCATCTTCCTAACCTTAATTACAATATTTGATTTACTGCATATTTTTTCCCTTTTTATTTGTTCTGAATACAAGTAGTTTCTTTCATACATGTAGCAGCAAGAAGGTGAATAACAATGAATAACAAATAACAGTGTTGCAAAATCTTCATTAGGCAAAACCCAGAAATGAACATTTTTAGCTAATGCAACCAGATGTGGAACAAGAAGTTTGGAAGTAAAAGATACCTATGAGAATGTAACTATTTTGGAATGTGAGAATGTAGTACAGGAGAAAAACAAAATAAACAAAATGAAAACACAAAATGTTTTAGGCTTGTCTCATTACAAGAAGCATGAAAATCAAAATAGTAAATTTGTGTCAGAAAAGTGAAGAAGTCCATGTCTTCAAACACTGTTCTATTACCTCCATAAACAGTAAAATAAAAGAATAAAACTGAAATAGATCAACAAGTACAGTTCAAAAATATTCAAGCACAGTCAGGATGTAGTAGAAAATTTAATGAAATGTTATGTGCAGTACAGGATATTAGAATCATCATTCTTGTGAGTGAGATACCTGTTTTCACTTGCCTGGAAGTTTTGGAACAGTCTGGGGGAAAAAAAAAAAAAAAAAAAAAAAAAAAAAAAAAAAAAATTATGTACAGTTGAAAATTCAGAAAGTAATAGTGAAATTGTTCTAGTAATTGCATACTTCAGAAAGTATGCAATTACTAGAAAATCAGGCTTCTGGAATGTCTAGGGAATAGGTTTGCATCACTTCAAATAGTAGCATTGATATGTGCTGACATTTGGATTCTGCCTGTTCATCTGAAGCCTGTCTGATCACTTGGACCTTTGCACACACTTCTTTTCTTGAAAGGCAGTAGCAGAGGCACGTGGCTGTGTTTGGAGCACCTTGCTGTATTCACCCGCCTACCTGCCTAAGGTACCCAGACTCTGCTGATACTCATATTTTTGACTTCAATTAAACAAAGCTCCCACATGATGCTCTGATATTTCTGGGCACCTCAGCCAACGTGGAATCTCAAAAGAGACATTGTTCATGTTCTGTTAATTGAGAAACGGGAAGAATAGTAATTCAATTTACAGCTACAGAAGCACACCTTCTGTGTTAAGGTGAGTCCCTAAGCAGAAGGCATGTTGTCTCTATTCATTGAGCTGGAAAACGTAGCAACTAAACAGAAAATTGCCAATGCTGATGTGCTTGAAACAGTTTCTATCTGAATTGTGCTGCTTTGTGGCAGTCTGTGATTGCTAACCTCATCAAGTATGTCTTTAGAAACTAAGAGCAAATCACGGAAAGGATTATCTCTGTCACAAAGTTGCTCTAGCCTTTCAGCAAGTACTGCATTCATGCAAGCTGGTAAAAAAAAAATCATGGGTTTAAGTGCTATGCTATTTGGAGCATATACATAACCACTGTGCCTTAGGTAAAAATAAAGACAGTTTGAAAAAGGCACAACTGTGATGAAAGACTCACCATAGCTCTTCTCAATTTCAAGTTACACATGTCCATGAAAAGGTGTAATTCTGTAAATGTGGTAATGCTAGTAATTGGATCTCTAGTGTCAAGTTAGCTGGACAGTTGTAATTGAGTATAGCAAAACATGTATTCATGTCATCTACTTCATATCATCTGCTCTGTGGATTAAGAGAAAAACTTCAGTCCTCCAAGATTTCTTGTCATGCTTTCATAGGGTAAACCTCTGAATGATGTTTCTAGAGACTTTTATATGAAGTTGTTTGTACACATTGCACTAGCCTTTTGATATAAAGTAACCAGAAAGGGAAATACACAGATTATATATGTAAATATTTTGTGATATATGCAAATATTTTACAGGTGTTTGGGAAGGATTGGGGGAAAAATGCCAAATGTATACTGAAGAGTTTCAGTTGTGTATTGTGTTAATGCATAACTGCTACCTAATGGCCAACTTGTGGGTCAAATTCAGTTCAGAGGAAACTTTTATCTGGCCAGATATTGTCTGAATTACTTTCTAATAATTTAGAAAAGCTAATATGTAGTTTATCACCAATTAATAGTTACCTAAAGCATTCTGCATCTCTTATGTGATGGTTGGAGAAGTTCTCAGGTTTAGTAGCATCCACATGTGTGGAATGAAATGCAAAATATGCAGAAAAAAATGCAGAATATAAATAAGTATAAGAATTCTCCACTTTGATACAGGGAGTTAAAATATTGTAAAAGCTCAATCTCAAGTAAACAACTATGCTTGCTGATTTTATTTTGATGTTTGCAAAGCTTTCAGTATGCAGATAAATGTGTGTGTCAGTCAGAGGAGCAGCTGCATTAGTAAGGAACCAGCTAGTATTTTCTCAAAAAATGAGAGCTGTCAACTGGGAGTTTCTCTTTAATGCAGTTCTTTTCTGATGTCTCGGCAGGTGTCCTGAGAAAATAAACATATGTATATGCTCTCTTTACTTTGCATAGGTTTGAGTCTCCACAAGCTTCTCTGTCTTGATATCCATTTTCTTCAACAAATGCAGACTTTTTGTACAGAACTCATGTCACTGTAGAAAATGTTCTAGTCTGGCAAGCCCCCTGAGGCACGCAAAACTAGAGTCTAGTTATGGTAAGGGACAAAATATGCCCCTGAGCATCCTTATGTTAGGATGTGTGTATATATATATATATATATACACACACACACATAATATGGTGGCTTTCACATCTTAATGATATAAATAGTGTTTATTTTCATACATATTTTATTTTTCATCTTTGTATGCGCACAGTAGCTGAAGGCAGTATTGGAATACTCCTGCCAGTTCTGCATTTTCAGGTATGTCTGCCAACTGTAATGTTTGTCTGACAACAGAGACAGTAAAAGAATGTGGCAGAACTGTTTTGATATTCTGGATGTAGGCAAAGTTAAAATAAAGCGATAGATGAGATCAATGTCATACAAGAGCAGCACAATGAGACTTAAAGATTAAAAGAAAAAAAAGCAAATGAAGTACTTTGACTAGTACCACATGGAGGAGACTTCATTTCATCTTCTCTCACTTTGGCTGATGGCTTTTCTAGTCATATCAGATGTCAGATTTATCACACATGAAAATATTTTGAGCTTTTTGGGGGGAAGATAATTTTTGGATGGAGTTGTTTTAAGACATTATTAAAAAAAATGTATTTAGGAATACTTAGAATAGAGACCATTTTGGGTTAAATGACTTTCTTTTGAAAAAGCACAGATTCTTAAAAGGGAAATGTTTGGTATGTTGAACATGGCAGTTGATAAAAACATTAGAAATCTCTTTTTCCTCTTCAGCAGTGTCAGTAATTAGTGTCAGTAACTACCTGGCTTCCATAGTTCTGGCTATGATGTAGTGTGGCATACAGGGGCTGTTGAACGGAAGATGCTTTTTTTTTTTTTTTTTTTTTTTTTTCCCCCCATCAGTTTTGGTTTTGAAAGTTTGATAAAATATTTTACGATGGGATATAATGTGTTTCTCAGATTTCAGCAAAAGTTAAGCCATCTGCAAACTAATCAGTTTATTAGTTTATCAGTTTATCAGCAATTATTTAAATTCTTCCATCTACATAACAAAGCCACAGAGTGAGTTTGTACTTCAGAAATGTTGTAGCTTTATAAAGTCATAGTCATTGAGTCACTGGACGACCAGATCGCCATTTCTCATGACTTTTCAAATGTTAGCATTTATCTTCCTCCTAAAATCTTTCTGTTTTAAGAGATGAAACTGAAGGTCAGAATATTAAAAACTAACATCATAATTTTCTATTAAACCCGAATTTTAATTTGACAAAAAAGAGTACAATTCTTGAGAGGTAGAATCTGAATTATGTTTCCACATTAGAAAACTTGATCCCCTAAGGCTCAGTGATGAAGCCTCTAAGCACTTCAGGAAGCTTGCTTTAATCCATTCACTTCATCCTTGGAATATACAGCATATAAGAGAACCAAAAGCCAGGCATACACTCTGACTTGAGTTTTGTGGGAATTATCTTGCATGATTTTAATATGAATGTACTTAATGTTCCATCATCTCTCATTAAAATATTTTGATTTTATGGTATAAAAATATTTTTTAAATGGTATGGCAATATTTTTAAACAGCTTTTAGCATATCTTCAACTTAAAAAAAGCTGTAGATAGACCTGAAGTAGTTTCTACTGCATTTCTTTACCTGCAAATTTGTGCTGTCTAATGTCTCTTTGGCCTCAGCTCTTGCATAGCAGTGCAGTAATATCTTACAGTGCTTTTACAGGTCTTGGCAATAGACTACTGCTTTACAAGTAATTGTGGTGACTTCACTGTTTTCCTCTGCTGTTCATCTGCAATGGGCAATGCTTATGCATTGCCCATTGCAGCAATTTTAATCTTACACATTTTATAATTTTTAATATTTTTTTTCATTAAAATTGAAAGTCTGAAGAGAAATTAATGGCTACATAGAAACAAAAACATTGATCTTAAATATAATACTTTGGGCTGAAGAAATAGGCCAAATGCTGTATGATAAAATGCCCATTTGTTGGAGTGGGGCACACTTGAATAAAAATTTATACAGATATTCAAGCTAATATTCATGGTATCTAACCATTCCCTTATCATTTCTCGCTAAATATAGTTGAAATAGAATGACTATGAGCTTGGTATAATGTGCAGTTGCCTACACTCTTGATTTTGTCAAATTTAAATAAAACTTTCTGCAAGAACTAATCAATATTTGGAGTAGTTATGTTATAACATGTACCTTGTAAATGTATTACAATCTGTAGTTTACCGGTAGTGGTGTTTATAGTATTAGATGTACCTTGTAAGTATTCCAGCTTCTGTATGTATCATTTGTTGATGTGCTTACATGTGGTGGAAGCGGGAGAAAGATAATAAAGAACTTTTAGTTTGTACACCTTTCTACCTAATAAGAATTAAGGCTTCCCTTAAGATATAACATATAATGGAGCAAAATAACATTCTGCTTTGCAGCTTGTTTTAAAGAATAGTGGCTATTACTCACCACGCTGTTAGAAATACTTACATGTGTATGTAATCCATCCTTGATTAAGATCCTCGGTATAGATCAAAAAGACAAATTTAGAAAGGACTGGCTACCTGCCTAGATTCCCTTCTGTATTTCATCTGTTTCCACAAAAATATTGTAATGAAGGCAGATAGTGGGATTTATAGAGGTAAGGCATTTTGAGAATGTGCATTTTAATAGAAAACATTCTAATGTTTTTGAAAAACTCTGAAGTAAAATTAATTTCTCAGAGACACTGTCTGTAACTGTAGTTGACTCAGCGCATCTCTAACTCATTTTCCATGCTTAGAACAGATTGTTGACAAAATGTTCTTCCGTGTACACTCTCAAATGTCCAGTATTTTAACACAAATGTGTGCACATACATGCATGTCAGAATGTGCAGATGCTTTCATTATGTTAAAAGAAAGTGAAGCTTGTAAAGTCAAACATGAAAAACAGAAAAATGTTGAGATGAGGGGTTGTGTGATGTTATGATCCAATACATACATTTAATGTTTCTATATGCATTTTGCTTTAGGAGCATATTGTCTTAAAACACCGTACATTTTTATAATTTTATCATTTACCATAATGAAACATTTAAAATTATATGATTTAATAGAACATATGGAAAATAAATGAAGTTTCTTAAAGGTTTATCCATAAAAGTCACAAAGATACGGTCCTGGTACATTACGCTACTGCACCTTTTATTTACATAACACTTTTAATATTCTGAGGGATAGGGAATGAATAATTATCTTAAGGCAAGCAGTTTTGTTTCTTCTTTTTTCTGCATGTGATTTTCCAAGGTAAAGGTTCAGTTTCTGACAGTAAATATCAGGGATGTCATTCCAGTCTTGGTAAATACAGAGTAACTGTGAAAAAATAAATGGAGCTAAGAGGAGGAATAACTTTGCACAAGATCTTGAAATTACAAGGTAAATGATGATTGGGAACTATGGCAGATTACATAATGTATTAAAAAAAAAAAAAAAGTGTTAAATCTTGAAAGAAAATACAGTGATACTGAATGTCATACCTCATAGACCTTTGCTGAAAAAAAATGAATCTTGTGTTTACAATTTTAACTCAAAATCATAGCTCTTATGAAAGTTATAGACAGAAAAATCTTATCTGTAAGACAAGTCAAAGTTAGTTTTCTTCCTCTTCATTAATTGAAACAGGAGGAGACTGTTAAATAAGTGTCATTTGCTGTAAGAAACATAAACAGAAACCCAGTGTTTTCTCAAGAAAGAAGGAAGAAAAGGGGGAGGGGAGAACCTGAATTACCTAGGCAGGCTTTCTATTTCATTTATGCAGTAATTACAACTGACAGGTTCTTTTTCTCATTTATTCCCCAGATGGTTCTCTTCTATGTCACCCTATCCGTGTCTCTTTTCTAGCAAGTTTCAAATCTAGGTAGATACAAACAATAAGCAAGAATCTCACTGCAGAATTAAGCAACATTAGCTGTGATTGTTGTGGCAGCTTCATGCAGAAGATTCCATTTATTATTGTATAAATATAAAATGATAATCAAGGTCAGGTATAAACTGTCAGGACTATGGCTGTAATAAATGCAGAGGATCAGAAAATTGCTTCATAAAGAAAAGATATGGCCTTGTTCCAAAACCAAATTCATACCACCACAGCAAATTAGAAGAGGGTATTTCAAGAACATTTGCAGTAGGCCACACTTACAGAAGATAAAGTGACATGTCTGAAATTATCTCATTATTTTTCCTGTTTATTTTAATTTGATATTATACACAGTTGTCTGTAGATATCTGTAATTTAAAAATAATTCTTCTAGAGTTTTTCTTTCCTAAACTTTTGCAATTTTCTCTACCAGTGGAGAAATTTTATTACCTACTCAGTGAATAGTTTGTGGAACCAGTCAGCCACAAAGTTCCCCAAAGATGTCTCTTTCATCAAACCAAGCAAATTCTTACATGGTGAAGATCATTTCTTAGGAGGTTGTCTTTCTGTCCATGAAACAGTGAGTGGTATTAAGACAAACCCTGCCTGCATGTGAAGAAATTAATTTACCAGAAACAATGAGCTGAGTTGATAGAATTAGTCTGAAGTGAGGGGAAACAAGGATAAATTCCATGTATATGTAATTTCAGGTATCAGCAATGCAATGACTAGAAGGCATCTTAGGTGGATATATGAAAAGGACAAGGAAAACAGAAGTTGCTTTTTCAGGTTTATTGAGAATGGAATTCTCAACTACTGCTGGAAATATAATGAAGAAAATTCTAATGATTAAATCTGAAAGATATCAAACCAGTCTCTGTCTCTGGGCTGTGTCAGCTACAGAAGAACATTGCAAAAGATTCCTGGAATCAAATCTGGTCTTAAAATTCATGGAAAAATTATGTGATCTATCATTTAAATCTTTCCTTCTTTTATTTTAACATAATTGAAAGATCAATTAATTGTGCATCTTATAAGCAATTATGAGTGTTTCCAAATGGCACTCTTCTCTTTCTTATTGTTTTTCCCTACTTGTTTTTTCAAAAAATTATTAATTCATTTTTTAACACTTGTGATAGTTGTATATAAATATATATACTAGGTCATCTATGCAGATGTTTGCATTGGATACCTTTGGAAAATGTATAAAAATATGTATAAAAATTAGTGCATCCTTATGCCTTTTTTTTTTTTTTTTGTCTTTGCATTTGTGACCTTAAGATTTGATTTTTTGAAACTAAATTTAACAAAGCACAATAAAATGCTAATTATGTTCTCTGTGAAGGAGAGTTCAGAATCAAAGTCAATGCCTGTCCATTTTCCAGGATTGCTGAAATTCAGATATTTTTCCTGTATGCTCTTAAATAGGACCTTAAAAATAAAGATTCTGAATCCAAGTAAATCCTGAAAAAAAAATCTAAAACATGTTTAAGCTCATCATTACTGAACTTGAAGTGGTTGGTCACATGATAAAATAACAAAAGGAGCTGATATTTCATAATGTTCCCAGTAGACAACAAAGTAATTCCACCTAATTAAAACTTAATTTGGCAAACCAGGAAGGCATACTGCAACAAAGTGAAATTCAATATTTTTTGCAAGTAATTTGTATGTTATTCTCTTTCTTTTGCTATAAAATTTGCATGTTTGATGACTGTACCTAGAATAGTCATTTACAGACTACAATTAGAAAATAAAGGTAACCTCAGCTCTCTGGCAACAACAACGCTATGCAAAAATGCTTTAACTTCCTCCGCCTTCTCGTGCTATAGAAGCAAAATGACCGTAAATTTACTCCACTGGCATTGTTGTATGAACTGAGTCTTTGAGTAAAGAATCATGAGCCAGCATTCAAGTCATGCTCAAGGTCAATTCATTTACATTCAGTAATTAAAAAAGGCATATTGAAATGGAGTGAATCCTGAGTGGTATGCATGAAAGCTCATTTATCAGGCTATTATGACAAACATTTTATGCTATTAATGACTTTCCTTAAAACATACTTATGCACTCCCCCTTCACATTTTAAATTTCACTACCTTGTAAGTTTATGAAAAATACTACTTAAAACTCCACTCTCGACAACACACAGAAATTCAATGCTCTGCCTTTCTTGTAGGAAACTTTACATGTGATGCATCATTATTTAATTTCTTCCATAAATGTAGGTTAAATGTTCCAGGAATCTTTTATTTTATTTTATTTTATTTTATTTTATTTTATTTTATTTTATTTTATTTTATTTTATTTTATTTTATTTTATTTTATTTTATTTTATTCAATTAACCATATTCTTTAAAAGAGCCACTAAAAAGTTAACAGCTCATTTTTACTCTTGGAATTCAGGCTTGAAATACCACTGTGAGTTTAGTTTTAAGCTAAAGAATCAGGTCTCAGTGTTCCCCCTTTCTTTAAAAACTATTATGTATTAATTTGAAAAAAGTTCCTGAAGGATCATAGATAAAATGGTGTTCATATAGGCTTGAAATAATACAAAGAACAGTGGAAATCACTGAAAAACAAGTAAAAGACTTTCCTTCTTACTTGATATAATTTAGGATATAAACTAGAAATGTTTGTAAGCTCTAGGTTGTGTTATGCTCTTCATTTAGCAGTCAGACAAGGTAATGTAACAGTACCTAGGTCTGAAGCTCTCACAGTCAGCATTTTCTGCTATATTTTTCTTTTACTATTTTCTCCCACTACTGAGACACAGGAGCTACAGGGGAGAGGAATCGCTATTTATAGTATGAAAATAGTGCGATGGATATTATCTTTCCCCAAATTTTGAAATCTCAGAGGTTATACTGGTCATCACTGCCATGTCCTTTTAAAAGTAGGTTATCAGAATATGTTAATATTTTGCAAGTTCCCAGACCACAAAAGAATATCTTAGTTTGAGTTCAGAGCATCCATTGTTAGTGCAGCAATGTACATGACAGTACTTTGGCTTTAGGAGGTTCTTCTCTCTAGAGGCATCAAATACTTTCATGTGCCAAGAATTTCCCTGCATGAAACTAAGAAAAAAATAATTCTCAAAGCTTCAAAAATTATTTCTAAAAATTGTTTTTCAGATGATGGGAAGTAACTGAATTTTGAGTTCAGAGTATTGGGGAACTACTTAGTATAGGAGAAAGAGATGTTAAAATTAAACAAAGGAATGCTCATTCATGGTGGTAATTATCTTTTTTAGAGGAACAAGTCTTCCTTTCTGAATTGCATATGCAAAGGTAAATTTTGAAGATGGATATTGTGTCATATTTCTAGTATGCTCTCAAACATGCTATGATATTTTATAGTTACTATCTTCAGAATTATTCAAATATTTTACACTGATATATCTCCACATTTGGGGTTTTGCTGAATCATTGATCTGCTGTTCCCTGTTAGTTTGTAATTGCTGTCTGAATCAACTGCCTTGTTATATGATCCTGCAGTGTATCATTCCTACTAGAGGAAGAGAAAGACTGAAATAGATAGCCAGAACTATTATTTTGCCAGATCACCAATGTTCAATGTCTATTTTTTTATATTTTTAATTTTACAAAGCGTAGACTGAAAAGATCTTTTAAAGTTGTATAATCATCATTTAGTTGTTGCAGGGTTCCATGCCTTTCATTTATCCTATTTCAATGCATTTGATGTTGAAATAAAATAAAAATAAATGAAAAAAGTACAACTATAATGTGTATTACCTCGAGTACTCGAGTACCTCGAGTACTGTGTTCAGTTTTGGGCCCCTCGCTACAAGAAGGACATCGAGGTGCTTGAGCGGGTGCAGAGAAGGGCGACGAAGCTGGTGAGGGGCCTGGAGAACAAGTCCTACGAGGAGCGGCTGAGGGAGCTGGGCTTGTTCAGCCTGGAGAAGAGGAGGCTCAGGGGTGACCTTATCGCTCTTTTTAGGTACCTCAAGGGAGGCTGTAGCGAGGTGGGGGTTGGCCTGTTCTCCCACGTGCCTGGTGACAGGACGAGGGGGAATGGGCTTAAGTTGAGCCAGGGGAGTTTTAGGTTAGATGTTAGGAAGAACTTCTTTACAGAAAGGGTTGTGAGGCATTGGAACAGGCTGCCCAGGGAAGTGGTGGAGTCACCATCCCTGGAAGTCTTCAAAAGACGCTTAGATGTAGAGCTTAGGGATATGGTTTAGTGGAGGGCTGTTAGCGTTAGGTTGGAGGTTGGGCTCGATGACCTTGAGGTCTCTTCCAACCTAGAAAATTCTGTGATTCTGTGATTCTGTGATTCTGTATGTATGTTGATTGTGATGCAGTGTTACACAGTATCTTTCTGTCAGCAGAATATTGTAGTGCATTCCCATTTGGCTACCAGTTTGGAGTGTTTCAGTACAGCCAAATGACTGTCTTTATTTTAAACTCTTTTGGAGTACCACATAATCTTTTTGGCCAGCTTTGTTCCTAGATAGTTTTGATGAAGCTCCTAATTAGTTTTTTGATTTATCTGTGTTTAGGAAAGAGATTTATTATAGTAGCACCGACTTGTGCTGCTGTCAATTAAAAGGCTGTCAGCATTTTTGTTATATAGCTCTAGTCTTGAAGGAGAGAACCCCTGCCCATCTGACACTTTGGATTATTTGTGAATGACTCAGGCAGTCTGAAGAACTTGCCATTTTGGCTAAAATTGACTGGAAACAGCATACCTATTAACCAGCCATCACTGCTATGAGGTATGCCTGGTCTGTTCTTTTCTTTTGGGAAAAATTTAAGGAATTGAAAAATTAGGAGCAGGGCCCTGAAATGTTTTTTTTGGGGGGAAGTTCACCATGCTGCAGATAAAAGAATAAAAACTCTAGCAAAATAAGAAACAGAATTGCCTTTTTAGAAGTTCAACATTTGTGTAACTTCTTCATAAAACTATACGTATCTGTCATTGTCTCAAGAGGAATTTTTATATGTCAGTAGTTGAGTCTGTATTCCTCATTTTTGGCATATGATCTGCTTCTGAAAATCAGATTTTCTAAATTACACATGCGCCCTTTGCTCAAACTAAGATGTAAATTCTTTTCAATTTAGGGTTGTAGCGTGTACAAAAAATCTCAGTTCACACAGTGTAGGTGATTCTTGACAGCATTTAGATCCCATGCATTGACTACATTGTATTCTCAAGCAAACCTTTACAGGCTATCCGAATTTCTCAGCAATTTTGATTTTGCAAGAACCTGCAAAATTGAATATTGGCTACCAGCATAAAACTTTTTTTATTTTGATGAGACATTTTAGTGGTTTTCTGTGTCTTTCTAAAAACCCAGGTTGAATCCATGGCTGTGTATAGCTGCTCATGTGACTTGCTCCAGAAACTGCTGTTTATTGTTGGGGGGGAGGGGGGGAAGCTCTAATATGCTTTTTTGAAAATTTATGTATGTTTTATGACAGGACATATATCATGCTGGGAGACAATATGAATATTACTCCAAAACAATAATTCAGCTTTTTTTAAAAAAAAAAAAAAAAAGACTCTTGAAGTAATGCATTATTTTTACTTGGCTATCAGTGCTTTTAAGATTTCTACAAGTGAGGTGGCAGAGAAGGATATGGGATTATATTAAACCTCTACTTGCATTTATGTATTATGTATTTGTGAAAGACTGTATATATGGTTTATAAATTCTGGTACATCTAGTTCGTATCACTCATCATAACATAAACTTTATTTTTTTCTATCTAGACTTTTTGACTTGTTTAAATAGACTTCTTTCCCCCTTCATTTATTTCCGTTTTCTCTGTTGATAAATCTGATCTGCTGTCAGTAACAGTAGCTTCTCATCAACTTCTGCCAGCTTGTACTTTTTTTTTTTTTTTTTTTGAATAGGCAGCTTGTAATTGGCATCTTTGGAAACCAAACAGCAGTGTTTTGTAATTGGGGAAAAAAAAAAAAATTAAGCACAGGGTGTTCTATTGCACTGCTCCTGTTCCAGAGCTCTTGGCCTTCGGAGGGCAAAGGTAGATCTGCTGTGGTTAGTTCTACAAAAAGCAAGCACAACACACTTTCACATCAGTGTTATCAGAAGGGAGAGAAGGAAAGGCTCTTGTCTTTGGACATGTAAACTGAAGTTGTGAACCATATAATCTACTTAGCTGTTTTAGATCTGGAAGCTGTTTTCTGCTGAAGTATGTCAGCTCCTTGGTAAATCTCTAGATTTTCAGCATAAGACAAAAATTTCTTTTAACCCTCACCATCCTCCCATCTGACACCAAGCATGCAGGTTATAGTGGATTGTTAAGGGCATGCTTATCAATATAGACTTCTAAATCGAAGAATGATGCCATGTGTGTCCTGAAATCATTGTTTTATTGCATTATAACAATGTACTAACAAAAGACAATGAGTATTTTCACATATTAAAAAAAAAAAAAAGAAAGAAAAAAAAGAATTAAAACCACTTACTCATTTGGAGTTGCCCAGTACCATATAAATAAATAAATACAATTTGAATATGATCTGGTGACTGTGACCATTAAGTCCAGAGGAGATGGGAGATGACTTGCACACAAGTCAGTTGAGAGAAATAACATATTACTGACATAGTGGTGGAGTTTACTGTTACTTCTGTTAAAATCCCATTCTACCAGGACTTGATTAGTGCTTTTGAATTTTGCTGAACTTCAAAGACTGGGATGTGCTTTCTGATCTGATATGTAAAAATGAGAAATGATGTTGGAAGTTATTCTCAGCCAGATAGAGCACACATTTACCATCTTATTATTGCAGTGTAATATATCATCAAAGAACAGATAAACAAACCCTCTTCTGATTAGTTTCCACCTCATTTATCTACTTGTACAAATTAACTGTTATCCTTGACATCTAAAGGTGAAACAGTCAAATTCCAGTACTTAGACAATAACAACGATTATCTATGTATATAAAACCCATGCTTTGCACATCTCAAGTACCTTTCTATGCATGTGGTTTTGGTATGTGTGGAATATTTCATGATGCCACTCTTCTCCCTCCTCACCTCTTGGAGTTAATTGTTTTAGGATAGAAATATACACATGAATTAAGCTACAAATTCACTTTTATGCAGTAACTAGTTCATTCTTTCCAGCACTGCTTTTTCTCTAGTATCTTTCTAGCTTGTTGGAAATATGTCCTAGCTTGCTATTACTTCTCTGATTCATAAGAAATGTGCAGTTTTGACAATGAACAGTTTTAGGACTGTGAAAACATCACCACTAACACCCAGTAATTGCTTTGTTTTACCCAAGAAAAATATCATGTACCCCTTTATATGCAGTAGTGAAAACGGAATATTGTACTCCAAAAGAATAAAGCTGTTGTCCTTAATGGGAAGCGGCAATTGTGGTTTTCAGTGAAATACTGCCAGCCCTGATACAGAATAGCAAAAACTGATCCTTGAAATACTATGGCCTGTAGAGCCTGTGCTGAGAGATTTCAGGATGATCAGATATGCATTGGCTAGTACACATTCAGCAAGGGCAGTCGCTTTGGATTTTGAAAGTCTAAGATTAGACTATTGTATTGCAACTGCAAGGCTATTGCAAAAAACATTTTGGTAATAAAATGTAATGAACAGCTAGAGATATATCTTTTGTACATTCTGTACAATTTTGGAGTATAATTACTTTCATCATATAGTAGTCCAGGGTGTGTGTATTTGTGCATGCCTATTGTGCACAAAAACTAATAAACTTTTCAGAGGTGAGGAAATTATTATAAAAGAAGTGCATTTTAGAGATCTAATCCTCCAAATTTATTCATCTTACTCATTGAAGTAATTAAATGTAAGTTAAACAGAAGATGATACTTATCATAACTTAATTGATGATATTTGCCTGTAAAAGGAGATTGGGTTTTACAAGAATTGATGGTTTGTGTTACCTGTTTTTAGTGGCAGTAAGCTTAATCATAAACACAGATACAGATTTTTCTTACACTCATCTTTACATTTCAACTTTAATTTACAGAATGTAAGCCAGATACTGTGTTGTCTGGAATAAGTCATCATGCCAGCTGAAATTTAAAAGGAACGTGTAAACTGTTTTTGTTATGATAACTTGTACAGAATACAAAGCCTAGCCTTTCTGTTTCATTTCATTTTTGAAGTCAGAAATTTTAGTTTATGTTAGCACCAAAAAAAAAAAAAAAAAAAAAAAAAAAAAGTCATTATGTACCTATGAAAAAGTTTTAAACCATAAAAGCTATGTCACGAATACAGAAGTTCTTCGGTTGTGAGGGAATGGAAAATATCGCATTACTTTTACTCCATTTCTATCCCAAATTCTAGAAACATTCTAGTTCAAGCTTTTACCTTGAACTAGAATGGTGAAAAATGAGATTTTACTTTTGTTCTTATTCATCTCCTTTGTTTCTGACGTGTGAATAGCATACTGGTTTTTTTTGGTTTATTGCACTGTCCCCACTGAGACAGAAAACTTTCCTCTGAGCTTTTGAAATAGCAAAGCAAATAACTGGTCAGTCCATTTAAGAAAGTTTATTTTTAGAATCAGTCTGAAAAAAACACTCTCTTTTAAAGATTCTGGTTTTCCACCTTTATTTTTATTGTAGTGTTGTTTTGAATCTCATCAAATGTGAACACCTTCAGGAACATCACAAGGTTTGGAAAATGCTTTTATACAGTGGAACTATAAGGGCACCTGGCTTACATTGGCAAACTCTTGAGAACAGAATAAACTCAAGCTATCCATGGTATTTGTTTGAATGAAAAATAGACTTTTAAAAGTTGTATGCACGAACTACTGGATTTTTATTTTTTTTCAAACAAATCCTTTTTTCAAACAAAGACAAATTTCCACGCTTTGTAAGTAAGTAAGTCTCTCCAAAATTGATTTGTCTAGTTGGAAAATTGCAAGTCTCGATGTACTGCATCAGGCACACAAAATTATTTGAGAGACCTTTTAATCACTGTACCATATGAAGAAACTGAAGCCATTTAAGTGTTTATGGTCTAATTAAGAGAGAAGCCTGAAGATATAAGAGCTGAAAATAAAGACCTAACTTCCCACAGCATACAGTAGTTTCTGTCAATTCTACAAAACCTTATCATAAAGTCATAGGAAAATCAATAGTTCAATCAGTTTTGTTGTAAGGCAGCATGCCAAGAGGCTATTATGAAGGTTATCATTCCAGATCAGGATATGCCATACCCATTGCTCCACAAAAAGGTGGGTATTTTTTTTTTTTTCTCCCCATTTTCTTTCACTTCTAAAGAGAGGACCAAGTTCCAGAGAAATCTTTAAGTCGAAATGAGAAATACACATGAGAAAAGTGACTCCCTGTAACATCCACAAGAACACTGGTTTGTCAGGAAGCAGTGAGCCCATGTTACCCCCATGCACATTTACAGGCATATACCTTGATTTGTGATTTGGTGTGACCTCTTCTGGGCATTCCCAATAACATTTTCTCTGCTTCTCCCACATCTCTGAGGTGTGCTGTCTGGCACTACTTGTGTCAACATTTTGTTAATGTTAGCCCCACATAGGTGTTCCTTTGCCAGTCATGGCTAACAGAGATTGAAATATGTTGGCACAGGAAGGCAGGGAACTGAAAGTGACCGCTCCATGGCAAAGGAGATCTGTGTTCCCACTTTAAATAATAGACGACTTTCTTCATACTTCTTATTGCAGGGTCTTGTTTGGGTCTTCTGTGCCTTGTGGTGCCACTCCTCACTGTTCCCCTCACAGGCGGGCAGCAATGGCCCCCTCCCCAACTCCTGACTGGCTCAGCTGTGCCCTGCAGCAGTGCCACAGAACCATCTGGAACCCTCTGGCACCTTCTGGAACCACCTGTGGTGGGGCAGCCCCAGCCTCTCCTCACAGAGGCCATGCTGTGGTGCCTGGGCTGGGCCTTCAAGGCAGGGAGGCACATACAATAGATGCATCCATGTGTTTGCCTATCCGTAAGTGTACTTTGAACAAGCTTGCTAAAGAAAAACATTACTAAGCTCCAGATGGGCTGCCAAATTCAACCAAAAAACAAGCGTTCAGTCAACTGGTTTGTGCTAAGGGCCTGGCCACTGTGGCTGCGGCTCGTTTAAAGAGCGCTGAGGCATGTGCAGAATTCAGTGGCTCTCAGTATAGCTGGGCCCTCAGACCTCTGCTGTCTCTCTTTTGTTACTGTACTGTATTTTAGCATACATTGGGGAAGATTGGGCACAGATTGGCTTCCTGGACACTCAACCAAGTGATCACTACTATACAGTGCTTTGTGGTTTGTTTCTTTTCACAAATTCTTGCCAACGGTTTAGGACTTGCTTGCTTTCCTCTTGGGGTGGGGGGTAGCAATTAGACTTACATGAAAAGTCAAACTGTGGTCACATTTCTTATCTGTACCACAGAGTTCCAGAGAATGGGGCATGCAGGGCTGGACCTGTGCAGATAAATGAGAGGCTTTCTGGGATAACACCCTGTCCAGGACTGACTCTTCTAAACGTTAGAGAATTGTCCTCTTGCTGCTGCATAAAAAGCTTTGTACTAGATGGGGACACTGGTGCTGATTTGCTAACAGAATCAGTGTTCAACAAGTTTGGAGGTATGTGTTCCCCAGGGCTTCGCTCTTACTGAAGCCTTTCAGGACTATGCAGGAATGGAGAGTGTTAGACAGAATTTCTCAGTGTCATACTTTTCCTCTGCTATTAAACTAGATTTTGTTTTTATTGACTTAAAGTTGACAATGACCTGTCTTTTCTTAAGCTCCTCTCAGAAAGAGGAGGTAGAAGTACAGCCAGAAGTTGATTGCAGCAAGCATCAGAAAGGTCAGCAGTGAATGTCAGAGCTGAAGGCTGCTACAAACTCTGAGCAGCTTTTTCTAGTGGTTCATTTATGTATGCTTAATTACTGATCATTCAGCTTTAACACTTTGTATGTTAAACATTTTGTCATGAGAGTCTATTCTCAGAAAAATCTTCAAATGGCAACTGATGATAAAAGATCTAGGATTTGTTTAATTGTTTGTTAGTATACTACTGGTACATATCACTAGGAAAAACCTGGTTAGGAAAGTCAAATGAGCACTGACTTACCTGACACAGCATATTGGCAAAACTCTATGGCCATTAGCTGAAACAGTAACTGGAAACAGAACAGCTCCTACATATTTATAAGAGAGGGAAAAAAAAAAAACACAACAGTTTATCTGCCTATATTCTTTCACAGCCAGTTGCTTTATTTTGTAATTACAGCATGTCCTTATCTTATGGTAACCTATAGGACAGCCAGCCCTTGACAGTCACCCTTGTCCACCCCTTCTGATTGTCATAGGAATAGGCACTTACAACAAGGGTGACTTTGTGTCTTTGAAGAGAAAGCTACCAGTAAGTGCCAGGAGATTTCTTCAGCATCCGCCCAAACAGGACAATTCTGATCCTAATACGCAGTAATTTAAAAAAAGGAGGCTTCAAAGTAAAAAAAAAAAAAAAAAAAAAAAAAAAAAAAAATATATATATATATATATAAAAAAATAACTAATACAGATTTTTAAAAAGCTAGGCATGACTTCGTTTCTCATTCTTCTGGAAGTAGCTATCATCTGTGATAAAAAGGTACAAAACTCTAGTCATGGTGATGCATTTATCTCACGAAATGTTTTTTTACAGCCTATCAGAGATTATCACATAAATACACGACCTTGACATTGATTCAGTGTCGACAAAGCAGTAGCTCTGATCTTCCACTGCATGGAGGGGCTCCCAAGAGAAATGAAAAATTGAACTGTATCTTCAAACCACATGGGTTCAGGTGCAGAAAACAGTTTCCCCCATAGGAGAGGCTTTTGAACACTTTTTTTTTTTTTTTTTTTAATATATTTCAGAATCAGTTGGTGTCAAGGTCAAGTTTAAAGTCTTGATTTTGCTCTGAGCCTGATTTGTCATCCTGATACATCTTCTCAAATAAAAGCTGTGGTTCTGCAGACTTCCTAAGAGAAAGGAACATGCTGGGATGCTGTGGGCCATGATGATCTTATCCCTTACAATTTCTGAACAGTTTAAAATATGTTGACCTTGAGAACTAAAGTATTACAGTCTGAGATCTGGCACATGTTAGCAGATAATCCCCATAGGCTCTCAGGCAGAAATTGTGTGTGTGTTTCTCTCAATAAGTTCCTGGATGGCTTGTCCTACTCTAATTTAGCCACAGGCAGGTAATTGCACTGATCATGTGCCTGCTGAAATTCTTATGGGTGGGTAAAAGGTATATTTTGTGATCTTAGATTGCAGATTAGATTAAAATAATTTGTTGAGTCTGAGTTTTGTGCTTCTGAACTGTCAAATTTCTGTGAATGTGCTTTTAATTTACCAAGGTGTGCAAAATACTCAGGGCTGGCACTCATTTGTGTCTAAATCTAAACAAATAATATGAAATAGGATAAGTGATTAAATACAGCCACTCTACTTTTTCTTTGGAAAATGTTTGTACTGTCACAAACTGGATACAACTGTGGTGTTACCTGCTGTAAATACATTAATTATAGTTAGCAAAAAATAATTTTATTTGTTCTCTTACCGCTTCAAGAGAGATGAGGAACTATGCAACTGACTTTGCTAAGGGTGACACAAAATCAAAGACTGAGATACCTAGTGCAGGTGATGCCCACAGAATGTGAACAAGCTGGCTAGATGGCAGTGACTTCATCTGTAGGCGGCAATGAAGACAGCGATAGAGGTGGTAATTAGCAATTTCTGTGAATTTGAAATGTGTAGATGCATTGAGTTTTAAATACTTCTAAATAAGTTTTAAATAAATTTAAATAAGTTCTGTATTTTGTTTGCCTGTATGCTAACTTCATCGTTTTAATGTAGTTTGTAGCACAAAGTGGGTTTGGAGTCTTAGCATGATCTGTGTCATAGCTACAGCAGGTGTGCTCTGGGGGGCATCTAAGCTGCGTTCCACAGGTGTCACTGGTGTGTCTCTGGTCTCCTCTGTGAAGCTTTTTGAATTGCATCCAGATAGTTTAGAGCACAGAATCAATAATGTGATATTGAGATAACGCATTAACTACGTAACATAATGAGTTTGAACAATTGGATTTAGGAGTCTCGTGCAGTAACAGTCCCCTCGGAGCATCATTCTCCCCAAGCTCTGTCTCTGAACTCTGCTCTGACGTCAGTTCCTTATCAACCAAGACTTACTTGATGTCTGATAAATTTGAATTATCTCAGAAAGTCCTATGTATTTGCTGTATGAGAAGCATAGTTGGCAGTGTATTCTTTGCTGGTCCTTTACAGTGTGAGAACATAGGACATCTAAGCATCTGTCTGAGCAGTCTCTTAAGAAAACATTCTGACTGCTAGAAATATGGATATATATTTCCTGGGGGTCTGTGCTTTTTTTTTTTTTTTTTTTTTTTTTTTTTTTTTTTTTTTAACCTCTTTCATGTGGCTGTTTTTATTTTTTTTTCTTTGTGACAAGGGCTATCCAAAAATAAACGTTTGCAGTTCTACTAAAGTGGATAATTTTACTGGGCACTAGCAGAGTAAATTGACACCATGTCTTGCCTGTTACTTAACCCAAAAGCTATAGTAGAACTCCTGAAGACCTCTACCAGAAGTTTTGGAATCGCACAACTCCTTTACGTACATGGTTTATGCTTTAGGTGGTATTCTGCTTAACCACAATGGATGACAAACCAGTCTCTAAACTCTTTAAAACTGCTGTGATTTTGATTTCCTGAAAACCTTGTTAGGCATGGGCAGCAAGGGTTTTCAGTTCTTAGTATTATGACAGACTTTTATGAAAAAAAAGAAGTGCAGGTAATTTAGCTCTTTTTTTTTTTTTTTTTTTTTTTTTTCCTTCCTTCGTTATGATTTTTAAATTATCCTAATAGTTTTGCTAGGCTTTTTCTATTTCCCCACTCTTCCCTTTTGGAATATCGATACAGTATTATTAAGCAAACTAGTTTCTTTTATTATTATTATTATTTTATTTTATTGCTGTTATTGCCAATCATATGTTTTTCTGAAAAGGTATATTTTTGTTTGTTTGTTTGTTTGTTTTTGATTTTATGGACTATTGTTTTTCTGTCTGAAAAGGTGCTCTAAATTCAGCCAGCAATGCTCTTTTGGTCATATCTCTTCTTATTTGGCTGCATTATGTGTAGGGGGGTCAAAATGCATGCCTTTGATTTATGTGACAGTGTAAAGAACAGCTACAAATGCCATGAGGCAGACAGTTTGAATCTGTCCCGTTGTTAAGTGTTTCACTGTGAAAAATGATTCCTCATTCTTCAGATCACCGAGATTGTACAATTACAATTTTAATCAATCCAACGCAAGATTCATTGGTTGCAAAGCACATAGTCGAAGTCCGATAAATCTGCTTTTGATGTGCAGATCCAGACTCCTGGGTCCTCTAGGGACTGTAAACAGATGATAGGCATGTCTGCATTGCCTGTGTATTTCCATGGTGTCATGCATGCAGGAGGGAATGCTGATACTTTTGTGACTCCTAATGTGGCATCTTATGGCTTGCATTTGAATGACAGAAATAAAGTGCTGGAACTGTTGGGTGCAGGAGGTGAGGAGGTGATACTTTGTCTTATATTTGTCTCTTGCAACAAAATCTTATTTCTGTTGTGTGTGATTATTGCTGGATGTAAGTTGTTTTTTTTTGTTGTTGTTTGTTTGTTTTTTTTTTTTTTTTGACAACAGTTTTCCTGTATTGTTGTATTGTTGCATGCAAACACTGCAAGTTGATCAGCCAAAGCAAGTTCCATTTTGAGAAGTATTTTGAATTTAAAACAAGACCTTTCAGAAGTTTTCCAGAACTAAGACTCCGAGGTACGAGAGAAAAAAGATAAAGTAGAAATTATAGATCCCTAGCTTAAGAAACTAGTTGAAGAGGAGGCTGCTTCAGATTGATGTCCTAGTTACAATCCATGTAAGTAGCAGTGTATTGCTACTGTAAGTAGCACAATTACAATATTTTGGGAGGCCATGGTACATTTTTTTATTAATAATGTACAAACAGCAATATTGTCTGTGAAATGTCATGAGCAGAGTCTGTCCTGTGCTGACAGTCTGCAGGAAACAGGAGAGAATGACAGGCCTGAGCCAAGTGTTAAGGAATGGCAAGCAAAGAGAAACGGGCAGCAACCTGCTGGTGAAGAAAAAGGCAGATAAGGACAGAAACCTGAATACTTGATGGGTAACAAGATAGATCACAGCACTGAGTGGGAATCCCAAGTATCTTGTAGAAAGAAATCCTAGCATGAAGGAAGCAAGACCAGAAACATGGTTTTTACCTGTTTTTTTTTTTTTTTTTTTTTTTTTTTTTTTTTTTAACCAGAGGATGTAGACTGGATTGCAGGGCTTACAGTCACAGTGGAGGGTAGGGAGCAGGAACCAGGCCATAGGAAAGAGAATGGGATAGAAAGAAGTAGGTTACATCATTCCGGGCATTTCTGTAGCTGCAGCTACCGGATTAAACCCACCGTATTCATCTGATACAGCATGGGTCTTTTTGGATTTAATGTCCGAATGTTTTATGGCTTTCCTTTAATATTTCACTGGCCTTCTGCTTATTTGTGGGTCATTTTGTTTGTTTCTGCTCTATTCATACCTTGCTTTCTTGCTCTATAGTTCTCAATTTTTCCCATTTCCCTTTCTTTATTTCTTTATTTACTTAATATTCTATTTCCTCTTTTATGTTCCTTCTGGTTGTTGTTGTTGTTTTGTTTAATTTTGTTTCTCTTTTCCTTGTTCACTGCTGATCCATTCTTCCATGAGTCGTTTTGACCTCTAGATCATTTTTCGACGTAGTATTTTTTTTTTTGAAATGCACAAGAATTGAGAATAATATTGTATTGTCTTTTTTTTTTTTTTTTTTCCTGCTGAGGAAGTGTTACCATCAGAGAACTGAAGTGGGCTATCCATAGGTAGTGTTATACCCCATGTAACCCTTCAACTGCATCTGTGAAAGCATTTCTGATAATAAATGTAACTTTTTGCTAACTGAGGAAGTTAATAATTTCAGAAAAGTTAGTGAAGATGTTAGTTCGAAGTGGACTGAAAAAGGTATATAGAAAATGCATAAATTATCAAACTGACTGAAACAAAAGTGATTCTGAAGATATTTTCAGTATGTTATTTTCTGTTCATTAGTAGATCTAATGTATTAGCATGTAATGCTATACATGTATAATGAAATAAATACCACAAGTATAGTAGCATGTAACATTATATCATGAAGGGTTTGCTACGTAACAGCAGGTGACTTTATAATCATAAAAATATGGTAAACATTTTACATAAGTAAATGTTTTGACCTTTCATAACTACATATAAAGGGATTGTGTACACAGCATTTCAGATGAAGAATTGCCATTTTGTCTACATGGAAAAGTATAGAACTTGTTTTTAGGAAATGGTTTTGTGCTGACATCAAAACATTTTCTTTCATGCTTTATGCACAGATTTCTGCATTCTGCTTAGGAGCAGCTTCTCTCTTTTGTGTCAGTAGGTGCAAGTGTTTCCAAATATTTTTGATCACTGAGAATGAATGCAAAATATTTTCACAGCTCTGCTCTTGTCACGCTCAAATGTGTGTTTGTGTCCATGAATTTATTTCCTTCATATCTAGGGGTAGTGCATATTAAATTTCTTTCTCCTCTTGCTCTTCTTCTTAACTCTTGAAAGCAACCTATTTATATTGTCACTGAGTAGTATTTTTCAAAGTCCTAAGTTATTTTAAACAGTCAAGTTCAACCAGGACAGAAGCATGTTCTTGCCAGCAGGAAGGAGGCACCAAGGTACATGGATTACAGGTTCATAATTGACTGTGAGTCAGACCTCTGAGTGAGGCGACTCAATTACATTGAGACATGGAGATAACAGGCATGCACTTCACTGTGATGCTGTGAGGACTAGGTAGTTCTTACAGGCTGTTTTGAAGATGAAAAGTACCACAAGAGCTGAGAAGTCAGGCTTTTGATTTTATACCAGGAGCCCAATGCAGGAGAATTTCCAATGTGGTTAAGTGTTTTCGGAATACATTTTTTTCCTGAACATCCACACAGTACATATCCATTTGCTTTTTCCCAGGCAAATCATTAATGGACTCTGCCTGTCCTTTTAGAAGCTTTAGAGCATGAATAGCATTTTCAGGCCTGAAAAAACATTTCATGATCTATTTCATATACAAATGTAAAATGGCATGGGAGACTAGCACTGTTTTCTGACAGATTGTCAAGCCTGAGGGTAGTGTGCATGTCTGGCCTCACTGAATTCAACAATGGTAAATTTTAGAGGAGGATGGCTCACTGAATTCCTGCTAAATTGTTTTCTTTTTAGAGTTTTTGTGTTCTCCTATGTTGTGGTTCATACTGTCTTTCTCTTCATAACAGGCATTGACAAGTCCTTGAGGTAGCCTTAACTTAGAATTCCAGGAAAGTCATGTAGGTAACACTGGTACATAAACATTCACTGAAGTATGTTCAGCTTTTTTCTGCTGTCCATGTTTCCTCATGTGCTGTCCTTACATTTCAAAATCACATTTCTCCTTGTAGATCTTCAAGAAAGACAAAGGAAAGGAGCATAAACCTACTCGGACTAAATTTAGTGAACAAGCTTCATATCTGGTAAATCTGAGATCACAAACATAATTTGAAGCAGGGAATGCTTGAAGATTTTGAAGGATTGAACAAAGGAACCTTTCTTTGCAAATAAATCATGCATTGTCCAAGTGATTCTGCCATACTGAATGAATCTGAGCAGACTCAGAGCACAAGCAGTACAGAACTGGGTGTTGTACAACAAGAAAATGCATATTTTAACTGCACTTGTGCAGCAGTTCTTCTAGCAGATGTAAAGTAGCATGGGCTGCTCAGCACCTGGAAAGAACACAACAGCCTGGGAAAAGCAATGTCCATATGCATGTCATTTAATGCGTGCCTCTTTATGCAGTACATGATGTATGTCTCTGAGGCCCAGCACAAGGCAGTGATTCTGTGCATCCCTCACAATTTTTGTTTCATGTCCAGTCCCTGGGCCTGAACATTCAACTGGCACTTCTCTGCAATCTTTTGCACATACCTGCCAAAGTTAGAAGAAAACTTAAAAAAATAAAAAAATAATAATAATAATAATAAAGGAAATTACTGTTCTAGCCATGCTTTATATGGTGTTGTCAAACCCATGTTTTGCCAGGTGAGACTACTCCAATGAATACTTTTAATAGGGATATATGTTAGATGCCTCCACCTTCTCCAGATATGGGAATTTTTAGTGTGAGGACCTTGTAGCTGTCAAGGAAGGTTCCATTATCTCAAGATGTGAGCAGATTTCTGCCAGGACAGAGCAAAGTTTTCTCCCAAATAGTATGTTTTGTGGTATACAGCATTTTGTCCTTGTCTTTAAACTTTGCACACTGTAATTGAAGTAACTTGTTTTCTCTCCTTTCCTTTCCTCAACACAATGGCTTTTTTATTTTTATTTATTTTTTGTTTTTATTTTTATTACTTTTTTCCCCCACAGCTCTTTCTTAGATGGTAGGAATACCATTAATGACTTTTCTTTCACGTTACCTTTTCTGTTTTCCTTTTTTCTTAAGGCATTTGGTAATAATCTAACTGGTGTACAGAGCTGTGGCTCAGTAAGCAGTAGGCAGGGACATTGCTAACTCCTTACAAAAGGAGAAATACATTAGTTTAGGTTGCTTGTAGTACTAGTTTCAACATAAGGATGCAGATGCTATTGGTGAATAGGACAAGAATTTCCTCTGCGAGTTTTAGCATCTCCAGTACCTTGGCATCTAGTCCATTAGTCTTTAGCTAATTTAGTCATGCCTGACTTACAGTGCCAGTCCAGCAGATAAGAGGGGAGAGGAACTGAAGTGGCATGGGTGGTTTTATGATATTGTACACAATCGTCTGTGATGGCTTCTGTTATTTCAGAATAGTCTAAGAGGTAGACCAGGCTTAAACACAGCTTCAGGAACTAAAATACAGTGTGCAGCACTTGGACCATGAATCCATGGTTGCTGGATTTCAGCTATGATCTCAATCTCTCCCCCCCCCCTTTTTTTTTTCCCAGCTTCTCTTGTATAATTGTCCCTAGCTGTTCAACAAATGACATGTTACCTTATTTCTCTCTTAGTCGGTTTGCATTTAAAAGTACAGTACATAGGACGTGACAACACATTCTTTTGACCTTGTAGTGCTGACCTTATAGGTTATATGTTTCATAATATCTCCTGTTGAAGAAGATAAGGTTGACTAAACTAGATCTGTTTCGAGCCATTGGGCATTCATCCACAATGCTCAAGCCAATTTCAGTGAGGTCGCTTTTTCACACAGTGAATCTATAATAGTTTTTGTCTCCTACTGTCTGATTTATTCTTCTGGCAAGGACTGCTGTTTTCCCTGAAACTGAAGAGGCAGTTCGTTCTTTTTTCTTTCTTTTTTTTCCTTCTTTTTTTTTTTTTTTTTTTTCTTAGACAGGAAATATATTTATTTTTAAGCACACAAAATTTTATACGTAACACTTCACTACATTGTAGTTCTATTATTTTACTGCTTTTTTTTTTTTTTTTTTTTTTTTTTTTTTTTCCTCTTCCTATATTTTAGGCTCCTGCAGGATTTTCATTGTGAGCCAAATGCTGTTGCTATACATATAAGGCAAAATATTTCAATACTTTCCTGCGTTATGGAGATAATTATAAGCTCTATTTCCTGAACAATGAAAGCAAGACCAATGTATGAGTATTCACATTTCTAATAAAGCAGATGTAAAATGAGTTCCAAGGTATTAAATACCCTGGCTGTACTCTGAATTGTCCCATTAAACACCTTGTCCCAGAGAGCATTGTAATTACCATATTTGTTTGATAGTTTCTCATTAATTACACTGCCACTAATCCCTAGTATCCTATACATTTTTGTTTTAAATTTTATCAGAGTTCTTTACATGAACTAAAAAGTAAAGGATATAAATATGTAAATAAGATGTACACTAGGGAGTTACTGGGGTCAAATACACAATAAGGTCAAAATTGAAGTGTTGCTCCATACTGGCCTGGACAGATTTGCTCACATGCAGATGTGTCAAGCTAGTTTGTGCTTGAGATGTGTTTCTACGTTTTCAGACAACTGTCATTCATAGCTCAGTATTTAGCTAGGAGATCATCATCATAGTGTTCATGTCCATCCCTGAGTTTCTATTTAGGCAGGCTAAACAAAGCCAATCTCTTCTAGTTTCCCTTCATAAGACAAATGCTTCCAACAGTAACCCTTCTTCATATTTTTGTTTCATTTTCATCCATGTTAGACAAGGATAAACAGAACTAGTCAAGATAGGAACATGCCAAATTAGGTCTCTCCTGTGTTTTCATTTCATAGTGTTAATGTTCCCCTGTGCCTAACAAAAATGTTTTACTTTGTCCATTCTAATATTACATTCACCTTTTGATTGAATCAAAAAAAAAAAAAAAAAAAAAGAAAGAAAGAAAGAAAGAAAAAGCTACAAAAGATTACACCATATAGTCTTAAATTTCATCCCACAGTCCTCAGTATTGGCAGTGATTTCTAATTTTGCATCATAGCTTTCAAGATCACTCTCTGAGGAATAATGCTAGTAACCTCTTGATTTTGATAACTCTCCTTTTGATATAACCTCTTGAGTCTTTTCATTCCAGTCATCCACAGTAACACATATGGAGTCATCCTGTGATCAGTCCTCCAGTTTCAGAACTGCACATGACAACCCTGTTAACCTCAGATCGTAACTGACCATAGTGTTAAAATTTAATTCCAGGTTATTTATAGAATTGTTATGAAGGGATAGGGTAGGGAAAAGAGGTAATAATTATTTTTTCTTGATCAACTGATATCGATAGAGCAGACAGGTTTTTGGACATACCATCAAGGTGCACAAGAATGGCATCAATTTTATTCCTATTGCAGTATGTTTCTAATGTATATTGCTAATACTGAGTCACTTAACTGGAATCTGTTTAAAGACTAACTTTTGTCCTACAATACTCTCTTCAATTCTGTGAGCCTGTTGATGGTCGATAAAGGAGTGTGACTTATTGATGTGATGTGGTAAAATGATGAAGTTCTTGCTTCTGGTCAAACCTTTCTGCAGATAGCATCTCAATTTAGAAAAGGAATGATGCCATTAGTTCTGATATCAAAATAGCTTCCTCAGCTGACTTCTGGTGTAAATCATCATGACCTGTGCATTCATCATTTCTAGAGGAAAGCCTTCTAGTAGAGGAGTCTCAAATGTAACTAGTAGCAAGTTAGCCTTTCATAATGTCCTTCAGGATGAGTGGTTTTCTAAAGCTGCTGCAAAGAAAGGATGACATGTCTTGCTGAACCATCTCAAACTCCATCTTTCTCTACAGAATGAAGTGCTAGGTGTTGAAGTGCCCCAGTTACTAGGCCATCTGTGAAACAGAACAATCTTCAAAACAGCAATGGAGAGGGTTGTAGTGATCATTGTTAAATGTTACAGATCTTCATTAACCTTTAGCAGAAGAAATCCTCAGTACCAGGATACTGTATTTCTACTGTCACATCCAGATTTCCACCATTGCATTGTTAGTATGTGGTGCTGGAGTAGGATCTGTCTGTAGGGCACCAATGTTCCTAAATTTATGATGGCATCCATTCAGAGGCATGGTAGAATTTTTCTTATGTTGCAAAAATTAATTTTAGTCTTTCATCATCGTGTTGTAACTTTCTTTAGGGCATTGTTTCTGGCATTGCAATTTTAAACTAGAGCTCTTTCTTCATAAAAGATACCTCTAGGCAGTGATTCTCATTATTTTAAGCACTGTGTTTGCCTCCAGAGAAGAATTCCTGCACTAAAATTATAAATTTATTCTTTTTTTTTTTTTCTTCCCCAACTAAGAGCTACTTCCTGAGTCACTCTATCTGACAGTACACTCACATAGAACAGCTACCAGCACAAGGTTCCCAGCACTCTCTTTAGAGACATACCAAAGAACATTTATACAACCAATGTGACCAGCAGCAATATATGACAAATATGTATAAAAATAATGCACCTGTCTTATTTTCCCTTTTCAGACATATAATATCCACAATGAATTTCTCCCTCTTCTCTTTCATAAAGGCTTCATTGCCATATATTCTCATTCCATTAATTACTTCAATCTGCTCAATAACTGCCTTACTGGGGGAGTCTATGCAAATAAATAGCCAGTCAGGATAAAAGAGAGTACATTAAACAGATAAACGAGTATCAAAGATCTCTGCAGTCACAGCAAGTCACAGCAAGTAGTTTTGGACTAGCACATCTTGGCCATTTTTTCTCGTAGTGCTTGCTGTTCCAGCACTTGGGCAGGCCTGAAGTATATGACAGCAAAGCAAGATTCATGAATGGAGTAACAAGTAATTACACTACATAAATTCAGCAACAATAAGGCATACATTGTTTCAGTGTACGAAATGCTGTCTGGAATCCAGATGGATCTAGGAACACTACCATCAAGACAGAGCAAGCGCTGGTAACTGAAGAGTAGAAATCTGGCATTGGCGCTGAGATTTAGTTTGTTTGTTTTTTAATTTTATTGAACAAATGGCTTTCATCTCATAATCTGCTTCTGAATTTTAGTAAAACTCTCTGTAGACTAGATTGGTCTGTGCATGCACACATGATATATTCCCAGACTTAATGACTTTTGAGCCCCAGAAAGCCCTAATGTTCTGTATTTATCCGGGTGAACTAAATTCTGCCCTGTTTTTGTACCTATTTAATTGCCATTGTCAGCTACACTCAGCAAACAGAGTTAGGACTTAAAATAAGGTTGGCTGAAAAAAATCATAGGATGTTTAAAATAGTAATAATTTACAATGCCTTTTTATTTTTACAATATTTTTTTTTTGTAGTCTGCTGGGTTCAGTCATTTCAGTTCTCTGTCTTTCAAAGGAGACTTTTTAGGACATCTTGGTCTGAACCATACCCTGTCTCCCCTATACAATTCTCTTTCCAGAGCAAGTCAGGATGTGCTTGGAGAAGGGCCCTGCAGCACTGTGCAGCAGGTTGCGGATGCTGCAGCCCTTTGTGTGAATCTGTTTATGACCCAGGTTAAGGCAAGTCAGAAAAGGTCATTTATTGCACCCTTCCTATGTCACTGCTGGCACCCAGGGCACTGATGTCACAGTACAGCATCTGATGGAACAGAGAGGTCTGATGGGACAGGCTGCATCATACTGCCCTGCAGAGATACCCGAGACAGTGTGGGGGTAACAAGTGGACAAGTGGAAGAGCTACACAAGTGTGATTCAGCCTGTGCAGAGCACTACTGCCTGGTGAGATTGTGTGCGGCACTTATAGTTATCAGAGATACTCCTGCCTTGTGTGGTACACAGTATTTGTCTTCTCTGTCTCGGGTGTCGTGGTTTAACCTGGCCGGCAGCTAAACACCACACAGCTGTTCGCTCACCCTCCCCCCTCCCTCTCTGGGATGGGGGAGAGAAACAGAAAGTGAAGCCTGTGAGTTGAGATAAAGACAGTTTAATAAGACAGGAAAAATAATAATAACAATAATAATAACAATAATAACAACAACAACAACAATGATGCTAATAGTACCACTACTAATAATATGTACAAACAAGTGATGCACAATGCAATTGCTCACCACCCGCTGACCGATGCCCAGCCTAACCCTGAGCAGTCTGGCCCCCTCCTCCGGCTAGCCACCCCTATATATTGTTTAGCATGACGTCAGATGGTATGGAATACCCCTTTGGCTAGTTTGGGTCACCTGTCCTGGGTCTGTCCCCTCCCAGCTCTTGCTGCACCCCCAGCCTGCCTGTTGGCAGGACAGAGCAAGAAGCTGAGATGTCCTTGGCTTAGTATAAGCACTGCTCTGCAACAATTAAAACATCGGGGTGTTATCAGCACTCTTCTCATCCTAAGCCAAAACACAGCATTCCACCAGCTACTAGGAAGAAAATTAACTCTTTTCTAACTGAAACCAGGACATCGGGGTAAATGGTAATTTAAGTCTCTGTCAGTCTTTCCTTAATGCATCTTTAAGATGATAGACCTGGCTGCCTTTGACATTTTGCTGAGGGAGGTTTACATGCTTATACAGTGAGAAATTCTGCATTTTTAAGCCGTAGACTCTTTACTTCCTGTAGACCTCTTAGTCTGTTAGGCTTAATGAAGTTTTGTTCAAGCAAGTTGTTTTGCCCTCAGATAGGTGTGTCTCGCAAACTGATTGGAGTGATACAGCAACAGCTCCTTCCTTTTATTCCTTTACCCAGCACAACTAGCATACACAGCACACATTTGAAGGGCTTGGATTTTCTTTACCTGTGCTTCCGTCATTCTTAGACCAGTTTTTGAACTCCAGCGAACTGCACCTTTGGTTGGGCAGATGTGTTTCTGCAGCATGCTAAAAATAAATAAATAAATAAAATTTAAGACTCACTAAAAATTGAACTAAGGGGAAGATGCAGGAGGAAGCATTTTCCGCTTAGTAACTTCCACCTTGTTTCTCACAGAAACTTTAATATTGTATGTGAGAGAGCCTTTTCTTTTCTGTGGTTTTGTTTTCCTCTTAAGGTCATTCTTATTTTATTTCAGACAGGCTAATATATTGGGATCTATTTGATTTTCAAAAAATAAAAAATCAAAATGGAAGATACTCATTTTTCATGCTTTTGATGAAAGTCTTTCCAGATACCCTCAGAGTCTATGGTTCTGCTCCCATTGTAAGGAAAGCAACAGTGAGTCTGTTTCTCCAGATGTGATACCTCGACAGCTTTACCCTCCTTAGCCAATGAAAAGTAGGCTTGCTCTCAGCCTATCATGGTTTACGCTTACAATTCAATGTTCTTGATGCTAAATTAGAGAGAAAAACAATTTAGGTTTTGGAACTGAATGCAAAGAAATATATATATATATTTTTTTTTTTTTTAAAAAAAAGGAAGACTTAACAGCTCCCCAGTTCTTTCAGAATAATTAGAATTTAGAGAGAGAAAGATGAATGGTGTTGCATACTGAGGTATTGTAAAACTAGTTTTTGGGAAGGTTAACTGATGACTTGTACAGAAAAATATCTATACCAAAGTATTACAGGAGCTATTTAGTGTATACTACTGTATAGCCAATAAATCATTGTGGTCATAAAACTGAAAATGCTTTTGAGCAGATTATATATAGTCACATTTAAATGAAGCCACAATAAATTTACAGATTTTTTAAAGTTTAATTTGATAGTACAGTGTAATGCAGGACTTGGACTCGATGATCCTGTGGGCGCCTTCCAACTTGTGATACTCTTAAGATGTCTTTAGTTGCTATGCTGCTCCCTTCTTATTTGACTTGCTGATGTTTGAGGGACTGTTCTCTCTGTGCTGTGGCAAAGAAGAGGTTTCCAGCTTTAGGAGACATCAGTTATGCAGGCAAGGAGAACAGCCTGACACTGCTGAATTCTTCATTGGGAATTTCTTATTTAGCAGCAAACCCTCACTGAATTTGCCTTTATTTTGTAGCTTCTGCAGTCTCATCATCCCTTTGTTGCTGATCTGAGGCTAGGTGAAAGTGCCCGGAGTCAGGCCCTGAGAATGGTCTGAGCTCAGATGAAGGAACTATGGACAATTCTGAAAGACAAAATGAGAGGATGAACTAATATTTTGATCCCATGTTTCAAGTATATCAAAACTGAAAATTATATGAGTAGTCTGATAGCATATAATTTCACATGCAAGGCTTTAGTCCCGAGAAGCTGGTGATTAATTTGAAAAATTGTAATGATTAAGAAACTTAATATTTTGCTATCAACAAGCATAACACTTTTCAGGATTTTAACTGCAAATCTTTGATGTAAGAATCGAGACGATGGCTCTCTATATTACTGTCTCTTTACCATAAGTGTTTCACGGTCTTTCTGTTTTACAGCTTGCATTAAGCCTGCAGCTACTAGTTCATCTTCAAAAAATGTTTGTTTTCTAAATAGTTCTATGCTTGGACTAGATGGGTTACATTATCAGAATGGTGTACAGGAAATTAAGTGTCTGACTTCTGTTAAAAAATAATAAGAGCAGCATGCTTTACTTGCAATGAAAGCTTACCATATTCTTTGAAAAAAGTTCAGTTTTTGATATTAAAAGTAATTTAAAGTGAAGTTGTTTAGCAGGTGTGGGAAAGTGAGAACCAGAGAGGCATGTACTCTTGAAGCTGCCCTGGTGTTAACATTGTTTGACTTGTTGTCATTGCTTCAAATAATAACAAATTCTTCCAGATGCACAGTACAGTGTAGTTGGTCAGTAAACCTTAGCCTACTGTATTTCAGGTTAGAAAAAAAGGACACAGCAGGAGGTGTGGTAAGGCATGCATTCAACAAGCACTCTGAAGCATTTTTGATCACAGGCAGGTTGAGAAAGAAAATGGCTCACGCAGCTACACAGTTAGACCAAAGTCAGGACACAGTTTTTATCTCATTCATACTATATCTGGTGCTACACCAGAGCTGTAAAATACTAATATTATTTCCAGTAAAGTTAACTGGAAACTTTTATACTACTGTCACCTCTCTCTTCCTATGAAAGGTTCCTGCCTGTTGAATTAGAATGTGGCCACAGAAAAAGGCAATGGGCCATTTGGCATGGCCAGTGGGGTCAAAGGGCTCCTGGGTGTGCTTAGAAATGCGTGGCTGGTCTGGGAGGAAAGTGGAGGGCAGGACACAATATTCACATAACAACCACTGCTGAAATGGAAACATTCTCTACCAGCAATACAACTGTTGTAGCTGAAATTGTTAAAGGCAGCAGGGAACATGAAGAGAGATCTTATTAGTCTTTTTATTTACTCCTTCCCCCCACCTTTTTTTTTTTTTTTTCCAAAATGGTTTTCTGCATTGTGCTTACAAGGCAGAATTAACAGCTCTTCCTAAATATGCTTATAGTGCCTCACTGCCTTGGGAGAAGTTAGAAATCTGGAAGTCTTTCAGCAAACTCGTAGGAAATTAAGATAACAGAAATAACTATTTTCCTTTTGTCTGTTGCATCCTGTCAAAGCCTTTCACAGAGGACAAGAGTGCAATGATTTTTTCTCTGTTCCTTCTCAGTGCTAAGATGGGGGAAGCATGTTTCAGGTCAAGGTTTTGAGGGTTTCAGTCTCACCTCTCTGGAGTTTCACAAATGAATTTGTTCTTACCCCTAAGCAGAGCATGAATTACCAGCTAACTCCACTGTCAGTACTACTATACTCAGAGATGGTTTCAATCAATTCTGTACATAAGGGAACCCTCAAAATGTTTGTATAGAAAATGCTACAGATATAAATTTAATACATTGGAGGATAACTTTTTTTTTTTTTTTTTTTTTTTTTTTTCCTCCTGAGCAGCTATTTTTTTCACAAGAGAATAGGCCCATTTACTAGAAAATAATATGCTTGGATTCTGAAAGTATCTCCATGCTCAGTAAATTCTGAACTTTTTCAACCTAGTATATCTTATGCACATCTAAATACGAGCAGCTAAAAAAGCTAGACAGCTATACACATGGAAAAAATAACACTCATCATAAAATAAAAATTACCTTGGTAAATGGGATTGGTATAAATAAATACCATAGAAGCATAGAGACATGAGGTTAATAAAACATGGATATTATCTGAACTAATTTTCCAGCTTTTATTCAGTTAGCTCTGATCTTCAATTTGAGGGTATTGGTTGCTTGAAATGCATAGATTTTTCTATTTCCTTTACATTGCATCAATTTTCCTTGATTTTTTTTTTTTTTGTCTAATTATCTGCTAGATTACACTATATAGCCACATTGATATTGAGTATTTAAAAAGATGGGTTTGTGTACTCTGAGCTGTAAATTTGGATTGGTTTCTATGGGCCATGCAACTAGTACCCCCTGTTAGTTAAAAAATATTCATGCCTTTGCTAGTTCCAAGACAAATAGGATGAGCAGCAACATGCTAGCCCCTTCCCCACTATACTTTATATTGAATCAAATGCTTGCCTGCAGCAGCAACAATTCAATACTGGTCTTCATGAAACTAGTTCAGAACCCATTACTCTGGGCAAATTGCTTTGTAAAGTATAACGTACTATGTTGGAGTCTAAAGGGACATGAACCCCAAACAGTGCTTAATACAGACCATAAAATATTTAGAGCCTAATACATTGATTTTAAAATGCTTAGGAAGGTAAAACTTTATCCAAAGAGAGAGAAAAAAGTCATTCTGATCCCATTAAGTCAGTGATTTAATAGTTTTCAGTACAATGCATTTATTCCATGATAATCAATTACCTCTAGTAAATTAAAATACAAATGAGGTTGACTTGGAGAAAAGGAAGCTGTAAAACAAATCATTTTGGTTGCGCATAAATAGAAATTTCATAATTATGGTATCTTAACGTCAGAACCAACATATTAAGAAAGCATTTCAACACACCATGACAGAAAAATATTTTAGCCACCATGAGTGGCTAACCCATCAACCCTTTTTTTCAAAGTTGGGAGAACAAAATTATAATCTCCCTTTAAAAAGTTCCCACATTTCTTCATTACATGTATGAGCTGTGTATTTCTGTCAATGACAGATCACTGCATAGCAGAAAGCTAACTATGAATTATAAGATTTCAATTGCAAATTTAAAAGGTGCTTTAGATTTTTTCTTGATCATTTATTGAAATAAGAAAAAGGGTTGCAAGTATTGAGCAGTATTAGCAAAGACAGAAGGTAGTTATTAACTTCCAGATTCACTGAAGTAGTTTGAAGGATATAATCAGACCTCAACAGGTATTTTTTCCTTCAGTTGAAATATGTAGAGCTTGGTTTTAGGTATTTGCATTCTGATACCTAATGATTTGAGGTGACTTAAGAGGAAACATGTTGGAATTACTTGAAGGGAGGGTAATTACAGTCTGTGCTGTGGTTGGTAGCATTATTCCCCTTCTCATTGGTTTGGCTGTAGAGTAGGAAGTAAAACCTTTCTATACTGAAGTGGGATATTTAGGGGAGTATGGCTGCATGTAATCTGTTAGTTCAATGTGAGACGATGAACCCTACGTACTTGTGCTGACTTGTATAGCTTTTTAGCCATCTGTCACTTCTCTTTATCTGCAAAAAAGGCTAGAAATTCATGCAAGGTATTATACAAAGCTAATAATAGGAATATCATTAAATCCAGATGATTTTCTTATCAAAGAAAAGCACTCACAGAACTGGCTGTAGATAGAGGTGAACCAGTTTGCTGCGAAAAGATCGTTTGATAACATCCAAGGAGAAGGGTGGGCTTCAGGTGTAGTTACACTGTTACCTGCTGTCACTTTTCTTTCCTTAAGAACTTAAGAAACTCTGAAGGTATCTTGTGTGTTTTCACTACTGCGTATGCCTGTGAAGATTAACTGAAAACTTCAGACTGCTGGTGGCTGGAGCTCCTGAAGAGAAGTATGCTCAGGGTGAGGAAGGAACACCCTGGGGACAGCCTAATTCTGTAGTCAAAGCCTTGGGCTGTGCACCTCCTGTGCCAGGGAGATGAAAACAAAGTGGGGCACTGCAAAAGCAGACATCCAGGTCACGTTTGGGCTTGCAGACAAGGCTGGGAGCAGTGCCCTGCTTTGGGCATAAGAAGAGCAGTGCTCTTGCATTGCTGCACAGCAAGGCAGGACATGAAGTTTTCTCACCTGTCCTTCCTATGCTCTGCGCTCTGTGAATGAGCCTTGGGCCATGCTCTGGGCTTTGTGTGGTAATTTTGGCACTACATCTGTTTAACCATGTGTTTGCTTTTTTGTGACTTTGTGTTTTTGAAGATGATGATTTGTGGCTACAAATGAAAATGATCACTTTTGTGGTCTTGTCAATGTAACAAAGAGTCCTTTTCCACAGGAGGAAAAATTGATTGTTGAAATCAGTTAGACATTTTAAGCCTGCAGTCCTGGTGCTGGTAAATTCCTGCACTATTTAATTTTTATGTATGTATGTTTGGGGGAATTTTTTAGATTATAAAAGAAATCAGGATCATCAGATTTCCAGCAAGGATTTTTCATTACTTCTAAAAAAGCTTTCTTTCTGACACCCAGTATAACACAGCCGAGTTACTCCTGAAAATAAATTCAAACAAAAACCCCACTGTGAAGCAGGGCTACTATGTGAGTAATTCTACAGTAGCTGGATTCCATATCAGATGAACCAGAGATTGTGTCAATGTAGTTCAAAAAGAATTACGAGCTTGGTTTAATAAAGTCTAGTCTATAGACTCCATTCTTGTTTTCCTGTGCTATTTACCATTTGATACAGAATAGGTTTTTATAACTTTATTCTACCTGACCTTTAAATATTATTTTCAGATTCAAAGTAAGGATCTCAGCAGCATTATGTCAAGGCTGCATTGTATATATAAAAATTAACACTGATGTCAATATAAACACTGAATTATAATGAATATTTCTTCAGCATTCTCAAAATTATGACAATCTTCTATAAGACTTCCCACAAAAAGTCAAAAAGCATTGCTTACTGACACAAAAAAATTATAATAAAAATATTTTTAGTGAACTGTCGGAGCTAGAATGTTCTAAGTAAATATTGCTAGAGGAAATTAGGCAAAGTTTGTCCCCAGATCCCTGAGAAATTTCACTTGAGAATTCATGAAGCAAAGGACAGAGTCACACATCATTCTGGGCTTCAGTTCTGCTCAGTCCAGAATGTGGTTAATTTCCCATATGCGAATCTTTGCACATCAAATTTGAGAGAGGAGACTTGAGAATGAAGGCAGTAGGACAAAATATCCATGAGGCACTGAGAGATACATTTCCTTATTACAAGCAGAGTTAATGATTTGGTCTTCTTGAGTAAAAGCATCTTATCCATAGATGACAAATGCAATATTTTAATGCATAAACTAGAGTTTATAGCAAAGAAACCTGTAAAACTACACTTAATTCCTCCACCAGTTCCTTTGATCCTTTGGTGATCTGCCTGCGTGATGAAGGGCAGTATTTCTGTTTCTGCATTGCTGTTCAAGAAATACAGAACAAGTTCAAAGGGAAGGGGCAATCCTCCAGTGGAGTCACTTCAGAAATGGGAAAAAGGTAGGGGTTACCTCTTAGAGCTCTTTCAGAGTTATTCTGTTATGAGAGCTCCAGCCAAGACAGCTGTTCAAAGGTTAAAAGAAGCTAATAGAGGTTTTAAAATGACTGTGACTGAAATGAATGTCTGCTTTGAAGCTGCACTGCTTCAGTGTACCAAGGCATGCAGGATGCTCCTAGTGGTTGCTGGTCCCCAAGGGAGAAGTTGCTCGTACCATCAGTGGAAATCTGGAAGTATGAAATGTCACGTTAAAGTCAAGCTTGTGCTGTCTCAGAGCCTAAATACACTGTGCTCCCCATAAGAGCTGCTGTGTGCTCTGACCCCAGCCTTTGAAAGGGCCAGTGAAATGGAGAGCAGTTGCTGCTGAGGCTGGGGAAGAAGCAGGTCCCCATGCTGGGGCGGGAGGGAGCAGCCTCCCTGCCTGGAGGAGCAGCTGGGTCTGCTTCCCCAGTCACTAGAGATGGGCAGCACCTGTGGGACACGAAGGTTTTAGAGGATAAAGGTGAGCAAGTTAGCAAGGCTTGGGGTGTATGGCACTGGGAGAGCAGGCTGTGTTGTGAGCTGTGGCAGAGATGCTGTGAGTGTCTATAAGAGCTGGGGTGTTTACCTATATTTTTGTTTAGGTAGTTACCTAGCACTGTTCAGTGTTGCTTAATGTTATGGTGACAATTCTGTGGCTTATGTTGAATGAAGACAGAGGATGGTAATGCCATCAATCAGGAAATATTTTTAGCTTGTGCTTAGGTTAGTGTAAATAAGTGGTGTTACTTTTTGTTATGGCTGTATTTGGCTTGGACTTATTTTTCAAAATGCCAGATCCACTAGGTAAATTCATTGTAAACTGAAAAACAACCCTCAGCTGTGCTAGCAAGTTCCTAGTTCACAGAATCACAGAATTTCTAGGTTGGAAGAGACCTCAAGATCATCGAGTCCAACCTCTGACCTAACGCTAGCAGTCCCCACTAAACCATATCCCTAAGCTCTACATCTAAACGTCTTTTGAAGACTTCCAGGGATGGTGACTCCACCACTTCCCTGGGCAGCCTGTTCCAATGCCTCACAACCCTTTCAGTAAAGAAGTTCTTCCTAACATCTAACCTAAAACTCCCCTGGATCAACTTAAGCCCATTCCCCCTTGTCCTGTCACCAGGCACGTGGGAGAACAGACCAACCCGCACCTCGCTACAGCCTCCCTTGAGGTGTACTTTGGTACTATAGGTACCAAAATATAGGTACTTAGGTACTTGAGGTACTTATAGAGAGTGATAAGGTTGCCCCTGAGCCTCCTCTTCTCCAGGCTTACAGTTCTACCTGTAAGGTTAGGCTGTGTTGAACCAATTTTGGTTACGATGGGTATCTTTGGCCTCTAAGCCTCAATCAATGTGCTTGAGGTGGAAACTGACTTTCCTCATCTTTGAGGGGATACAAACTGGAGATTTGGCTGCTGCCTTCTCTCAGAGGTATTATAATGAAAAGGAAACCCTCTACCTCATATTGCAGAAAAAAAAGGCACTTCGTTTTGAGGGGATAGGTAAATAAATAAGTTCTCAATGCAGAACTGACTGGAATACTATCCTTAACTTGAGTTTTAGCTGCATATACTTTTTTACTTGGGCAGTACTGTTTCTAGTTCTTTGTTGACTAAAGTGGGAGTTAACACAGCTCAACTGCTAACATGAGAGCTCTGTGCAGCCATGCTCCCAAGTGTGCTGTTCTCATTTAAGCGAGTCTCCAGAGGAATCGTTTTCACTGGAGGAAACTTTAACAAAAACAAAAAAATACATAGTTTTGAAGTACCGGGCTTTTAAGTTGTGTGCTTGTGATCCTTTGAAAATGAACTGTCTATTCCAAGCACATGAACCAAGTGAGAACACAAGGACTTGTGTGATCTAGTGGCTCTGAACATGCATAGCCCAGCATGTTTATCAGTCACACTCTCTCTACATCACTTTGAACTGCATGCACATATTTTATAAGTTTTTTGTTTTTGTTGTTTTCTAACCTTTTTCAAGGATTTGATCAAATATTATTTTCCCCCTCATAAACTTAAGATGTAAGACAGGCAGGAATCACTTTCAAGTATATGAAATATATTTTTTTAAGAAGAATTTTGGAGCCGTTCAATGCAATAATCCTAAGCATTGTTTTATTTTATTTTATTTTTTTTTCCTACGGTGGTATGCCATGTGTTCTGGTGTGGTAGTTTTCTGCTTGTTCAATACAGTCCTTTCATTTGCATCAGCAAATGTCAGAGTGTATATCTGTAGAACAAGAAGCTTGTACTTCAGTACAAATACTAAACTTGGTAGTGCTTTTTTAGAAGTATTTTATCACTTTTTTTTTCCTCCTATCACTTAATGTTTCTGTGTTGTTTGGTTTTTTTTAAACAGTATCTTTTGAAAAGTAGTTTTGAAGCATGGACTATGCATTATGACTACATGACTGGGGACTTTGAGTGAAGATTAAGTATTGCAGCTGATCACAGCAGTACCTGAAAGATTATCTGTTGGGGAAGGATCCAGATATACTGTGAGGGCAATTCCTGAAGTTTCCAGACATAGGGAACTCTGTAGTGGAATGCTTTGTGGAAGCTGTTGAAGAGAAGGAAAACTGATAGAGATGGCAACAGTGCTGTTCTGGCTAGAAGGAAAAATATTTATAGAATAGCAAAAGTGGATATTATCTGTAGATAAAAGTCCTGACTAGGTTTTCTTGCAACAAATCCAGTAGTTTATTCTGGACTGTGGTCTCTGTGATCCTTTGAAGCTATGTAAGTAGTTTATTAACGGGAAGAACAAGTAGCTTATCCTCTGTTATCCAGCACCCTGTGATAATCTGCAAAATTAGAAAAAGCTTCCCATCCTCATCTGGTTTAGAAACATGTGGTACTTCTTTGCCGTAGTCCAAGCAGGACGGCAACCTCTGGGCATCTCATGTGATCCTGCTATTAATTACTGCAAGGCCAATGTCTCTGTTGTTTCCCAGGTGAGGTTTTAAATTGTGCATCTGCTTCTGCTCTCATTCTGCAAACTTAGAAATAGAAACAAAAACAACCCATTTCTCCCTCCTCCATGTGATGGGAAACCTGGGATGTGATAACAGAATTGGATTTAAACACCAACCCCGGTTTTAAACTTACTGTTAGAATGACTTTTAGTCTGACCTTGTGTACTTGGGTAACTGTTTGGTCTTTGCCTTAAAAGGACTAATTCATTTCTGAGAGGCAGAACACTTGCCCTGAGGAAACCCAGCACTCAGTATTTTTTTGGGTGTATAATACTGCAGCTAATCACTGTTAGCAGATGGTGGTGTGATGCTGCCATTTTCTGCAGTTCACACTGTTTTCTTGTGTTCAGATTGTTAGATGTCTTTGTTCTTTAAAGAAAAATATATACCACTTAATAGAAGATATTAGTGACTTAGGCAAGTATCTGCTGCTATATATTACTCCCACCTAAACAACTACAAAAAGTAAACAGCAGAATAAATTGCTTGTCTGCTACTATAAATCAAAAATACGATCTTAGTCCAGTGTAACAACAGGCAAATACAATAATGGCAAAATCTATAGCTGTAGAGATGATGAAGTAGCAAGAGGATCTGCCCTTTACTCTGAGGCCTGAGTATAGGATACATTATTTAAATGTACAGTAGGCAGTGGAAGTGATCAATACTTCACAAGTCTCGACTTCTGAAAGTGGTAAATTGATTTGATCCTAACAGTAGATCGTTAATACAGTAATAGGGATTTCTAAGATGCATGCTATGGCCAGTATTGTTGCAGTCTGCATAACTGTTTAAGCCCGGGGAAATTGAACATGGTATGCCACTAAATTTAGATTAGTAGTGTTTTAATGAATAATAAATAGGTAGAGTAAGCACAAAGTAATGGAGAATCTGGCTAATATTTTGGATTCTCATGAGATTACAGGGTTGCATCAAGCACTCAGAGGTAACTTGCCATTAATTGCACTGTTGCCATCGCCATGATTCCAGTTGTACAGCTATAGTTTTCATCAGTGTAGGGTCCTCCCCAGTCTGCTGCTGCCTTTGGCAATGAGTTGAGGCTGCCTTCACCTATCCAGTTCATTTTCTAAATGTTCTGGATAAATCCCAGCCCCTCTAGATGGGCCTGTGGTTTAGTGGAGCCCAGAGATTCTGGGCTACTGGAAGAAAAGAGATTTTTTCATTTTATTTGAAAATGGGAAAGGGAAAAGGTAGAGGGGAGAAGGATGTACACAGATTTTCTTCCAGTGATGCAACTGGCAAGGTCAAGGATCCAGGCTTTCAGGTGCTGTGAGCTAGCATTCTCCCATTTGTGGGGGCTTACTGGTGTCGTGGTTTAACCCGGCCGGCAGCTAAACACCACGCAGCCGTTTGCTCACCCTCCCCCCTCCCTCTCTGGGATGGGGGAGAGAAATGGAAAGTGAAGCCTGTGAGTTGAGATAAAGACAGTTTAATAAGACAGGAAAATAATAATAACAAAATAATAATAACAATAATAATAATAATGATACAATGGTGATAATAGGAAAATAATAATAATATGTACAAACAAGTGATGCACAATGCAATTGCTCACCACCCGCTGACCGATGCCCAGCCTAACCCCGAGCAGTCCGGCCCCCTCCCCGCGGCTAGCCACCCCTATATATTGTTTAGCATGACGTCAGATGCTATGGAATACCCCTTTGGCTAGTTTGGGTCACCTGTCCTGGGTCTGTCCCCTCCCAGCTCTTACTGCACCCCCAGCCTGCCTGTTGGCAGAACAGAGCAAAAGGCTGAGATGTCCTTGGCTTAGTATAAGCACTGCTCTGCAACAATTAAAACATCGGGGTGTTATCAGCACTCTTCTCATCCTAAGCCAAAACACAGCATTCCACCAGCTACAAGGAAGAAAATTAATTCTGTTCTAACTGAAACCAGGACATCTATCTACCCCTTATTCCATACCATTTATGTCATGCTCAGGTTACACTCTTTTCCATACATTCTACTTAGTCACCTATAGTAGTCATGGTAGTGATAACATACAGTATTATATAGTAATTAACATGGTACAATTCAGTTCATGGGCTATTCTCACCCAGTATTAAATCTCCTTGAGGTACACACCGGACCTCTCCGTTCTTTTGCATCACCCACCAAGTGTATCCAGGTCCCTGAGCGAAAACAATTCCACGAATAGGTTTGCCTTTTCCTGAGGCAGGAGTAGCCCAGACTGTTTTACCCAGCATATTTCTTACATGCACTACAGGAACTTTATCCCCATCTACAGTACGTAACAGGTTTGATTGGGCAGGTCCAGCTCGGTTGGCAGATCCCCTAGTATTGACTAACCAGGTGGCCTTTGCCAAATGCGTATCCCAATTTTTGAATGTCCCAGCGCCCATTGCTTTCAATGTAGTCTTTAACAGTCCGTTGTATCGTTCAACTTTCCCGGAGGCTGGTGCATGATAGGGGATGTGATACACCCACTCAATACCATGTTCTTTGGCCCAAGTGTCTATAAGGTTGTTTCGGAAATGAGTTCCATTGTCTGACTCTATTCTTTCTGGGGTACCATGTCGCCATAGGACTTGCTTTTCAAGGCCCAGGATAGTGTTCCGGGCGGTGGCATGAGGCACAGGATATGTTTCCAGCCATCCGGTGGTTGCTTCCACCATTGTAAGTACGTGGCGCTTGCCATTGCGAGTTTGAGGGAGTGTGATGTAATCAATCTGCCAGGCCTCTCCATATTTATATTTCAGCCATCGTCCTCCATACCAAAGAGGCTTTGACCGCTTGGCTTGCTTGATTGCAGCACATGTTTCACAGTCATGAATAACCTGTGCTATAGCGTCCATGGTCAGGTCCACCCCTCGATCACGAGCCCATCTGTATGTTGCATCTCTACCTTGATGGCCTGAGGTGTCATGGGCCCATCGGGCTATAAATAATTCACCTTTATGCTGCCAATCCAGGTCCACCTGAGCTACTTCAATCTTAGCAGCCTGATCCACCTGCTGGTTGTTTTGATGTTCTTCAGTAGCCCGATTCTTGGGCACATGAGCATCTACGTGACGTACTTTCACAGCCAGGTTCTCTACCCGAGCAGCAATGTTTTGCCACAAAGCAGCAGCCCAGATGGGTTTGCCCCTACGCTGCCAGTTGTTTTGCTTCCATTGCTGTAACCATCCCCACAGGGCATTTGCTACCATCCATGAATCGGTGTAGAGATAGAGAACTGGCTATTTTTCTCGTCCAGCAATGTCTAAAGCCAGCTGAATGGCTTTCACTTCTGCAAACTGACTCGATTCACCTTCTCCCTCAGCAGCTTCTGCAACTCGTCGTGTAGGGCTCCATACAGCAGCCTTCCATCTCCGATGCTTCCCCACAATACGACAGGACCCATCAGTGAACAGGGCATATTTCTTTTCATTCTCTGGTAACTGGTTGTACAGTGGGGCTTCTTCAGCACGACCCACCTCCTCCTCTGATGATATCCCAAAGTATTTGCCTTCTGGCCAGTCCATAATCACTTCCAATATTCCTGGGCGACTGGGGTTTCCTATTCGAGCCCGCTGAGTAATCAGTGCAACCCACTTGCTCCATGTAGCATCAGTTGCATGATGCGTAGAAGAGACCCTTCCCTTGAACATCCAGCCTAATACTGGCAATCGGGGTGCTAGGAGGAGCTGCGCTTCAGTACCGACCACCTCCGAAGCAGATCAAACTCCTTCATATGCTGCCAATATCTCCTTTTCAGTTGGAGTATAGCGGGCCTCAGATCCTCTGTATCCCTGACTCCAAAACCCCAGGGGCCAACCTCGAGTTTCCCCAGGTTCTTTCTGCCAGAGGCTCCAGGTGGGGCCGTTCTCCCCGGCTGCAGTGTAGAGCACATTCTTTACATCTGGTCCTGTTCGAACTGGCCCAAGGGCTACTGCATGGACTATTTCCTGCTTGATTTGTTCAGGGCCCCATTCAAACTCATTCTTCTTACGAGTTACTTGGTAGAGCGGGTTTACAATCAGACTGTAATTTGGGATGTGCATTCTCCAAAACCCCACAACACCTAGGAAAGTCTGTGTTTCTTTTTTGTTAGTTGGTGGAGACATAGCTGTTATTTTGTTGATCACATCCATTGGGATTTGACGACGTCCATCTTGCCATTTTATTCCTAAAAACTGGATCTCTCGTGCAGGTCCTTTGACTTTATTTTGTTTTATGGCAAAACCGGCTTTCAGAAGGATTTGGACTATTTTCTTCCCTTTCTCAAAAACTTCCTCTGCTGTGTCACCCCACACAATAATGTCATCGATGTACTGCAGGTGTTCAGGAGCTTCCCCCTGCTCTAGCGCAGACTGGATCAGCCCATGGCAAATGGTAGGGCTGTGTTTCCACCCCTGGGGCAGCCGATTCCAAGTATATTGGACTCCCCTCCAAGTGAAGACAAATTGTGGCCTGCACTCTGCTGCTAGAGGGATGGAGAAAAATGCATTAGCGATATCAATGGTGGCGTACCACTTGGCTGCCTTCGATTCAAGTTCGTACTGAAGTTCCAGCATGTCCGGCACTGCAGCACTCAGTGGTGGCATCACTTCGTTCAGGCCACGATAGTCCACTGTTAGTCTCCACTCGCCATTAGACTTTCGCACTGGCCATATGGGACTATTGAAAGGTGAATGAGTCTTGCTGATCACTCCTTGGCTCTCCAATTGACGAATTAGCTTATGGATGGGAATCAGGGAGTCTCGGTTAGTGCGATATTGCCGCCGGTGCACAGTTGTGGTAGCGATTGGCACTCGCTGTTCTTCGACCCTCAGCAACCCCACAACAGAGGGGTCCTCTGAGAGACCAGGCAAGGTAGATAATTGTTTAATGCCCTCTGTCTCTAAGGCAGCTATACCAAAAGCCCACCAGAACCCTTTTGGGTCCTTGCAATATCCTCTTCTAAGATAGTCTATGCCAAGGATACATGGAGCATCCGGGCCAGTCACAATGCGGTGCTTTTCCCACTCATTCCCAGTCAGACTCCAATAATAATAAAGATAGTGGTCTGGCAAGCACAGAGGGGGCAAAGTTCTTTGTTTTATAAGCAGCACCTTATGATTTATGGTGTAAACTCTTAAAATGTTAACTTGACAAATTAAGTCTAGACCGTGCAAGGCTTACAAAGATTTAATTAGCAGGATGATGTCAATTTACATCTCTCTAATTGGTGCTAAAAGTTATTTCCATGAAAGCTTTTAACCATTCCTAACATGCATGCTAAAGGAGGATACCTTTTCTTCACTCCCTCTGAAATACACAGCTTTCTGTCTGGGTCATGGGATAACTGACTAATTGCGTAAGTCTGTCTTTCCATGGGAAAGTAGGCATTTCTAATAATTCTGCAGGTTATTGAAAAGTTGGGCAACTTTACAAAGGCATCAGAGAAAGATGATCCCAGTAAGGATGAAAGGTGATAAAATTTAGTTTCTGAAAAATTTGAGGCATCTTTGCTGCTACTTCTGTTTCTAAGTTACAGTTGATACTTTACCCCTCCTCCCTCCCCCAGTGACAAGAAACAGAGCTGAAATAACTGCCCTACATTGTAGGTAAGCGAGCAATGGTCAGTGTTTTGCACTGTGTGGGGGTTACTAACAAAGACCATTTTGTGCTTGTACATGCAAAATTGAACAACTCTGAGAACCATTTTCAAAACCTTAGGTCTTTCAGACTGCAGATGGTCTGTGGGAGGACCTGCAGGTGGAAAGGAAGCCACTACAGCGTGATCACCTTGACAGTGTGCTTGCCCAGGGGCTTAGCCTTCAGCCAGATGATGGTCAATGTCTAGGGTTGTTTGAGAAGGAAGCTACTGATATAATTTTTGCCTCATAATAGCTACAGCTACTGTGGATGTTTGAAAAGTTGTAAGAGTTTAGAAAACTATTTTTTACAGACTACTTTTCTTTTGTCTGACATCACTTGTGCTTTAAGGGTTGATCTTTAAACCTATTTTATCCAATTAGAGCATCTTTGAAAGGTGCTGGTGATGTTGCCTCAGGATATCAAGGTTAAAACAAGAATATGTAAGTAAAATTTATTTTTTTTAAAAATGTAGTATACTTCTTGCCGAAGTCATTAGGATAAAAACAAAAGCAGATACAGCATACATTTAAAAGTATTTTGATTTTTTCAGGTGTTACGTTTGAGGGACATGGCTCAAAGCAAAGTTTTAATGACAAAGGTGGGGGAGAGATTGTGAAGACAGAGCAAGATATAAATATTTTCTGTGATTTGAATCTCTACAAGTTTGTGTGTGGAAAATGAAACTTGCAGTATTTTGGTTTTAATAACCTGTACAGAATAATTGAATTTTATGTGGGGAACCTATTCTGCTCAGCTGGCAGCCCCAAACAAAAACATCTCAAGAGCAAGAGATCTGGAAAAAAAAATACAGAAGTATATTTTACACCTTTTGCAAGTGGAATCTGCATGAAAATCGTAGACAGAGGATAAGAGGATAGGAAGAAACCAACTTTACAGATTAAGTTTATTATCTGGCAAGGGAAATGCCAACCTAAGGATTCCCAGTCTTCAATGGCTTTTGATCAAAAATTTTGAGGAATCATGTGCTGACATTGCAGGTTAACATGCTTATGCTCATTATTGACATTGGCCTTCAGCATTTTGAACCCTCCTTCCTTAAGTGGCTTCTTCAGAAGATCCCTTCGTAACCAAACACATATTTTTGAGACTACTACTTTTTTGTTTCCTTTTGTTGGAAGTCTGCTTTGTGACTCCATTAGAGCTGTTTTCCAGGTTTGTGTACTGAAACTGGTTGAAACTAAAGTATCATTCAGTTTCTTAGTGGTGTTTGTTCTGGTATTTCACTGAAAGCACAATAAGATTCTTCCAGCTGCAGAGACCAGAAAACATTGAAGCAGAGCATATAAGACCTTATTTTTAAAGGTACACCATTTGAAAGCATAAAAGAAAACAACAACAAAAATAAAGTAAGATTATACAAAAGAGACCTAGCATTATTTTGAAAACAAAGCTGGTTCTTGAGTGTGTGTGTGTGTGTATATATATATATATACACACACACATACATACACACATACACACAGACATATAGGCAGCTGGGATGTGGAAGAGGAGGCTGGAGTGCTTTTCCAGCAGTGTGCCGGTAGTATATTTGGGCTGGAGGTGTCAACTCTAGATGTGAATAAATATAAATGGCAACAGCTTTCTTGCCATGTAGTTTATCTGCATGGGATCTGCCCAGTTTATCTCCACCAAGAGTGTGATGCACTGGAATATAGGCAAAAAAAAACTGTAAAGAAAATCAGGAGCAAAGTTTATTTGTTTTGAGTGTGTAAGTATGGTGCTTTCATTAAACACCACAGAGCTATGAATCATTGCAGTAAAGACCTAATGTTCCTGATGTGTATTTCAGATAACTGACACCACTTTACTTTGACAAAGATAGAATCACAGATCTGATTTTGGAGTTCCCGTTAGTTATTAGTGGTTATAAAGTGAATCACACTGGTGCTGATGGGGGTTCCTTAAGACTTTATATATAGACAGAAAGGTTTTGTCTAGTGCATTAGCGAAAATGACACTGTCATTATTCATCTCGCTAACTTGATTTTAATCGTCTTTGTCCCTCACAGGCTAGGAAGTTCTTTCTAATGCACTAGACTGTGACTTTATCATGACACTTGTATTTATAGAGATTAAATTTATCAGTCGCTTAAAAAGACAATGCAGCTGGCTTAAAACAATGAAGTATTCAGCCAATTCTTTTCAGGTTTAATATGGTCATTTTCCTACTAATCTTCACTGTAAATCTGTGAGGTTAGGAAATAACTATAGATTGCTGAGAGCAAAAATAAGTAGCATGCACTGAGAAGAATACTGACACTGAAAAGAACCACTGCTGTTCTAATTCAGGTTGTTGCTTGGTCACATCCAACATTACTTGAATTTATCTCAAGCAAACAGCCTCTAAATATATTGCTTGGCTGCTGGAGGGAGCTTTGAAGATTGTGAAAAGCGTGATGAAGAGTCAAAGGCTGCATGGCAAGTTAGGGTCCGTATCGCTTCTTTGATAAGTATTTTCCGTGTTCCTGTTTCCTCACCAACTAGGGACAGAGTTAGAGTTCAATCTCCTGGATTCTGGGGATGTATTATGTCTCTTCCTGCCACGGAGTCAGCACTGGGAAGTAGGTTGTCATTGAGTGCACACTTTGAACCTACTGGATAAGTGCAAAGTTGTGCATGTGATAATCTCTACCAGCTGTACCTTGGAAACCATACCAACTTACAATGCAAAAGGTCTAAGTCCCTATCTACCAAGGCCAAAGTTTCCAAGTCTCATTTGTGTTGCTGTGGCTCTCCTTCATGGATCTCAAGGGGATGAAACACTTCTACATTAAGACAGAAACTAAAAATACAGAGACTACATCATTCTTCTGATCTCTTTTAAGAGAACAAATTTGTTTATTCTAAACACTAGAAAAGCTACTAAATAACATGAGGAAAATTATCTGAACAAATGATATAAAAAGCATTTTGATTTAAACTTAAAATCTGTTTTTGTTCTTTCTTGTGCTTAGATTTGGCAAGGTTTCCAGAAAATGGGCAATGCCATGAATTGTCCACGAATACAAACACAGCAACCTTCAGAAGTCTGACAAGTTTTTTTTTTTTTTTTTTTTTTTTGAATTAGAATTATGAACTGAATGTGCTTTCAGGAAAAGGTCTGATATGTATGGTATAGATCTTATGAATACAAAAATAATTAAACCAGTAATAACATTTATTGGATTAACCATGTCATCCCCTGATCATCTGAATTAGTGTCAAGAGCTTTAGTCTCTCAAGGAGCAAGTTACTGCCCTTCAGTGTGGTCTCTCTCCTTTTGTGATGTTTCTAACATCTTAATGCAACTAAACTGCCTCCAAGAACATTCACTTAAATCAATGTATCCTAAATACTCTCTGTGCAACATGAGCTGTAAAATGAAGAGGTCTTCTGTATATTTGACTTTGTTAAGCACAGCAAAGACATACTAGTATTTCAGTAAACAGACAGTATAACTTGGTGGTTGTTAATTCTCACCA